>NC_031977.2:29376264-29715431 GCF_001858045.2 Oreochromis niloticus
GAAAAAGCTTTTTTTGCAATTAAAGCACAGTCTAATTTTTCTGCTCTCATTGCTGATTATCTGCAGTTTCCCAAATTCTGTTGCAATTCAAACTAAGGGTGTATATGGCTTTATGAGCAGAGGGAAAACTTGGAAGATGAAGGTGTTTCATATTAACATATGTTGTTATATGTTTGCTACACTTATTAAGAAAACCATCTGGCAAAAGCTAAAGGTGGACAGGCTGGGTACAAGGGTGGCTGGACGTATGATTACTTTTCTCAGAAAGTTGTGTAAAAGTTTAGAATTTCAAATTGATCAGATGACCGTTACTAACTCTAGGAACATATCATTTCTTTGTTTTTGTCAACTTCTCTGTACTTTTTAGGGTTGATATCAGCTTTACTCCTTTATTCATTTGTTTGGTAAATGCTGGAAGTTGAAGGGGAGGATGTTAGCTTTCACCAAATGAGGAAAAAAAGACTTTGCATGCTTTATAACATTACACAACTTGCATGCAATCGAGATACAGCTACAGTTTTATTTAGAGCTGAAGGGTGTGAAATTTAAATGTCTGAGCTTGGGATATGTGGAAACCTGTGTCATTAAAGCTGCTGCTGGATGGTCATTAAATCCTTCTCTTCCTTGTAGAGCTGCCCGTTTGTTAAAATGGATTATATTGTTTTCTGCTCTTCTATTTTCCTTTACTTAAAACTACCTGACCTAACTGAAGTGATTAGTTAAAGCAAAGTACTATAATTGATTATCTATGAATGATTAGTAAAGTAACATAATTACCTTTTCACATATTAACACATTTAGAATTATTATTTGCATTATCAGTTAAACTGTCTAACAGTGCTAAACACAGTGCTTGTCACCTATTGACACCTCCACTCCCAACCTTCCTTGCACTGTGGTTTTCTCAGTGGTGAAAAGCTCGCATTGTGAAATTGCCTCTTCCTCGGGGAGCTATTCAATCACTCCAGGCTCCAGCCCACAACAAAACGGGCCATCCACTGAGGGAGAAAACTAATGTGCAATTCTGCCCATTTGCCATGGAGGCCAAGGAAAGAAAAATCTCCCTTTCAGAGACAATAAATGGGCTGCTTCCTGGGTTATGGGTGCTTCAATGAGTTGATTAACTTCACAAGGACAAAAGGAAACTTTCTGCTGACCAATTTCTGTGATTGGTGGCAAGCCAAATGACATGTTAGAGGAGCGATGGGTTTCAAGGCACCACTCATCTCTTCAAACGAGACTTGTGAATTAAATCAAATTGAGTACATGCATAGGAATAACTGACTACCACTTTGGGAGGCCATGTACACAGACAACTCGACTTAGTGTCTTCATTAGATGGGCTGTCTGAAAAACATAGCTGATTGGCTCTGTGTGCTCTTGCATAGTGGCCTTGTCATTAATTATGAATACACTTGCTGGTGAGGCCACACTATGTCCGACCGGCCAGAGCTGAGATAATGACAAGTGAGGTCAAAATATAAAACTCTACCTGCCCACATTTGTATTCTGGTCACTGACTTTAGGCCAGGCTTGCAAGCATAAGGTCAGGATAATAAATGTACAGAGCTGTGAAATATTTCTTCCACAACCAGTGCTTGTAGACTTTTTTTCCATGTCTTTGATTTAATGAGGATTAATATCTATAACAACTGAGGATCTCTATTTAACTCATATTTCCTGGATTGGCAAAAAGCACGAGTTAATTGGCAGTAATAAAAATGACAGCAGAATCTAACTGAAAAGAATCTTGTCAGGTGAAAATGTATGAATGAGAGCATGCAGAAGACCTCAGTCCAACCTAATCTTCCAGCAATTTCAGAAGACATGCAAACCCTTGCAATCCAGTGCTGCCTTTCATATGGCCTGTGACTAAAGCCTCACAAACAAAACAACTGTTTTGCTTAAGATCCATACCTGTTAGCACCCCCCCTTCCCCCCAAAAAGGAATTAATCCATGGGTCAAATGATAGTCAACAGGTAATTGATAGGCTTTACTGAGATTAAAAACATAATCCATTTCAGGTTCTACTTGCATATTGGATGCTTTTTAATTTGGATTGACCAAGAAGCAGTGGAGGTAAGTTGCAGCTGTGATCTTAAATACAAAGTTAAGAATGACTCAGAGTCTGATTTTTTCTCGCTGTGCCAGTTAATGGAAAAAGCCCAATTAGCCTGACCCTATATGCATGCAAATAGCAGTGAAGCATTTTGTTCATTGAAGGAAACAGAGTTGTTTTTAACTGGTTTTAAGAACTGACACCAAGACAGGCCTCTGCTAAGATTATTAATTTTATTGCAAAGACAATAAAATGGTTTTAGTGCTTTTATCTTCTCCGTCCTTTGAACAAAGTTCTATTTCACGTGCCCTTGAGCACTTGTCTTCAGTTCATTTATAGTATATACATAATGATCCAATTAATCTAACCTCTTTTATATGAATTCAACAATACCTTTGACTTAACTATGTCCATACTGAATCTACTGTTTGGTGCCATATAAGTTTGTTGACATGAAAGACTGTTGGTGGTCATTAGAAGGCTTTTTCATCTACTCAGCTTCCTCACTTACACCATTTTTGTCAGTGAGCCATGACCCAAGGGTAGTAATGAGTTTGCTGCTGGCTGTCTGCTCATGTCTTAACAGATGGCAGGGGAGTGATGGTTCCACCGCTTCTTTGGGACCAGTGACTAAGTTCCTCCAAAGGCTGGGATTTTGTCCTTCTCCTGTGGGAGAATGGGACAGTCAACATTGGGAGTCTGTCACGAAAATCCCAGTGGCCAGTGTCATTGTCCTCCTGCCCTCAGTGTCTCCTATGACTGCGACTCAAAAAGAGACGTATTTTTGAAAACGGTTTCTATTCTGCTTGATGTCCAATCTGCACTAGCATGAAAATGGTGAAGTAAAAGGGTGTACAGCTCTTCTTACTTCCAAGACCAGTGTGAAGTTGGAAACCTTTAGTAATTTGCTTCCTCTTTGTAGCAGGCCAGCTCAAAAAAATGTGTGATTTTTTATTGATCCTCAGCTCTAAGAGGGTGTGATAATACTGATAATTTTGACTCTACTGAATCTCATTATTTGTAATTTACACCACAAAGGGAAGGGGCAAGTGACAGATTGATTAAGAAGAGCAATGTAGAACTTCTCGAGCAGGACATTTCTCTTTTGGTCTTTCTCTAGGTAAATAATTGGATGCAATAAGATTACTTTGTGATTAGCCAGCTGCTCAACACCAACATCTGATTCCAGATTGAAGCCTGTACAAACTGTGCCCATCAATAAATCAGGCTTACACATACAGGTCAGATATCGCTGACCCGTAAGTGAAAGGATGAACCCTTGCAAGTTGTAACTGTAAAATCTCAGACTTATGGAGAGGTGAAAGCTTAGAAGCAGTCAAGAATTTCTAGAGTTCTTTTTGTCCTTTTATTCGAGCCTTAGTGGGTACAGTGAAATACAACAAAATACCAGGTTACATCTAAGCAACAGAGATGCAACACAGTGTAGATGTTACTCCTGCACAAATGAACCGAAAAATTCTGAATGACCTTTATATATAGCCTGTTCCCTTTGAAAGCATTAGTGTTGCCATAAAAGTATCAAGTACCAACAGCTTGGAGTTGAACTAAAAAATAAAATATTCTACAATCTTCAGAATAGATTTTATATGAAAAAAAATGGGGCGTCACTCTAAATGTAATTCCAAGCATTGATTTGTGAAGTTCCTGTTTTGAAAACCTCGACTTACATGACTATCTTCTTCTTCTTTTCTTTTTATTTTCAAACCAGACACCATGCTCAAATGCCATTGATTTGCTAATAATAGCTCAACCAATAAAGCATACCTTAACTATTTTTTACTTTATATAGGACCCAAATTATGTGGATTAGTTTCTCTCTAACATGAAACACAATGAGATGACTTATTGTGAACTTGTGTGATATTAAAAAAAATAATCTACAAAATAATTATTGAAACTGAAACCATGAACTTCTATGGCTTGTGAAACGTTCAAGAATTTATTTAGGTCATAAATCAAGTGAACTCTGATTGTATAGCATCTATAAGAAAATAGCCCAAACTTTTTTTCCAATAAGAGGAATCACCCTCTGCTAGTCATTACAGTAGAAACAATGCAGGTCTAAGGTTCCACACTAGGTACAATTTTCCGTCCAAGATGCTATATTCAGGTTTTTACATTTGTACTACATGAAAACAAGAAAACATATCAAGAGAAGAGATGACTATGCATTTATTTTATTGATGAGATGACAAGAGCAAGCTGCATCCAGAACAGAAGCAACTACTACTAAAACGCTGGCTTTTTGCAAGCATCTAAAGGGACAGCATGCCAACACAAAGCTACAGAGGGATGTTAAAGTGTGGCTCCCAACCCCAGCCTAGCAGCCATGGGCCCAATATTTAACAGCTAACAAAAGCAGTGATGAGCAGTCAGGCTTATAGCTTCCATTTCTACCTGTACATATTCCTACAGCAGAATCACAGCACTAGCACACAGCACAGCATCAATTAGGAGTCTATTTGTGCTGGTTTTTAACTTTTCCTTATGTTGTTGTCTTTGAGTTCAAACCTATTAACTCTATTTATTAAGACAGAGATTTGTGTCAGTGTGTGGGATTGCAGCCTAAGGTTTAGAAAGAAAGAAAGTGTACTTTATTGATCCCCGTGGGGAAATTCCTCTCTGCATTTAACCCATTCACTCAGTGAAGCAGTGGTCAGCCTTTGGGCGCCCGGGGAGCAGTAGGGACGGTACCTTGCTCAGAGGTACCTCAGGGTAGCTGTTCAGGGGAATCGAACCCCCGACCTTCCGATCATGGGGCCACCACTCTACCTACTGAGCTATCCCTTCCCCATTTATATTGTTACATTAACCTGCCATCCATCCTGCTCACCAATTAACTTAACCCCATGAATTTCTTGTATTTGGTGTGTGAGAGGAAGAGACCCAGAGAGTCATGCACTCACAAGTCATGCACTCACGGGGAGAACATGCAAACTCCACAAAGAAAGATCCTGACCAGATGCAGGGGTGGATCTATTGTGGTGGCATGGGGTCGCATGTGCCACCCGAAAATAATCTCTTGCCACTCCTAGTGCCACCTTACTTTTCCATATGACAGTTTTGTTTATTAAAATAAGCTAGCATGAACACTTTGAGCCTAGCTACAATTAACATTGTATATAAATTCTAAAACTGAATATATTGCATATAAGTTTTGGGAATGGCGGAGGCGAGAGAGAGTGAGCTAGCAAGAGCAATATCCATAGTGAGTTTTAAGATGTGAGAGATTTGTGACATTTAGCATGTTTGGAGTGTACAGTTAGTGTGTTGTCTTGCATAGTTAGTGTGTATTGTAGTTGTTTGTTTTGGTTTGTGTGTCAAAACAATGAGGGCGGTAGTAAATGTCACATTTGCTAGCCAAAAACCCACCAAAGGCAGTTTGCAATGCAAATGCTGTCTCCAGGTGGAAACAAGGAGGAGTGAAACACCTCCTGTTGTTAGACCTGTGATGTGCTCCTCTGTCTTGTGCAGTGTTGATGAGTAACAGAATACATGTACTGGCATTACGTATTTATTTTGTTACAGTTACCGTTTAAATAGGTGATAATTAGAATACAGTTACTTTGTTGAAATAAATGGATTACACGGCGGTCATTTCCTGTTTCATATGTTAGGCTATCCCCTCTCTATCCCCCTCTCTAATTATGGTAATTCCACGCATTGGAAACCCAAACAAAACATGAAATGAGAGGCTCTAATGTAAGCGTCCTGTCAATGTTGGTGGCGTCAGTTACACAGTGGACCTGGAGCCAGCAAAACAGAGCCAGCAGTGCACAGGTAGGAATGCATTTATTACTTGGAAATTCCAACACCACTTCACATTTACAGAAGAAAGGGATGGGCGAAATCTGACCGTGCAATGCAAACTCTGTTTTCCAGCAACAAAGCTGCTCTCAGCATCAAAAGACTCCACCTCCAACCTAAACAAACATCTGGAAGTAAGTTCTTTTTAAAAAATTAACGTTGCCTACTCCAACTACCTTGTTTTAGTTGTGGTAGCTGTGGTAGTTTAAATTTACAATTTACATTTGCATTTCAAGGTATGAAAATGATTCACTAAACATCTTTTTGGTTTACAGTTGTGTTTTTTATCAAAATAAAAAACACAAAAACTGAAAATTCAGACATGAGGTTGTCCTGAAATAAATGATCCCAAACAATGTAAATAGTTTTTAAATGTTAAATATAAAGATAAAAACAAAAGTAGTCAAAAACAGCTAATTATACCCTGGACCCCAGAGGGTTAACCCAATAAATCATGAAAAATTAAGTTTAAATTTTTGGTAAAAAATTTGTTAATTATGGTGCAGATTTCTGACATTGACTAGACAGTGTTTTTAGTGTTTTTGAAGTTAGACTTGTATTTCTCTGATCCACCTCATGGTGTGTAGCTTTCTGGATTTTATACTTATTTGGCTACATCCTTTTTTATTTTATAGTGTATACAGTACATAAAATTTAAATTCACATTATAAAATGTAACTGAAATTTTTCATTATTTAAGTTGAAGCCAATAAGAAGGTTACAGACTATCAGACTATGTTTATATGAAATGTGTATACTACTAAGTTTAGTAGTTTGATTTATTTTAAGCATATACTGTATAATACGTATTACAGAATGTAACACCTGCATATGTGTAAAGAAATGGCGTTGATTTTGCCACCCATCTGATTTCCATGCCAAGAAAAGATGGTCAGATGGTGGATTCCTTCTTCTTTCTTGCTGTGAGGCAACAAAGCTAAAACACTGAGCCATGGTACCGCACCACTGTAACTTGCAGTTATGTGAAATCGTACATCAAGCTACATTACATTATTTCATTACAAGTAATGAAATAATGTAATGTAGCTTTTTTTTTTTTTTTAAGTAAAGAGCATTGTAAAACATTGGGAACATGTAATAATGTTCCCATTACTGCTTAAGAGTGTGTGTTATGGCTCCCCAACATCAACCCTAGTTCAATTAAGCCTAATAGAACACATAGAATGAACATACAAGATACCAAGCTGATTGATGTAGTGTTTTCCCACAGATTTTAGATATTATGGAGTCTTTATAATGATTTTACACCTTTAGGTTCTTTCTTAACGCTTTATTACATGTTATGGATGGTAATATAATAATACATATTGCTTAAGATCTAAATGAGGTACAGATATCGAATTTAATTGTACACAAACCAGAAATTTAAATCAATGTAATTGATGTCTTCATCTTAAGGATGCTGTTTTGCTGTTTTGATGCAATTACATTTGCAAGATTACAAAATTGTTATATTTGCTGAAGATTATGCATTATTCGTATTTATTTAGATAGTACTTATTGCTATTATTATTATTATTTTTTTAATCTGAAAACTTGAAGAATATTTAAAATTCAGAACTGGGCTTCAGTCACCTCAAAGAATACATAAAGTTTTCACAACCCTATAAGCTTGTTGTTGTTTCACAGGCCTAGTCCAACCAAAATGTTTAAATATGGAGGTGGTGGGGGTAGAGGGAGAGAGACAGCGAGAGAGAGGACAGACTAATCCGCTTCAGCGACTTTGGGACAGGCTTTCTTCTCCTTCAGGGGTGGTGAACATGGCTGAGAGCTGCCAGCCTGCATGCACAAAGACAGACTGATCCCACATGAGCAGAAGAGGCAAAATAAAAGGAAAAGCCTAGCAGTGCTAGTGACAGCATAGTACAGCACCATGTCGGATCTGAAAGGTCATACAAGCATTGTGGGTCTATTTGTGTTGTCATTACGCAAAATAACTGGCTTCAAATAAGGCAATTCAAAACGAATTATCAGAGGTAAATGCCAATTATCACTTTTTCTCCACATAGTACACCAAAAACTGACAAATAATAATAATACTAATCTGCAAAGCCTTTAAATAATTTTGATTTGTTCATGGGCATCAAAACAAGCTGTGAACAAAAAAACCAAAAAAAGCAAAAAAAAAAAAAAACCCAAGAAAGTGAAAGCAACATATGTCCTTACAGTTCAGGACAGGATCCTGTCCTGTTAAGGATTTTATATTATTTGTTTGCATAGAGTTTATAATTTACTGTCCTTTTGTAACTGCAGTGGCTATTTTATCTGGAAGTTAGCTTGATTAGGAGCCTTTATGCATATTACATTTGTGAATGCACATTGTGGATAATCCCCAGAATAATTCCCAGACACCTTAACGCCCACTCACATCCTGGGCCTTTTGACCTCAGGAAATCACATGATAGGGTGGGGCTAGGTTTTACAATGAGCTCATCCGAAAACTTGGCTGATTGTGACCTACACCCACTTTCACACCTTGGCTCGTGTGATTAGGTAGAGGATCATTAGGGGGTCCATTGTCCCTCTTGGGGAGACACTCCCATAGGGCTTGAATCTGGGACTTTCCACCATTTGACTTTAGAACTAAAGAAGCTTCTTGGATGAGAGGTGAAATGTCTTCAAGCAACTTAAAGAAGTCCAGATGCCTTTCTTTCCAAGCTCCTTAGACTATGCTGATGTGGAAGACTGAGAACCGTGGATAATCTTGGGATCCTTGATGCAGGGACAAGCAACAAATAAGTGCTTATTGAGCTGGTTTTTATTTGATTTGTGATATTGTATGCATAATTATAAACATGCATAGATAAATGTGGGAACTGTATTTGCATTTTGGAAAATTATTTTGGTCTAATCTCCCTACGCAGTAAGTGCTGGAACTAGCAAATCAAAAAAGCAAATTGCAGTTCAATTTGTCTCAATAAATAAGTTCTCTTCTGCTAATTGGAAAGATGCAAACTAGGGGTTAGTGTGAGCATGTTTTAGCAACAGAGAAGATTCAGCTCATTGAGACTGGACCATTAAACAGCCAATTTCAACATATACAAGTACCACCAGACATTTGGATATTAGCACATATGAGAAATCCACTTTGTTGATATTATGCTGAGTGGAACCAATTGTTTTTTTAATTCCACCACTGTGATGTTTCCTATTCTTTCAATTTATCACCACTTGGAGTCAATGAGGTCACATTCAATTATTATATTAACATAGTTTTTCTCAGCGCTAAATCTCTGGTGAATTTCCACTGGAGGTGTAATGTGCATTTGTTTGAGTATTAAGTACTATACAAATTTGAGGTATTTGTTCTTGAGTCAGGAGAAAAGTTTGGTTTAGTTCAATCCTTCCTCTTCACCATACATTTGTCTAACGGCGCTTTCATAAACTTTCAGTTAAACATTTATTGCTGAGATTGATTATGTTGCGTATTTGTGATAACTTGAAAGATTTTGGTAGAAAAATCTTCAAAACCACTAAGAAGTAAGTGGTTCTCACATCAAGCTAATATTATATATATATATATATATATATATATATATATATATATATATATATATACATATATATATATACATACACACCTATATAGTTAAAATGAACATAAACTTTAAAATCTACACAAAATGCAACACACTAATGCAGCAGTAATAGTAATACAGTATCCATTCCACACTATGTAACGCTATTTAACGAAAAAGCTTATTTGTGCCTGTCTGTGCAACACATGAGGGGCAAAGTTTCCTGTGTGTATTTCATTTGTATTTCTTAAACTTGATCTATGTATTTTGTGACTGTCAGTGTTTTGCCTTCACATTTCTGATGCGAATGCAAGATGTGTGCTTCTTTTTGTTGCTACTGGACCTCGGATGGAATTTAAATCAGGAGCATTTCCTGATCTCCATGATATTTTGGATGGCATCCAGGGTAAAATGTCTGGTACATGACCAACCATAGTCCATGCAGGCCCTGGATGCACTGCAGTGATAGTGAACATTGAAAACATGTGCCTCAGACCTTAATGCACTTTGTTAATAGTGAGGCATTTCTAGCTATTGTCAGTTTATGGTAAATATTCTGAAAAACATTTAAAATACATTTGTTTGCATTATATCATGTGAATTTATTAACACATACTTAAAATAAAAATCATGAATATGTCCCTTTGAGTCTGGTCCATTTATCTTATTAATGTAGCAAACAGCTGAATTGATCATCAACATGCTTGGTGAGTGGGGAGGATGGGTAGTTCACTTGCTCTTCTGTAAAAGTCATTGCACTCCACTCATTAATAGTAAACCCAGCTTTTTATGCATCTGAACTACTTACATTATCTACAAAGTGGTAAACATTGTTAGCAGAGCTCTGAAAAAACTTCCCACCCAAACTAAAATACTTCATAGTTTGAGCACAGGGACAAAATTTTTAGAAATCTTCAGTCACAGTTGTTGCTTTGACTTTAACTTAGTAGCGCTTATTAGCTGCAGTTCTAACATTTCTGGTAGATTCTCTTTTGGCTGAACCCCAAGAGTTTTCAGAAGAAAAGACATTTTCCTCAGGGTTCCATAAATTGTTTCTAAGCCACAGGCTTTTAATAAAAATACTGACATTACTAAAATACTGCACTGGCTCTCTCTGTTACAGTAGACACTGAGGATGACTCTGTGATGCAGGGACCTTTGGAGCATCCCAAATACAACTCAGAGAACATGAGTTATGAACACAAAGTCAAAGGTTAGGAGAATTTCATTCATTCAGTTTTCTTTTAGAATTTGAACAGCAGTGCAACTACTTGGTGAATGGAAATAGTTGTTAATTGATTTTCAGTCCTTGAGATTTTATACCAAGATCTTTGGTAATAGTTTGATTAGCAAAACATGTCAGCTAAATTTTTAATTCTTTTTTAAAACTCTTCATACATTTATTTAATTTTCCATGCACCTTCAGTCACAATGCAGTCCTTTTCTTGCAACTGTTAATTACTCCTGTGACATTTTTTTTAGGTAATTTATAAAATGGGAGATCATTGTTATTCAGGTGGAACTCTCTCCTCAATGTACAGGATACATTCGAATAGACGAAAAACCATGAGATGGCATGTTTTGAATTTGAACTCATCCGTGAAATAGGATTTAAAATTCAGGCACCATTTAGTTTAGCAACCACCCACATGACTGGTCATCATTCTGCAACATCAACAAATAATTCAACAATTAGCCCTGACAAGAATTTCCATTTAGAGATCAACCGTATGTTCTTTACAGTATTCTTATCATGATTGTCAGAATTTTTTAATGGCTACTTTCTGCGCGTTCATCATAGTGTAATCATAATACATCCTGTTGGGCGCATATGAGGTGTTATCACGCATAATTCAGTGTAAGCATTGTAGGAGGTTGCACTTATTCCAGGTGTTTTGCTTAACACCGATTTTCTTTTTCTTCCATCTTTCCGTTCACACTTGGCCGCAAATAGTCTTTGAACAACATTATCTCTTCATATAGTCTGCTCTTGTGTGTATGTGTGTGAATAGTTGGAACGTGTCTGCTTGTGTGTGTTCATTCATGCAGGCATACACATGCCATCTGTTTGGGCCAGATATGCCACCTTTTTCCTGGTCCTGTGTGTCAGTGCTGAATCTGGCCTCAGCTAAGCAGTAAGCTGCATGGACAACTGGGGCTATCTTACCAAACAAAATCCTAATTACTAGTCTTATCTCATTTCAAAAATTTAACCAGGATAAATCCTTATTTACCACTGTGGAATAATACATTTTGAATGACAAAACAAATTAGTTGCGAAATCGTTTGGCAACTTTTTCTGTTGCACGGAAGCTTTCTTAATCCCACTGTTGCCTCTTTTTCAAGAGATATGTTGTCTACTCTCTTATGCAATATACAGTTTTAGTTTATATATACCCATTGCAATTTAGCTTTGTCACACTGCTGCCCATTCATTGAATTATTTTAAGCTCTTTATAAAATATACTTTTATGTTTCAGCCTGAGGCATTGTCTGCACCTGTATGGTTAAGTTCCTGCAAGCTGAGAGATCAGATCAGCTTGTGGTATATATGATGAGGGATGTGTCACTTGTCTGTCAGGCAAAGTCTATCCCTGGATGCACTTCTTCAGTTTTGGATGAGATTAAGAAAAGCCACCTATTATTTCTTGCAGAGCACTATTAATGCCTTTGTGTATATGTGAGCGTGCGTATATACCACTGCGAATAAGATTAAAGTAATACAAACAGACTTCTCTCTTCAGACACAGAACCGAGGACTCCTCTGCTCCCCTACTCCCCTTCCTCTCGCCTTCTTCAGCTGCCAGTGTCAACGTTCTGGATCACTGAACGGGCCAGATGGCTGCAGAACACAGTCCCCTCTCTCCCTTCATTCCTCCCTCCTTCTTTCGTTTCCTCAAACCACAGTTCTTTTTAAGCCACCCTAATAACTCTTTCCCATCTCTCTCTCTCTCTGTTTTTCATCTCATTTCACTCCTCTATCTGTACTTACACTCTTCTGTTGCTCTCATGGCACTATAGAAGAGGATACACTCCTCTTAGTTGCCCAGGGCTCTGCTGTCAAGCCTTTCCCAAGCTCAACATCCCAGGCCTGACTGCTGTGTGTCTCCAGCGTCATCTCCCTGAGAAATGAAAGGATCCTATATACCAATGCATCACTCAGTCTCTTGCTTCTCATCTGCCTCCTCATCCCTCTCTTGAGCTTCCATACATTGCAGATACATGGAATGGAAAGAGATGGCAGGGATTGTCAAAAAACAAAAATCGGCAAACTCCTTTTTCTCTTTGTTAAAGATCCTAAAGGTGTGTTTAAAGTTTTTTGTTCCTCCATTTCCTCCTTTAGTTTCTCTTTTGAACAGCTGAAAGTTGTCTTATTAGATTTCTCATTCTGAATCTCAGTTTCAACTTCAACAGGTTGTCTTGAACATTCCTAAGTGTACTAAGCTGCTGCCTTTTCTGAACTGATGTTTAAAGACCATTTGAACTGGTGTACCCAATAAAGTGTCTCTTGAGTGTAAATATGTTTTGTTGCAATACATGTTAAGTTGTACCGGTAAAACAAAAAAGACATTCAAATTTGGGTTGCCTGTGGTGGTGTCGGAAGATTTTTGGCTTGCATGGAGTAGATCGAGCTCACTGTTGTTGCAGCATTTTTTAATTCTTTATTTCTGGTGCCATGTGCAATATAGCATTACTCCAGACCAGACAAGAAATAATAATTAAATATTCGCTGACATTATGTAAAGATTGGGGGTGTGGTTAATAAAAGAGCACATGTTACTTTGAGTGCTTTGAGTGATGGGTATGACTAGAAAAGTGCTATATAAATGCAAGTATATTACATTACACTATACTAGACTCAGGTTTGTTATGTTATATGAAACCACCATATCTATATGACAACTCACTTTCACGCCTATGCAGCTTGAACATAACTGATGCCAGAAATGACGCTGTCTCACAACATATCACTGTTACTTTCTTCCTCTCAGGTTATACTACCTGTGCTGGCTTTTAAAAGTTATGTTTGAGGTGCAGACTCATCATCAATGAAAAGGTTAATTATCCAAATCCAATTCTGAATATTAGCAGTTAAAATAAAAATTAAAAAAGAACAGTGAACAACTTGATTGTGTAAGTTTCCCGTGAATTTATGCAAATAAATTCATGTACTGTCTTTTGTTTTCTATTGCTGGACAGAATAACAGCACTGAACCTTAACACCTGTAATCATGATTAGTGATTTTCTAATCTTAACAAAATGTTTATTAATGAACTGTGCCGAGAAAGGGAAGTCATTTTAACCCATACCACAAGGTGTGAATGAAAAACTGATCCTTAACCTGAAATTTGTCACTTCACAGAAATGACTCGCTTTTAATGCTTTTGGAAGGTAGACAGATACAAAGAAATGCTAACATTAGATTAGAAAGCAAATTTTATGTGTTCTGCATAATTAAAGCACTGCTGTAATTGGTTAAAAATCTAATTGTTCCTTTCTTTTGAATAAGTTTTAGTAGTGCCGTACGAATAATATATTTTGAAATGTGACATATGCAAATACACATGTGCAAGAACAGAATAAAGTAATACATTTATAATTCCAGTGTAACAAAAGTTTCTTCTCTCTGAGCTGTCACATACTTCTTTATCTTACAGCACTTTACCAGACCTTTCACGTAGACTGTCAAAATGTTTTATTAGCTCTGGTCTATGTAAAGCAATAAAAGGCAATTGCATTATGCATTACAAGAAAGATGATCAATAAATCATAACTGATCGTGTGGTGCACACTACAGCACAATGAATTCTCGCAATCATTCTGCATCCAATCAGCATGATGCATGTGTTGTTTGTTTTTGCCCGCATTTGGCTGTAATCATCTCAATTATTACCCCTGCTCATTCAAACCTGACCCCTGCATTAGGCCCGAGATGAATATGAGAGTAAAATTGTGGTTATAGCCCCGAGGGGATTTATTATCACGGATATTGTCCAGGTAGTGCTACATAAACCGTCAAATCAATACACTTCATTTAGTGCAACACATATGTGAAAGGTGTAAATGTAATTTTCGCCTCCATTTGGCTGCTCCTGTTAAACAGCCTTGAGTGTGCCAAGAACACATATAGTGCATCCATTAAAATCATCTGTCCTCATAAAGAGTCACAGCCCTTGGAGAATGGTGTAAATAAGAGGCTTTGTTCCCTTCCTTTTGATCTCTCTCTGCTGTCTCCTCTGGAATAGTGACTGAAGATGTGTGTGCATGCACGGATGTGTGTGTGTGTGCAAGCAGTGTATACAGACATTCTTATGTCTTAATAGGATGTGGGTGCATATGAGAGAGCCAATTACAGTGTTACAGCTTAGACACTGTGACAGCTTTTCCTGCATGACGTTGCAAAGAGGCAAGTGTTTGCTCCAAACTTTTTATCCAGATCAATACTTTTTGAGGTGTAGTAGCATATGCCTCGGATAAATGATGAAATACAGTATTTTTTGTGTATATGTGCAAGTAACAATTCAGAGAAGTGCATCCCCGAGGCCTCTCTCTCTGGAGCTAATTACAACATATCCATTAGGCACACGGCATGCTGGTCTCAGCTGGAATTGGGTTTTAATTGGACCGCCTTAATTGGTTTATTGCACTTGGAGGTAGAACTGAACGTGGCAGCAAAATCCTGCTGTGAGGTGGCAAAGTGGGATATGAAATGCAACAGCTAGTGAACAGTTCTGGAGATTTTTAAGTTCACCTCTTACTGGAATTCTGCATTATTAATGACATCATGTTAGTTACATATGTCTTGTGGCACTTGATGGCTTCCTGTCTTCACCAACACTTGTTTTAAAACAAAAGCCTTCCTCTTCACCGAGGCTCAAATTAATATATTGGTACAAAGAGCCAAAGCTGCAATTTGTTAAATGGAGGCTAATGGTTGGGGTGTGTTCCCTCCTGACTGGGCTCACACTCAAGTTAAGTGGGTAATTTAACTTATTTTCCCAGATAGCAGTGGTTAACACTGTATTACAACCCTGTTGCACTTTCACCAGTGACTTTTGTTTTTTCTCACTATATATAGCGACTAGCTTTCTAACCGAAAAAGAAAAAAATTGCTTTTCTCTTGCACATCCTATTTTACTTGCCCCCTGCTTCTTACTTACTGATAATTATCAGCCAAAGCATAAAAAGAAGAGATATTTATGTTTTAAAGTATTTTTAAAGCATTGTTTTAATTTCTGACATTTAGATTTGATTCTGTACTTGCCCAACCTTCTAAACCTCCTGTCATACACACTGATCCTTTAAATGACTTCATTCTGATCACATTGGATCATCATGAAGACTAAAGGATGAGTCGGAACTCATAATAGCACCAATAAAATAATAATATCAGATCTGTCTTTCTATCATCCACTTTCTTAACCACTTATCTAACAAGAGCCGCGGAGGAACTGAAGTCTATCCCAGCTGACGTTAAGGAGGACACAGGGCTGAGATATGTCTTCTTTGTCTAAATGAAAATTTGTAGCACCTTCCAATTCGATATTACAAGTATAAGTAGCTTTGATTACATTTATAGCTATGATTCTTCACAGCTGTAAATGTAATGATATATTCAAAGTTTATACCATTGCTGTTGTTATAATGATAATGTCATCTGTTGTTTTTGTGGACCATAAACAAGCAATGCTTCCTTAAAACAGCTGATTCAGATATATCGTTTAATCGGACTTGAACTTAAAACATTTCAAGTGACTACCTCAAGGAACTGCAAATAGTGGGCAAGGTTGTCATCAAGGCTAAGAATGGCTGTTTTGCTTCAGTCAGGTTTTATAGTGGAAACAACCCACTGCTTTTTTTAGTTTGAAAAAATTGCACCCACAGCGGTTTGATCTTCCATCAGCCATTTCAAAACCATCAAAACGCACATTAGCTCTGTGTACGAGTGCCTGTGGATTAATCTGTAAAAGTGTGTCAGTGGTAGCTAATGTTCAGTAACTGCTTTTAAAAGGTTAACTCAAGACAAAGGCTGTTACCCCCCCACCCACCACAACACACACACACACACACTTAGACACACAATTTCTTCATCTTACAAGCAAAAACAAAAAGAAAAAAGAAAAAAAAGAAATCCTAAAAAATTAGATCCCACATCTCAAGGCACAGTATCCTTGAATGACCTGCCATGTTAAAAATCTAATGGTGTGGTATACATTTTAGGGCCAATCTGCCAAGTTATTCAAGCATATTATATGAGTACAAATTCTCTAAGATATCATCAATGTATGTCAGCTGTTTACATTTATTTATTGGCTCATTTATTTTATTTTACACAGCAGAGACTTGGCAGACCAAAGCTGGCAGTGCATTTTTCAGACAAAAAAAAAGCGCAGTGTGATAGACTGAAATGGAGTTGCATATAATTGGGATGAACATCTGCTCATTTTGTTGTTTTTTTAATGACATTTTTCTGACAGTGACTTCATTTAACTAATGCTGGATGCTGAAATGCCTACATGGAGCTTTAATTGTCATAATACAAGGGATAGTTGCCCATTTTTAATGGATATGCAATGTTTTGCCCTAATTTGGAAGTCTCCTGAAAGAGCAGTCTGATTTTGTTGTAATAACTGGTGAAAGTTGCTTGTTTTTTTTTTGTTATATTAAACACATATTTGAGATGCTTTTGTATGGATGTTGGCTGCCTTTTGTTCCTCCCCTTTAACATGATCAGATTATGATTTAGTAATTTTGAGGTTTGGGTGCTAGAGTAGAGAGGCCAATCCATGAATGGTAGTGTTGCAAACAAATTATGTGTTTTTGATAAGTGGTAATTATGATTCTATGCTAAGTAAAATTCCCCAGACAATGGTACAAGGACTGGACTGAAATGATTGGAAAAGCAGCCAGTGTTAAGAAATTAAACAAAAAACATAAACAAACAAACAAACAAAAAATGAGAGGTGGCACAAGACTTTTGCACAGTAAAGTATAATACTCATATATATATATATACACTGAATGGGAAGATAAGCTTCCTCCGAAGGGTGGCTGGCCTCTCCCTTAGAGATAGGACGAGAAGTTTGGCCATCCAGGAGGGGCTCAGAGTAGACCCGCTGCTCCTCCACATTGAAAGGAGCCAGCTGAGGTGGTTCGGGCATCTGATAAGGATGCCTCCTGGGTGAGGTGTTCCGGGCATGTCCCACCAGGAGGAGGCCCCTGGGCAGACTCAGCACATGCTGGAGAGATTATATCTCTCAGCTGGCCCTGGAACGCCTTGGTGTACCCTGGGACAAGCTGGAGGAGGTGGCCAAGGAGAGGGAGGTCTGGGCTTCTCTCCTTAGGCTGCTGCCCCTGCGACCCGGCCCCAGATAACTGGAAGAAGATGGATGGATGGATAGGAAGATCAGCCTGAGGTCATAATAAATAAACAAGCAAACATAAAGTTAGGTTTTAAATAACTACTTATGCTCTTTATGTAAAGTGAATAAAGCTATTGTGAAGTCAATTCGAGTTTTCAGCTGCTTTTGATTGGGTTCAGTCAACAAAATGACTTTCTTACTTTCAGCAAAAGGAGTTAAAATAGATTCTACACATTTTCAGCATGTGGAATTCAACAATCTTTCTTCAGAGAAAAATACTGCATTTCCCTTTGTGCCAGCGCTTGGCAGCAGTGGCGAGCAATTAACCTATTCTGTCGTTTAGGTGTGAGGATGTGTTTAGTTGATAGGCTTGGATGTTCTTTAATCGTAATGCCACATGTTACCTTAGGGTTAGTGTGTGGGCAGAAATGACTTAAAGTGTCAGCTGCCTTAAATGTGTACACAACAGCCAGCAACACTAGCAAGTAACACTCAGATATCGCGGTGACAGTCTCTATGCCAGCAGTCTGCTAGGAGATTTGAAAGACTGCATGATCACAAAATGTCATAACAGAAATTTATATCACAAATCAAACTAACAGGATACAGGAAAGGTTTCAAAATCCAATCTGTGAAAATTCTACCCAATTGCATGATTGAAATCAAAAACCAGTTCCAGTATGAAACAACATAGTGACTCATACTGATATGTGGGAAGTGCTCACAAAAAGATTTTTTAATCCACTTGTAACATTGGTGAAGAGCTCTGTGCCCTTGCAGAGGTTATAACAAAGGACGGAGAAAAACATAAAACCAGTGTCACTCCGCTTTTAATGGAAAAGCAATCCCTTTGGCTTTTAAGGGCGATTCCAGCTGTATTTTGAATTTCTGAGTACACAGAAGACAAGGTCGTGCATCAGCTTGTGAATAGACCATTAAGTTGTTTTGCTCAGAGATGCTGTGGACAGCAGATCTGCAGCTCCACTTTCTTTTAGTGTTTCAAATGCATGTCAAGGCAACTGGCCTCAGTTAATATATAGAAAAACTGAGAGGCAGCATTTTGCTGTAAACAAGTATCCATCACAAAGACTTTTGTGAAATAATATCCTGTACACTAAAGTTCAAGCTTTAAATTAAGATTCAGGCTTTCGCAATATGTGGTTAAAGTGGAAACTCGGTGGATTTTATTAATGTGATAAGAAATGTAAAAAATTCCTGCTAAACAAATAGACTGTTTAAAAGTAAGTGGCTCAAACACAGTATTGGGATGCCTATTCACTGGCTAATGAAGTACCTAGATAAAACACTGAGAACATCTAATAAAGAAAAGTAATTACCTCCTTGATTAGTATTAAAAAGCTGCAACTTCACAAAATTCAATGTTTACCGATTTTGTAAACCTGCAAATGCAAAACCACCAGGCTTTGCCTTTCTTTAAAAAGAAATGGTGATAATACTTAAACTGTGTGAGAACCTACATAATTCAGTTTGTCTGTTTGCTTCGAGTAAAACTGTTACTTTACTTATTTACTTTCTGTATAATGTAATTTTTTATTCTTTTAAACCTTTTTTTTGGGGTCACACATTGAATTATGCAGCATTAATTCCTTGTCACAACTGTCCCACATCTTCACCTCCAATATGAATAAGTTGTAGAGATGTACAATACATTCATTTAATATGATTTACTCATGTAATATTCGGGTTTTCAAATAAAGCTACAATAAAAGGTAGTCACAAGCATATGCCTAAAGTGTGGAAGTGCAATACTAGCTAGTAAGCTGTACAATTTCACAATGGAAGGAGTGAATTTCTGGCTCCACTGAGAGATCATTAGAAAGTTGGAGCTTGGTGGGAAGGAGTCCCTACTGAATAAGAGAAATGCCTGTTCAAACTGAAGGAATAACGAAAGGAATAACACAAGCTCCAAACACGAACAGCTGTCTTGTCACCAATTCTGGCAGCCATCTTAATTTATCACTTCAGTGGCTGATGAGCAAAAGTGACAATTAGCTGCCGAAGACAAATCATCACTGATCATCACTGCTGTAGTGCGTAAAACCAACACTTGTGTGTAAACCCTAAGTGCAAATTAATCAGAATCTGTAAAAAACAGTCTTTGTTTTTATCTTGACCAGCTCACTGTTTGAGTTCATCCATCATCTTGAGAGGCCTTCCTCTGACAGCACCAATATGTTATTTCGTAAACAATGCTTCTTGTTACAATGCAAAAAAAACCCCAAGTTACAATAATATTATTTTTATTTTTCAGCTTGTATGTACTGAAAGTACAAGCATATGTAGCATTTCAAAAATAATAATGAATTTATCACTGAAACTGGCCTGTGGATATGTTTTTCAAATGTTTGAGAGTCAAATGTTACCTAAAATAGATGCCACTTCAAAGTGAATACAACACCATTTTATGCAGCTTTTGAACTCTGTAAGTCTTGAGGATCAAAGTGCAGACGTGCTGTCTAATGAAAAAAGAAAAAAAAAGCGCTCGACTTTTTGGTTTGGAAAAACTTTGCTGGGTGAATTTAGGACTCAACAGCAAGGGGATTGCAATGTCAAGCTGTATTGGGCAAGCAATGCATTATACTGTCGCTTTCCCTCAAAGCCGTGAGTTTGAAATATATAAATGTCACACACTTTTCTTTGAAAGGATTACTGTGGAAGAAATAGATGTTTTCAGACACCAATGACACTTAATCGTTTCTCTAGGCACTAAAAAAATAGAGTTTATTAAAGGTGCATTGAGTATCACGCCCCAAAAATATTAGTTCTATTTTAAAGGTATTTTCAAGCTTTCATTCTATCTAGATTGTAAAATCTTTTTTTTTTAACCAAACATCTAATATAATGATAAGTGCAAATGGGTTCTTTTTCCTCTGGATTTCTTCCAAAGTCAAAGTACAGACATTTTAGGCAACTGACTCAATATTTTATAACAATTTACCTAAGGCTTTTTCAGAACAAAATGTTTTACAATAAAAGAATCAGCTGTGTTGGTTAAGTGCCTATCAGCCTATCAGCTGAAAAACGGAAAAGAAAAGGCGGAGTAATTTAACACCAGCATCCTAGAAGTATGAGATTGGATATATGATATCAATTACACAAACTCAGCCCCTTTTATGGGACCCTCATACACCCTGGGAGACAACACTTTATCACCATGCAGTGTCTTGGTGCTGGTGGGAACTGCTGGCAAATTTACAGTCAGTGCATGCCTTGCTTTTTCATTAAGTTAATATATTCTACCACATTTATGAGGAGAGATGCTGTGCGAAGCTGGTCCTGATGTGCCTCTAAACAGACACCCTGACCTGGATCTCTGCTCCACTTCTGTCTGGCACATTCATTACCCTTGCCTCACTGGTTCAGCCATCAACTCTGGCAGCATATGGCAGGGTATGCATCATGGCTTTGTTTACAAGAAGGCAGTTGGTGATGTTGGTGGTGTTACACTGCAGAGACATTTACAATCTGGATTCTGCCAAGATAAACTGCTAATTTATGTGCAATGTCTTATTTCCAGTTTCACATGTAAGAATCTGTTGTTATCAATTAACAATTACTCCAAATGGGACTGAACGGCAGGTATCAATGCTCTGAATTAGTTGCATTCTCGAAAGGCTATTTTCACACAGTATGCGGTGTCAGGGTGAGATTTTTTTCCTTGGTTTTCTTGAACTTATCATTCTCAATCCTCATGCGGTTACCCCACACTGTTTTCTCACCAATTATTTATGAATCCTAATTCATAATGCATTCTTAGGTGGCAGGTCTCAGTAGGATTCTCACAGAGAGATGAATGCATTGATTTAAAAGAGGGTCATATTCATCATTATCACCCTGTATTTCCTGGGACATTTAGTGCAAAAGAATGACAGCAAAGTTTGGACTATTAAAAGCTTGTGGATAAAATGTAAGCTGACCGATGTGCGGTATTACTGCAGATTATGATAGCTCTTGTATTACAACCTCAAAGGTACTGAGTAATATGCAGTAAAAATCCATATGTACAGATTTAAGCTGATAAGAAATTTGTCTGATTTATGTCAATGAAACTGAGCTCATGACATAGTTGCTCTTTGGAGCCATAAACAAGCCAGTGGTCAGGTCAGCTTTTCACATAGAGAGGATTTTCTCCTAGCTTACAGGTTGTGTGTGTGTGTTTGTATGAGAATTGTGGTTTAGTGTAACTGATATTATTGTATGGTTTTAACAATACATCAGAAGACCATTGTGCAAGGGGTGTTTGCTATCTATTTCCTGTTACTGCAACTAAAAAGAAAAAAGCTTGGGTCCTCTACCAGAGGCCTGGGAGTTTGAGGGTCCTGTGCAGTATCTTTGCTGTTCCTAGGACTGGGCTCTTCTGGACAGAGATCTCGGATGTTGTTCCTGGGACCTGATGGAGCCACTTGCCTAACTTGGGGGTCACTGCACCAAGCTCCACTGGGACCACTATTACCTTCACCCTCCACATCTTCTTGAGCTCTTCTCTGAGCACTTGGTAATTTTCCAGCTTCTTTTGTTCTTTCTTCCTGATGTTCCTGTCATTTGGTATTGCTACGTCTATCACTACGTGCATCTTCCTCTGCTTGTCCACCACTACTATGTCCGGTTGGTTAGCCATCACCATTTTGTCCATCTGTATCTGGAAGTCCCACAGGATCTTAGCTCGGTCATTTTCAACCACCCTAGGGGGCATCTCCCATTTTGACTTGGGACTCCCAGGCCGTACTCGATATAGATGTTTCTGTATACAGTGAAAATAATGAAGTGATGACAGAAAGAGCTCGTGTAGCAATGACATTTTAAACAAAAAACACCTATGCAAAAAATTAATAAAACTTGTTTGCCAACTCTTTTACCTGAATCTTTTTAACTATGTAATGTCGTGCTGCTCATGTACAGTTCTAAGCATTCCAGGATCCAGGTGTGGGGCACCGAGTCATAGGCCTTCTTGCAATCAATATTTAGGCAGTGCACAGGTTGGTGAGCCTAGTCTTGCAGTCTCAGGTGACTTCTCTGTTTACCACAAGCTGGTGTTTCACTCCTCTGGTATTTCTGCCAATTCCTTTCTGTGCCCCACTCATGTATTGACCCATGTGCCCATTCCTCTTAGCTGCTATAATCCCTGACAGGAGCTTCCATGGGGTACTGAGGCAGGTTATTGGCCGGTAGTTGGATGGGACCAGTACCTTCTGGGGGTCTTTGGGGATCAGGAACTCAGTTAGCCATTCTGGGTGTCTCTCATCAACTAGAAGCTGGTCATTTGTACTGCCAAGCGCTCATGGAGTCTAGTCAGCTTCTTCAGCCAGTAGGCGTAGACCATATCAGGGCCTGGTGCGGTACAACTCTTCATGTTGGAGACCCATCCTTGGATGCCTGCCACTGCGATGGTTATTGGATCTTGTTAAGTGAAGTTGTTGTGGTCCACTAGACACTGAGCCTTGCCATTATGGGTTGCGTCCTTCTCCCAGATGCTCTTCCAGTATTGCTCGGTCTCCAGCCTTGAGAGTACACCTTGGATGAGAACAGCTGGTTTTTCCTCCTGCCTTCTATCTCGCTGATATACCTCTTCAAGCGGCTGGCCAACCCTACCAGCCACTGCCAACCATGATGGTTCCTTTTCTTGCTCCTCTTCCTTCTTGGGTTTCTGCTGCCTGAGGTATTCATGTGATCAGTGGTGGACATCTTTCTAATGCACTACTGGATCTTTATTATTTCATCCTGGATAGTGGTTCTGACACTCACTAGTCCTCAGCCTCCTTCCTTCTGCTTAGCATACAGTGTTGGTTGCTGGATTTGGGATGGAACCATCCATGTATGGTAAGGAGCTTTGTTGTCTATAGAAACAGTTTCTATGTAAGGCAGACATCTCAACTGCCTCCAGCTGTTGAGATGCCTTCAGCATTACATTACATAAAACATACATACATACATTAAAAAGAGTCAGGGAGAAGAGTCGACAAACAAGTTTTATTAATTTTTTTGCATAGGTTGTTTTTGTTCAGGATGTCATTGTTACATGAGCTCTTTCTGTCATCACTTTATTTTATTTCACTGTATATTTTGACATCTAAAAGGAAAAGTAAGTGTATAAGTGATGGCTCACTGAGATACATGATGGAAATGAGCCACTCTTTATATTTGTAATTTCAGATCTGCTGTGCATTGTTCTTTAACATCTGATTGTTAAAATTATTTAAAATAATTTTTGTAATTACTTTTTTGTACTTTATTCCTGCCTGCCTTTTACCTTTTTCTTTGTCTTTCAAAGTCTTCACATGTAATACAGCTTTGAATGATAGAAGTTTGTAATTCAAAGCTGTTTGCCTAAGATTTTTCAACCAAAGAGAAAAAAAAATTCATTGTCATGGGTTAAACAATCCTTACTGAAGTCTTATATATGACTCAGACAGAAGTCACATACAGTATATATGTCATCATAAATCACAAGTTTTACTTGCAAAGCATGTCGTGTAATAGAAAACATCTGAAATTAAGAATGACTTTTGCCTTGATAAGACAAGGCCTAAAATATATTAAAATACATATGTATACACATATATGCATACATATACTGCCAAACCAAGATTATATATATGCAAGGTTTTCTGCATTGTTGCTCACATGTCATATTGTCTGCCAGAGGTGTTGTTTTATTTATGTCTTTGATTTTTTGAAATTTATTTTCATGTCACGAACCACAGCTGCTCACTTCTCTTGTATTTTTATTATATATTGTTTTTTAGTGCACAGCATCCCTAAACTGGCAGCAATATAACATGAAACCAGAAAAAAAAAACTTTTTTTGTTCAAAAAGATTTTTATGTTCATACACTTTGGGAAATCTTTGTCACCAGCTGACCCATTTACACACAGCCCGTGTGGCCCCTGTTAAATAGAATTCTAAATCAATCTGATAAAATAGTACCATAGTCAGTTAAAAAAAAAAAACCCCACATTATTTTATTTCTATTTATATACTCTGTTGCTTGTCCACTCCCATACCCTGTCTTAACAAGTCAGCTTTTGGCAGCAATCTGTACTTCTGTACTCACTGCAGAACAACCTAACCACTTGTGTTCCTATAATTGAAATGCAAAGCCAGACCTCCAGCATAATCAGATACTCCCTGATTTGTTTTTAGATTAAGTTCAGGAGTCATATGGTGTTTGTGGAATGGCTATGTTGTTATGATTTGAATGCAGTCAAGCTGGTGATTAAGTTTCCTCCACTACTGTGTTGCACAATATGTTTATTTCAAATAACATTATGCTTATTATTTCAACACATTATGTAAAGCCTGCTGCTCTTGTAACATAGAGGCAGAAATAACTGAGGAGTAGAAAAGAAAGCCTACTTGTTTTGTCACAAGGTTATCACAGAAATCAATATTTTTGCATGCACATGTTTCTTCTAGTTTGGGCATGAGCATTTATATGAACTATGTCTATTAATCAGAATCCTAAAGTTCTGAGTACCCGTGCTAGCCAGCTAGCTCTGATCTTGAGTCAAGTTTATAACCCGAGTCTTAAGCAAGATAAGATACCAGTGTTATGGAAAATACACAGCCTGGTTCTTGTACTGAAGAAAGTTGAGCTAAACTTGACCAGTTCCCTTCACAAACATGTGATGAAGACTTTGGAGAAAGTAGTCTTGGACCACCTGAGAGTGCAGGTGAAAATATTGCTTGACCCTCTGTAGTTTGTAGATCTGGGAGTAGAAATTGCAGTTATTTATATGCTGCAGAGAACTTACTGCCATCGAGAAAGTAACAGCTGCAAAGTGAAGATCATCGTCTTTGATTTCTCGAGTGCATTCAACACTGTTATGCTGCTGCTTCTGAGGAAGAAGCTACAGGACACATCAGTGAGCACATCTACCATAAATACTGGACTATCTAGCAGACGGATTGTAAAATGTGAGCTTGGGCACTGTTCTGTCTAACAAAAGCTCCGCTTGTGACTGTGTAGTCGCCATTCTTGTTCACCTTGTACACTTCAAAATTCAGTACAACTCTGGGACACGCCAATTACAAAAATACTTTGATGGTTGTGCAGTATTATTTAGATGATTATTTCATAATTACTTTTGTTTCATAATCATCTCAACGGCTGTAACAGAAGAATTTCCCAAGTATGGGATGTGTTTATATACTTCTTCTTCGTCTTTTATCTATCATAGTGTCCCACGGATCTCTTAAAGTCCAAGTCTAAATGATTGTATCAACTGAATGATCTCAACTGTCTAAGACACACACAGTTTAACATTGGGTTGTTTGAAGTGTTTTTCTGTGTGCTGAATTTTTCTTTGCAAAAAGAAAAGTTCAAGAAACTAACAACATCAAAAATCTCTTTTTCTATTTTTTTTGTCAAGTAATGGAAGGTTGTTAGGTTGTGTTAGGTTGTTACAGTATTATACTGTATACTCAAACTCATATGGGAGACTGTTTATGTTTATTCAGGGGAAGAAACATGATGTAAATAGATGATGGTCCTCTTAAGATGACCACCCAATTACTGTTGAGCTGTTCTCGCATTTTACAAAGGGAGGAATTAGTAGTTTTTAGTCCATTGATAAGATGAGAATTTCAAGTGTCTGCTAAATCTAGTAAAGCACTATATAAAGGTGCTTCATTCACCACTTGCCTGTTAAGTAAATATTGATACATTTTCTAAGTCCTTTATTTCTTTTTAAACTGCTCTTTCAATTTTACCTTTACCATAAGAATTGATTGATATTGATAATTGTCCTTGAACTTTCTCCTTTGTGACTTGATTGCTATCTAGTATCTTTTATATGCATGTATATACTGAACACACAGAGAATTGGTAGGGTTTATTTAAATTAGTGGGTTTGCCAATATCGATCCAGCTTTTAAGCATAGTCCACAAATGTCCAGGTCGAGGCTCATATGTTACCAAGGTAATCAGACGATCATCAAATAATTAATCACAAAGTTAATCTTAAAGCTATATAGCTTTAAGCTGTTAGTACTGAATATCTGCATCATTTTCTGTTTTCTTCTAGTAATCTCCGAGTTCCACCTGACATGCTGTTTTTCCCATTTCACAGGTAAAGCTCTTCATTCATTTGCATTGCTGCTACCTCAAAAGAAACCTAGAGAGCAGTTTAGGATATTTATGAAATGTTTTGTGTGCCCTGACATTTTCACTGAATGGACTCACACAGAGGGCAGTTCTTCTGAATGCCAGAATATACCAAGTGTATTAGACCATATAGATATGTTAACCCAGCAGTGCTTTATAGGTGAACATTATTTCCTACCCAATGAGAAGGGTAATACTGTATATTAAGAAATCACTGAAAATAACTGCCAGTACTGTTCAGTTTTTAATCAGGTGTTCTGACAACCACCATCTGCTTTAACCAAATCCCACTTTCATTGGATTTGTTAATTGATTTGTTTCACATGTAGACATATGGCTATCAGGGACTATATTTACTTTATGCAGGAATTAGGAACGAACGAACTCAAATGCAGGACAAAACGATGGCTTTCATTTTCATTACGCAGGAGGTGAATCTGCCACCTGAGAAATCCTGGGTCCATAGCATAATTCTTAGGCAATGCCAGTTTATTATGACAACTGGAGATGTGTCATTTAGTCACACTGCTTAATAAAAGAAACTGACATATAATACACCTGTATTTTCTTGCTTTAGGCTCTTCCGGAAGCCTCTCTTATCTTCATACTGCCCAAGGTGAATTTAAGGGACTGGAATATACTCCATGGTGGACAAGAGGCGTGACGAGAAAGCATAAGTTAGAAGAATGAAAAGCACCAAGGTGACAGGCATAATAAATAAACAAAATGCAACTTTAGTCGTATAACAGTGGCTGGATTAGAAATAAACAAGAAAGCCAGAGAATTTAAGAAAAGCAGGTACAAATCCAGATGAAAATTAAACAAAGGCAGTTCAAAGAATAATGAAGGGAAAAATACAAAAAAAGAAACTCAATACAATGGGGAGAGATTCAGAATACACAGCCAGAGAACACAAATTAACCAACAAAGGAGGAGAACGCACCAACTAAATAGAGTGAAAGAGGAAGGCCGACAAGCCACAGGTGAAATACATCAAGATGGATAAGACAATCTCAATGCCAGAAAACAAACAAAGACAGCAAAACAAGACAACTAATCACACACGGAATGTGATTTGTTTATATAAATATATATTGATTATACAATTATATATTTATTTTCTAACTAAAATAGGAAAGAACATAAAAAATAGCAACAGACACAAAAAACCTTATATGATAATAAACAACACTGCTATTGTACTTCAAGATTTTGGCTTGGCTCCCAGTTATTTTGTAGTTGTCAAAAATGCTAAACACGAGTGACAGGTTGCTGGATGTTTGCCTTTTAGAGTTAAGTCTTTATGCCTTCTTCAGGTAAAGGTTATGTTATCCTCAGAGGAGATCAGCATGAAGCCCGGGCCCCAGCAGGTAACTCTGCCAGACCAGTTTATGCCATTCTGAGCCATGCTCCCTAATTAGTCCACAGCTGTGATGCTCCTGGGAAACTGAATATCCATTTCCTGGTTCTCTCCTGCAGGCTGACACTAAGACTATCAGGATAGATTGCTGCAATATAGGCGATTTGTTTCCTCTCTACCAAAGAAGTTATAATAATATGGATCCTAGAATATTTCATTAACATTCATTTGTGATTTTATTAAACTTTTTGAGTGGGTCCTGCAGTCTCCTTTATCTTTGAGTGCAATATAAAGTAAGATCACAGTGGCATGAAAATTAGTTTGGGTGTGAATTTTTGACCAGTGACTAGAGATTGATGAGATGGGAGTCCAAGGCGTGTGGTTTTGAAAAGAGTAGTAAATCACTGTAGCTTGGCAAATTTAGTAAAACGGAGAGAGAATCAACTTCAAGCATGAATAGAGGGGCTTAATGATGTCCAAGGACTGAGGACATCTTGCTTGGTATGATAAGTGAGAGCTGTTGTTTGACTCTTTCAAAGAAAAACTAAAGCCCTATATCAGACGGCTTTCATTATTCTCTGGTGTTCACAAGACAATTCAATCAGCAAAGTAATTTAAGGAAAGCAAAGCATTATTAAAATAATAGGCAGGTGTGTGAATAAAAGACAACGAGCCTCTTTCAGGGCTGAAAAGATATGCTTCTCATGTAGAAGTACTTGTGCTTATGTAGTAAGTCAAGTTACTGCTACAAAATACCACTGAAAGGGTAACTACATATTATAAGATGAAAACCAGTGTTTCATTGCTTTCTCTGGTTTAATATTTTATGTGTAATTCACTTTCTCACTGGAGTGAGGTTAGATGTGGTCAGAAGTGTTCTTTGATCTGCTTGTAACTAGACCCAGTCGTGATACCACAATATACCGACAAACTCTGTACAGCATGCCAAAAATGTTTAATTTATTAATTAAGCATTAAAAAAATGTTTAAAACAGTTTAGCAAAGTCCAAATACCAATGTGGAAGGCATCTTCTTTGGTTGTAAAGTCCAAAATGTGAGTTTAAGATGTCAGCCAGACAACCTGATTTCAGAGAAAAGCTACAAACAAGCCAACGTGTCAGTATCTCTGTTAAGAAGTGTCAGCTGGTGAACCCTGTTGCACAGAAGACTTGTGGATGTTCTCCAAACGTATGTATTTGGTATATGTCAGTACCTGAGGTTACATTTTGGCTTTTCTGCATCTGATACTTCATTTTGCGCAATAAAGTGCTTTATAATTTGTTAAACAATTGTGACTTAATTCTATTTTATGCTATAAAATAAACCCCATATAAGGACATGCTTAAAAAAAAAGAAAATCATATCTGCGATATCATCAGTTAATAGCTAATTTCATATCATGGGCAAATAAATGCATACTGCTCTTGAAATTGTTACTTTTAGGTGTGCTATGTGGAGTATGTAATCTCAAACACCAAACACATAAACTGGCAGCAATGCAGAGCAATAGAAGGGTCCTTTTCATGATACATATATGTATATGTATATATATATATATATATATATATATATATATATATATATATATATATATATATATATATATATGATGATCCATACAAGCATGCTTCACATCCCAACGTCCATTAATGGATCATTGACAGTGGATTTTTGCCATTTGTGCACAGTGCACAATGGCATGCTGTAGATGCTGCGCTTAATCTATAGGGATCATATTACGAAACAGACTTCAGTGACTGTACTCATAATCAACCTGTTCACACTGTTAATAGTCATGCTTGTTTTACAGTGACAACACAATAAGAATCAGAACTGAAGAGGCAAACGCATGCTTGAATAATACAAACAGTATGGTGGTTTACTACTGTGACATGATCAATTAGGATTGCATAAGCTATTGAAAGCAAAATTCATTTAAGTCCACAGTCTGATAAAAATAAGGTAAGTTGATAAAAATGTGCGTATATATTATCGAGTATAGAAATGAATTATAATATAGAAGCTTAAACTGAGATTAAGAAATACACAACTAGCCACTTCTGCAGAGTGTCACTCCTGATAATCTCCAAGGGGGGATCATTTGTGGGGAGCTGCAGCGCCGTTCGGTTTTGAAAACAAACAAACATAAGTTGGGTGAAAGATATCACATCTGAGAAAAGTCAAACAATATCTTTTACCTCCCATGAAATATTGATTAGATAGCTTAGAACATAGATATAGATATGTTCCCTCATCTTTCTGATGAGGGAACATATCTTCATTATTACTGCACTGGAGCAAGCCACTTCACTTGGGCTGGGTTACATCACACTTACAACAAATGAGAGTAAGGAGAAAGAAAGAGAAAGGGAAAACTCATCCTATTATACTACTCTGACTGGGGTTCAGATTCCCTGGACAACTGTTTCCTTCCTGTCGCTTTCAGACTTCTAGGCTCTTTTGCCATTTCCTGTTTTCTCCTGGGAAGTTGATAAATCAGTCCTTGAAGTAGGCCTGTACCAGAAATCTCAGATCTTAGACATGGATATCCCCTTGTGGGTGTGCAGATGACTATTCAAAAATGATTTTTTTATTGTCACAGTTAGAGATGAAACTGACAGTTTGTGAATTGCCTGTTCAGTTACTTTTGGCAGCATCGCAGTGCAATAAAAGAGTCATTTTCATGATGATGATTGATGATGATGATGATGATTCCAAGCAGCCATTTAAAAACACAAACTAAATATGAGACCAGAAACAGAACTCTCATGCAACAAACAATATGGCGTGGCAATTTTTCATTATACATGGCCAAGCTGGCCTGCGGCTTTGCTGACCAATGCGCCATACACTTTTAATAAGAAGTGCACACAAGAGGGCAATTACACAAGAAATCAAGAGGAATAAGAAGTATGCAAGGATGTGCCCGTCTAAACTAATGCCAGTGACCTTCCTGTATATTTCTGCAGATGCATTCTTGCCTCTGTAAAGGTTGAAGGAGGTTTAAAATGCATTAGAATTTCACAAGCAGGGAGAAAAACCACTGCAGTTCATGGTTCACCAGGTAACCTTTACCATCTGTGAAAAAGCAAGAACAAACAGATGCAGCAAGTGTATTTTTTTTTTAAGATAGTCACTATTAGTTTGACTCTTTTCTTCTTTTGCAAATAACCTTGTCTGCCAATATTACCCGTTGTCATGTGTCTGATTAATTAGCGGTATAATAAGTATTAAGGATGAAAGTATTCAAGTATTCAGGAGAAAATTAATCTTTGATGTGTTTGATAAAAATAGAGGACAGCAAGTGCAATTGTATCTGTAGTTCAATTTCACTATGAACTACTATAAGAAATGGTTAAAAATTGACTTAGGGTACCATAGATCACAACTCATAAAGTTTGTGACTTTACAAACTGTACATTTTCATGCAGAGCAACACAGTGGCCTTTTATGCACCCCTGTAGTCAGAATCACATGCAGATTTAAAAGCATACACTACATTTGAGACTGACTCATGCTACACTGCATTCATATTCAACTCACTGCTGGTTCCTCACTCCTTTTGTGTATTTTGGGAAGACTCAAGTAACACCATACTGTCGGGGGGACTGAAGAATACCACTTTTAGTAGCATTAAAATATGATTCTTTTTCTATCCCGCCAAAGCACTTTGACACAGGGAAGAGTTTTTTTTTGACAATGCAGACACAGTATGGTATTTGTCCCAGCTGCCGTTTCCCTCAGTTTGTAGTCAAATCAGTCATGTGAGCAAGTTCAGCTTTTAGTGCGCTCATCCCGTTTTCTGGTCTTGTATTTGGTCCACATGAATAATAAAGCTCCTGGCAAGGCTGACTGGGGTTACATTTGCGGTTATAAGCAGGACAGGCTTGAGCCTTCGCTGAGCGACAGCAGCTATTGATCAGGAACAGACAGGAGACGGTCCTGAATACAATAAAGACAGACCCTGTATTCCTTCTTCCAACTGACTGTTTTAGTTTTTCCTCATCTACTCCAGATCCTTATTTTCCTATACTATTTTTCTTTCCCACTCATTTTCTGTAGAATTGGCATTCATATTCACACTCTCCATTTGTCTCCTATTGTCTTTACTGCCTCTCTTGCTTTTCTCATCTTTCTGTCTCTTGCCCTTCCTTCATCTTCTCTTTTCTGCACCCTCATTTTTTCTCTTCCAAGTTTGAATCCCCATATTTATTTCATCACCTTGATCGAATGCAGATGATTCAAAATCCAAACCTACCTTGCACACACAAACATCTGTACAGACTATATTTAAACCTCTTCTTATAACATCTGCGCCACCAGGGGGAAGTGGAAAAGGTAAAAGTAGGCCATATTTGGGCCTGCAGCAGCTAGTCAAATGAAACAAGAAAGATACCCTGTTTTCTTATAACATGCTGTCTGAAAAACAACAAAAACATAACAAAGCTATATATAAAACGCAGAGAAACTCGCCCTCCAAATTTTGCCTGTTCATTTGGGAATTTTTGTCATGATTAACAAAGACCAGTATTGTTGAAATGGGATCTAGATAGTATGCGAATTACAAGAGGTTTCCTTTCCAGGCAGCTCAAATAGCACACTATAGAGACTCTGGGTTTTATTAGGTGCTGTCATGCTCCAATGAGAACATGTAAACAACACTTCATGCATATTCCAAAATTACCGATGCACAAAAAAACTTGCTTTCATACATTATGTAGATTAATAATTTAATTAAAATGTCTTATTTTCCACAAAGACAACCCCAACTTGCCTTTTGAGGCTTGATGTCATAATTAAAACAACAAATACAATCACTGTTGTCCCACTATTGGAAAAAAAAATAATCAAATTTGCTTTAAAATCTAATGCTTAAGTCATAGTTCTTGACGTTGTAGGATTCTGGATTGGAATTGTATGCAACTGCACTCCCTCTTTCCTAATGTCACTCTAAAACTATGGAATTAAAGTATTTTGTAACTAGAAATTCCCTCAGGCTGGTCTCTTGCAACAGCTTTCAGGCAACGGCGCTCTCCTTTGTGTGTCTCGGTCTATTGATGCTAATGAGATGGTAATCTGAATGAGGGTCAGCTGTGCTAAATGCCACTCACAGACATCAATCACGTCCCTTGAGTAACTGGCAGGCACAGTGCCACATTTTCAAAATTCTATTCCTTTCCTAATTGAAATCCCTCACATTTAGAAGTCCATCAAATGACAGTGTTTAGAGGGCAGTGTTCATAAATTTGAAATTCACTCTGTTTTCTTTGCATTGTGAGTGGCAGAAATAACGGCTGTGATCCGGAGAAGCAGTTGTTGTGTTACAAATGGACATGGCAAGCTGCAGTACGGCCTGTAGTCATGTAAGAGGCTCTCTATCCATGATGATAAACTTTCTCTGCCACAGAGAACCAGTACCCAAGGATACAAGAGGATGTATCTAACACTGGTGTCACCCAAGATTGATCCCTTCTCCCAGTGGGGAAGGCACTCGTAATTACATTGCAAAGGGCCAACATTGCATCTTTTCCCAACAAACAACTTGGAACAATGCAAGTGGCAGTTCAATTAAGAGGAGCTCTGTTTATTAGCTACAAGTTTGCATTATTAATTAACAGTTGCAGAAGGATGCCACTTCTGCTGCCCCCTTGTCATCTCATGGAATAAGAATTAGAAACAGTTAACAGTGGAATAAATAAAAGTGTTGGGTTTCTAGATTCAGAAACTGTTTGGTAAAATAAAACTAAATCATGTAGAAATTTATTTATTTTTTTTTAAAAACTCATTATACCAAATTATCACAGCACATTACTTTTCTCTCACATTGTGGTCCTGAAGGTTCCAAAAGTAGAATGGAGGGCAGAGACGTTAGCTACCAGGACCCTCTCCTATTTAATCAGCTTCCAGCTTAGGTTTAGGAGACAAACATCAGATTCTACTTTCAAGATTAGGCTTAAGTCTTTGGTATTTGGCTATCAGGTGATCAGCTGAACCTACATTAGTTTCCATTAGTTGGCACTGAACATTTCACCTCCGCTCCCCTCTTTAGGACCCCCTAATATACTTGCATACCACTAATACATGTCAGTAACTTTTGTCTGCTATGAGAATTTATGTTTATGTTTTTATCCCATTTATTAATTGTGGATTCTCCATGCTCATTTTTCCAACTTCACACCACCCATTTGGTCATAGTAGATGACTCCCCTCTCTGAACCTGGTGAGATGTCTTCCTATCAAAAGGGCATTCTTCCCACTGTTGTCAAGTGGTTACCTGCAGGAGATATTGTGATCATTGGTTCTCTTTCCAACTTTGTGGGTTGTTTAGTTTGATCAAATGTTAAAAAACGGTTTAATTAAATCATTTTTGAAGATTGAAAATACCAAAGGATGGAAAGAGTACTAATATCTCCTTTTGAAGATAAATGAAAGGAGTAAAAACATTTTTTAAAAATTCAGTACACACACACACACACACACACACACACACACACACACACACACACACACACACACACACACACAAAATATATTTCACTGCACATGTAGTTTTTCTTAGGTAATCAAAATCCTCATATAATACACTGAATCTTCACTTTTAAGCATTTCTGGGTCTTAAACCGTAATCAGGATGTTTTGGTGGACAACTTCCCCGCATTGCCTCAAAATACAGAGTGGCTTTTGGCGGGGATTAGAGTTCATTGCACAAGATGTGCCAACTGACAGTGTCCATGGATTTGGCAAAGATGTGCATTACATGATGTCCTTTGTTAGAGCTGCAAACACAGAGCTGTGATTTGAACCATGGCTGTGTTAGTAGAGAGCAGCTTGTGAAAGCTTGATAAATCCTATAAGTATCCGATCACATCTAAATCCAGAACAATCTATTGCTAGTCCCAAGGATCAAAAATAAAAATACAGCGGCGTCCTGGAATCCCTTGAAACAGTAAAAAACATGAGAAAAAATATACTGCACATGGCTTGGATTTGTTTTTAGCAGGGGGAGTGATGCATTTAAATATACTGTATTTTGGCTGGGACTCTGTAATGGACATGAGTGGGAGATTAAATGGCAGGCTTACTGACAAAAACGGCTAAGTTTTTAGATGGTGTCACAGTTGGGTGTTTCTTGCTACAGTGAGTTCCTGAACTGCTGTTTCTGAGCCATTATTTTGTAGCTAAAATATCCCAAAGCAAAACAGCATCAAGTGACAGTTGGAGAACTGAGTTGCTGCAAAGACTAAAACATCAAGGCTTCAGATCCTTTTCTCTGACTTTAAGAGAATTTCAAATAATAGAATTGGTTTGTCAAAGTTTCAAGAGAAAAAAAAAGACTCCAAAGGAATCCACATAAGACTTTGTACGTGGACTTCAGTGCAAAGTAGAAAAATACAGAACTGAATCTGCAAGTAGCAGACAGTATTTTTCATGTTATATTCTGGACAATGCCAAATTCTCAAGAGGGAACAGAGAAAAAGGCATAAAGTACAATGCATGATCATGAAAACATGCCAAGAAGCAGAGCCTATTAAGCGGATCCCAGCTTGCATCATGTCTTAGCGCTTAATTTTTTGCCATTGTATCTTCGCTGTTAATCTTCTCCACAGAGGTACAGAAGGATCAAGGCCCACTTTTTCTACACACCCACTCACTAAAGACTGTTTCATCCCCCTTAGGTCAGAAACTTTATTTATATATTTTTGTTATCTGGTGCCCTTTAAAGTACATACACTCAGTGTCCATTAATCTCAACCTACAGCACTGCAATGTCAAACTGTATGCAACTGCTGCCTTGTCACAGCCATGAGGCCTAAGGAGGACTGGTATCCTTCACATTGGCTATGACTTTGCTAATGATTGATAGCATGTCTGTTGCTTGACAGCCAATATTCTGCAGGACTGTAGGGTGGGATTGGTAACAGCCACCCCCCAGCCCCCACCGTCACTCCTCATGGATGCTCCCCATCGACTGCTTAAGCATGGGTGGTGGTGGGCAGTTGCGATGTGGGTGGGTTGTATTTTAACCTTCTCAAAGTCAAGCTGAATTATTGTTAAATCACCCCATGTGGACTAGCACACTGCTGCTAAATTGTTTTAATTTGCAAACGTATTCCACTGTGACTTATTGTGAATGGTTCTGCATACATTAACTATATCGCTAAAATAACAGACAATATACAGCACAAAGAAATGTGGAGGGTAAATGAAGATAATAAAATAGAACAACTTGTCACAGTAATTAGCAGATAAATGGGAGTTTGATTTTCAGGACATGTGGCCCATGAGATGGAAACAACAGCTGGTGAGAAGCATATGTCATGAAAAAAAACCCCAAACAAACAAACTTTTGACATATGAATTTGAGGATGACATGTATATTAAAGTCTAAATACACGTTTTACTTAGGAAATACTCCCGTTCTTGTTTTAGTTAGCACATACTCTATATTTCATATGCCAATAGCAGTTTCCTGAACTGTGGGGACCAGAGTGATTCTTTTGTCACAAGTTCTGAATGAAAAATATCTCCTAAAGTAGTTTATTTAATTCGATTCATTTATTAGATTTGTGCCAATTCACACTCACACACACAAAAAAATCATCTCAAGGCCCTTCGCACAAAAGGTCAAGACCTTACAATATGTTAGAGAGAAACCCAATGATTTCCTTTAAACAAGCACTTAGCAACAATGAGGAGAAAAAGAAATCAATTGTGTCAACTGGTATATTCAAGAAGTGAATGTAAAACTCAGTGTGTGTTATTGGTTTGGAAAATCCACTTATTACAAATATACAGCAACAGTGAAAGAAAACCTCCTGAAAATACATCAGGTGTGAGGTCTTAAAATGAAACCCAGTTGTATTATATAATTTCCATTATGTTCTAAAAAAGGCACCATATATTACCTGTCTATTACCTGTCTAAATATTTTTATATTACAAAGTTCGGCACCCACAGTTTGTGTGCTGTGGATTGTGGATGACTCAAGTCCCACATTTTGAACAAAACTTAAAATTAGGGTTTTGTTTACTACAAAGATGCAGCCATACATTTATTAAATTCTGCTTGTCAAATTCAGGGTTGTGGATGTGGGGTGGGGGCTGGAGCTTATCCCAGCTGCGAGAGGCATGGTACACCCTCCACTTCTCACCAGTTTATTGCAGGGCTAACACAGAGAGACAGGCAACCATTCAGACACCTATGCACACTTAGTGGGGTTAGATTAACTGCTGATTCTCAACTGCGGTCTTTGGGATGAAGTCGGAATACCCAGAGATAACCCACACAGATACTAAACACTTGCATCCACAGTTTCAGAACTGACCTTTGATGGGAAAACCAGGCATGGTTATTGATTTTAATGAGTGCAATAACTTTGAAGCTATTACAGTTAAACGGCTTTAACTTTTTCTATCTGTAAGATAGAAATTAATTTAATTGTCAGTTATTCGCAGGGTAATTTAAATGTTCAGCCCATTTTTACATAATATTATTTAATTGGGGCAGCTGTAGTTCAGGATGTAAAGCAGTTCATTGCTAACTGGAAGGTTGGTAGTACAATTCCTGGCTCCTCCGGTCTGCATGCCAAAGTACCCTTGGGGCAAGATACCCCAAGTTGTTCTTCAAGAGTGAATGTTAAATAGAAAGCACTTGTGTGAGAAAAAAATGTTTCTATCTATTCTATTTGTCTGGATGAATGAGGCATGGTGTATAAAGTGCTTTGAGCGCTCAAGTAGAGTAGAAAAGTGCTATATAAAACTTATTCAATTACCATAATACTGTATAATAAGATAAAATAAGGCCTACATCACACATGCATAGAAACCAGTTGGCGACCACCTGGCAACCACTGGTTGCTAGGGAAAATGAATGTCCACCAACCTGCTGCAACTGCTTGCCAGAGGTTAATGGCACTCACTATGAAATCGATTGCTAAACCCCAGTCATGCAGGTTACCACGACCACTAATTGGTGATCGCTAATGACTACAACAGTCTCCAGGATGTTTTTGGTGAAGCACCGCCCTCTTTGCGACCGACCATTGCTAGGAGATCACCAGCATCCTGAAGAATTCCTTACAACAATTTAAAATTGTTTAAAAGTTAAACACAAGAAATACATAAAATATGTTATGATGCTATATAGCTCAATATGGTGGAATACAATATGAATTCAAGATTTAAAGAAAATCCAATATATGAACTATGACGTCTAAGTGACTTGACAGAAAGAGTCCATGTGGCTTTTTCTAAATCAGCTCCAGGTAACTTCAAACCAGGGTGAGGCACCATCCAACAAAAACAACGACAACTGAAATCAACCAAACTGTTTATTGTAAAGGAAAGTTTATGTAAGTTCACACTGTGAATAATAAAAGGCTAAAAAAGTATTCAGGGACATTAAAGATACAGCAGATCCATGCTTTACCTTGCAGAGAGAAACAAAGGAATGAAACAGAGATGATGTTTGTAGAGGACAAATATACTGTAAGAAGACAAACAACACAGGACCAGTACACTGACAACTGCCTAAGATGTTTTAGTATAATATAATAGATATATGTAATAGGATAGCTTATGATGGACTTTTCGGGTGAAAAACAACCTTTGCAAGTGAGCAGCAAAACAACATATTTTATTTTTGATTTCCTTTACTGATAACCACCTGAAAATCGAAGACTGGTGGTATTCCAATAGTAGCTCAATTACTGACTCACTGTTATCAGTCAGCAACCTCTAGTGATGGTATATTTTGATAAATTCATGGAGCACTAAATTGTTATTGCACTCTAAAGATTCATATGGTTTAATCTAGCAAATGTGATGTATAGACACAATTTCTGCTTCCAGAGGAGCAACCTAGACATTTAAACAGCAACACTTTTTTTCCCTTCTCTTTGAAATCTTCCTCTATCAACACTTCCTTTGCAGTAGGGGGCAGAAGAGACGAAGCTGTCAGCACTCCTCACAACACAACTCTTTCCCTGATAGTTAGCTCTTTCCCGAGAGATTATAGACACGAGCGGTGGGTGGGAAGCTTTGGCACGCTGCTTTCCCACTTTCTCTCTCCTCCCTCTCTATGTACTTACTGCTCTCTTCTTTTGCATTTTTATTTTCATCTCACTCCTACATCAACTCCCCAGGGTAAAAGCTCTGCGGAGGGGACATCCCTGTAAGTTCCTACAGTGGGCCTGCGGCAGTTAATTGCAGTGAAAAGATATATTATGTACAGAAACACCTAAGGGGCAGTGATCACACTAACAAGCACAGGTTGGCAGAGCTGAGATAGTGGAAACAATGGCAGTGGTGGGCATCCTCCTGTGACAACATATTCAGTTATTCACACCTTTGAAAAAAATGAAAATGTTATTTCTGAGAAGACAGACAGTAAGCCAGAGGTGATCAAACATGGCTCTTAAATTTGCTGCCAAGTTTGCAGAGTGGTGAGCAGAAAGAAAAGCAGCTGGTGCTGCAAAGATGCCTCTGTACATCCGCTTAAAGGTGCACAGCTCCTCTAAGAGCTTTCCATTGCAAACACTTTTTTTTTTTATCTACAGCACTTATCTACCTATCTCTCCTTCCATCTCCTTTCTAGTTTCTACCCTCCCTCCTTTCCAGTGTTACACAGCTTTCCCTCTCACGTGTTCCTGGCTCATGTTGGGTGGCAGAGAAAAGGCTGAATGCTGTGGCTGCTAGCTCTGTCTCTGCTGCCAGGCTCATGATTCTGTTCCTCCTGCTCTGCCCAGAAGAGTGGTGGCCTGGGGCTGGAACACAGGCTGGGTTCACTGAGCTGTCTAGAAGACCTTTGGCATGTCCTGTTGTTGACTGTGCAGACCCCTGGGCAGAGGGTTATCAGCTGGCTGCTGAAAACTCCCACCTACCTACCAGCACCCCCGCAACCTCTCTGCACCACTTCCCGGTGTTAATTAAAAAGGGATATGGCAAAGGCACCACAGTAAATACCGTCCTCTCCGAGAGGGGTCCTATTCCCTTTGTGTGTCTCTGGATCCATGATGTGAATCTGTTTGGTTTAAAGGATTAGCTTGCATTTTAATTGACAAGAGGTGTGCTGCTAAGATGACTTTGTGAGATCTGGATGTGTTGAAAAACACAAGGATAAATGATGGATTTCATTCTTTTAATTTATGTAGGCACACAAACTTTAATCAAGGGTTGAATGCAGTGATGTTGGTGCTATATTACAGGATCCAAGCAGCCCTTAAGGATCATTAACTTTGAGTCTTCATGGCATTCATTTTAAGTAGCTGATTTGTCGCATGCATGAAAACAGTCATGTACTCACACAGCATATTTTACCCTAAACACAAACATACACTCTGTCTTTCTTATAAAACACACTTCCAGAGACTGAGTGCTCTATGAAACCACCTATCAGGCCATTATGTGCAAGGCAGGGTAAAGTGATCTAGTTTAAGTGCATTGATTCTACTGGGCTCATTCAGTCTGATGAAGACCAGGGTCTAGTGATAACATTTCACAGCGAGATGGGCTGCTGCTACAACACATGGCTGAATGGAGGGTAAAAGAAGAATCATAGTGTTTGTAGAAAAACAGCGGATCATAGCCTGATTGACCTGAACATCTTAAGTCAATTGAAGCAAGCTTCAACAGGCTGTTTAAAAAATCTGCTGTTTCGGTAGAAGATGATTACTGGCTTAGCTGCATTGTGAAGTGCATTAAGCCACACAAAATGACATAATGACTTAACATTCCTCGATGCATCAACAAGTGCAAGGGTATGACAATGAAAATAGTTATACACACTCACATACACACATATATTTATATAGTTCTGAAAACTCACAGCTAAGAAGATGTAAACAGCCAGCAGCACATAGTTTCTTTCACACTGCCCTTGGATGAAGAATATACGTCTGGAAGACAGCGGCCCCTGGGTGAACCTGGCATTTGATGCAATTTGTTTGGTCCCCAGGATGAATACACAATAAAGGTAGCCTATTTCTTGGTCCAGCTCTTCATCTGAGTGTCAAATGTTTATGTGTGTGCAATTCTGTAGATGTGTTGATTTTGTCTGAACTACACAGTGAATTTAAGTAGCATGATTTAGTTTTGGTTCCGAGGCTACTCAAAATGACTATGAATCTCAATTACTTTAATTAAATAAATTTCAATCAAATGAGTTTTTTCTTTTTTTCTTCTCTTTTCTTTGAAATATAGTCTGATTAACAAGCTCCATATTAACTAATGTATAGTGCTGTCAGGGATATTCCACATCAGGCCATGGAGACGTTTTTATCTTCAAAGCCCAGGACTTTACCTGCAGGGTCTACACTAAACATTACTGGGTGTTTTCTCTTGCACCAACATGGAAACATATAAAAATAAAACAGTTTCAAATGAATGAAAGCCAAATAAATAAATAAAAAATACCCCAATTCCCCCCCAAAATCAGGATGCTTGGAATGGAAATAAAGAACTGCATACAATGACTTGGTATATCATTCTATTTTACAACAGAATTCAGACAGCGTATCAAATGTTTGAACTTTTTTTACTATTTTAGGAAAAATATTGGCTAATTTGAATATGATGGCAGCAACATGTCTGAAAAATTGGGATAAAAACAATAAAAAGCTGTAAATGTAAGTATTAGTTAAAGTAAACAGCTGGAGGAACATTTTACAACTGGGTTAAATGGCAACAGAACTAAAATGACTCGCTGGTTATATAAAGAGCATCTTCGAGGCAGGGTTTCTCAGGGGTACAGATCAGCACAGATTAAACAATCTGCAAAAAGAGCCCAACACAAAACAAAAAACTGTGTCTATAAATTGTGGAACAATTTCAGAATATCATTACTAAATTTAAAATTGCAAAGCCTTTGAATATCTCACCATCTACAGTATATAATATCATCAAAGGATTCCAAAAAAAAAATGGAGAAATCTGGGTCTAAAGACCAAGGATGAAAACCAATATTGGCTCCTTTTCAGATCTTTAAGCATCACTTAAAATAATAAAAAACAGGGATGAGTCTAACACTTGCAGAAATTATTGTGTGTGAACACAGTGCCACCCACAAAAGCAGGTTAAAGAGTCATATGACCTATGAAATAACTCCTGTTATGTGAGTGCACACAGAGACTGAGAAGCGGGAGGTCCAGGTTAACAGGCAAAGTTGATAACCACTGTCGTAATACCCTCTAATTGAGGTTTCAGGTTCTGCTAATCCAACTAAAGCAAAGGAGGTGAACGTGAACGTTGGCTGTCGTACCCCCTCTGTGCTATGATACAGGATTTAGGACAAAGACAAATACGAAGACATTAAATGCTACTGAAAAACCTTTCAACCTCAGAATAGCCACACATCCAGGTCCCAGTAAGTTCAGGGTTAGCTACAAGTTTTTTGTGCCACAAAGGTGGTTCACTTCTACCAGTGTACATCCCCATGCTGACTTAAGCTGTGAGCAAAACTTGCTCTGAAACAGGTTATATTCTGGATTAGACATCAGCAGGTATGGAATCACAGCCCAATGACCAGTCAATTCTCTGGAAAATGACATAACCATTCCTGGAAAATCCCTCAGACCTGTGCGGCTAGTAAGAGGTTTTCATTAGCATGTAATGTCTTTGTGTTTTCCTGATGATAAATATATATCCTTAGGTGTTTCCAAACAGTTTTTCAACTATTTAATTGTTTTATAAGTGTTAACGAATAATGGTAAAGGAGAGCACCTGTTTGTATTTGTTGACCTTTTATTGCATTTGTATATTAAATGGTATTGTAGAGCTTGTCCAGTCTTACTGGCCAAAGCACTTAAAGTGCTCATGCATTCTTACAGTGTTTTAGCACTAACTCATTATGCACTGATTTTTCTGTCACACACATTCACTCTGCTGCTTCGTCTGCAGCAGCTGTGTTGCTTTCAGTCTGCATTACCTGTTTAACCTCTTCACACTATAGTTTTATCTTCCTTTGTAAAATCAGTTGCTTTGCTGCCAGTACACTTTTCCTTAAATGAGATTGGTCACATCCTGCCAACGCTACCCCTTTCATGAGAGCACACAGAGAAAACCTTGGGTCAACTTAGCGAGCTGATAACCAGCTTCATGTGATCACTGATCCTGATCACTGATGTTAAAGTAAGTGGAGCCAGATAAAGGAAAGATACTCTTGCAATGTTTAAATCGTTTCATAGTACAGGGCCATGCCCTCCCCTTTCTGCCACATTTGCAGTTTTCTAAATGCTGTTTACATGTGAATGCCAAAACATGTAGAAAAAATTATGTTTCCCAATATATCCGAGTGTCTGTTTGTCCTCCCTGTGCACTCCCTGCCTTTACATATGGACTTCTGGATGTTTTTGATTTTTGCAGTAAGCTCAAAATTGTATTTGGGTCCTCTATCTGTTAAACGTAACACACAAAATAGGAGAATTTCAAAAAATTAAAAAAACAAGAAGTCAGGATTTATAAAGATTCTGAATCTACAAGTCAGCAATTAAATTTTAGCAAGTTTTTATAGCATTCTCTGCTAAGCAGGATCAGCATCACTCATCATCAGTCAGTGATGTTTTTAAAAGGACAAAATGTAACACTCTAACACACTGGATCAGCAGTATCCAAAGCATAAACAGGGAGACCAGAAGTGACCACACCATCATAAGATCAATATATAAAGCTTTCTTCACTTAGAAACAGGAGAGCAAATCCACCACATATAAACAGAATTTACTAAATAAAGAATGTAAGACTTGAACTACTGCCAAATAAAGGCTGTCTAGTAGGTGTCTCACAGGATGAACAGTGGTCTGTAAACCTCTTCTAAAGCTGCTTGGTATGGACTACGACAATATGCATGTGAGCATACAGGAAAGAAGTCCTTTTTAATGAAAAATGAAGTTTATGGCTGTAACTGAAATGTGTATATAAGATACAGAAAAAGAACAGGAGAGAGAATATTACCTTAGTTGTTCATACCCATAGTGAAACATGGTAGAGCAGATATTGAAGTCTGGGGGCGTTTTGCTGCTCTGAAGATGGACATCTGCACCACATCAGCTCCAACCTGACCAAATAGCATTAGCATGCCATTGTTCAGAGACTATGCCATACCCTCTGGCTTTTACAGAGAAGGATTTTCTTCAACAAATAAAAAAGATACATATAGTGTACTCAAAGTCATTTTCCAAAATGCATTTTTTAAACTTGCATGCTAATATTTACAATTCATGTAAAATGTATGTATTTATTTTATTATTTATGTATTCCTGTCCTGTCTGGCAACTCTTGCACTCAGAATTGTGAGTTAAATGCACTGTGGTGCCAAATACATTTTGCTTTTGCAATAACATGTATATAGAATCTCTATTGGCACCTCTTATTCATGTGAAACTTTTATATTTTAAATGGAAAAATCATCAATAGTGGCTTATCACCGTTGGACCTCACTCTCCAACAGTCTTTCTAACTTTATTTTTCACAACTTTGTGTTTATTTGAATGACCTAAAAACCTTTTGACAGTTTTTTTTTTTACCTTTTCTCAGAATGTCTTTGATCAAAGGTGCTATGTCAGCAGTGTAGATAACTGACACCAGGTCACTGTGAAGCTGAGTGTGAAGGTGGCATTAATACATAACACATGTCTCAGTAGATATAGTTCCCCAAAGTTCCTGCACACCAATTAGATTATAACTGTATATTACTTGTGCAAGGAGCACAGGGAGGAAATCAATTCTTAGTCTCCAAGCAGGAACCCTGAAAACAACAACGACTGTCAGTTGGAGACTTATGTCATGCAGTGTACATATAGGGTGTTGTCATTGATAAGAGCCTCTTCCCTTTCAAGACTAGAACCAGCTTTCTGTTGTCTTTTTATTTCCTTTGTCATACCACTTTTTCCATATATTTATTATTAAAGCCAACAGTCAACTTTTGACGGTAGTTTTGCTAAGCCAGGATAATCAGCTGCTTTCGCTTGTTATTTAACTGAAAGATTAGCAAGCGTTATCCTCTTCTATTTATAGAAAGTTAATCTGTGAAAATAAATCTTTAGTTGTTAATTATGCAGTGGGCAAGCATGGAAATAACAGAAGTTGGCATTATAGGAAAACTGGAAGACAATGAAAACATTATCCATTAGCAATAATGGACTTGTAATACAGCAGAAGCATCATTTAAACTGGAAAATTTGTGTGGATGCAGTGCTATATTTAGGGTGCACAATGTAAACATCTGATGAATAAAGCCATAATGTTACGCAGGATTAATAACACTAACACAATGCAATTACTCACCCTACCTTTGCGGGCTTTTGGAGCATGCGACACATAATCAGCTACAAGGTCAATGGAGAGCTTAGGTCAGGATACGGCACAGACATAATAGGTCTTTTATACACAGAGATTAATCAGAAAGAAAGATGTAGTGACACTGCTTTATGAGTGTGTCTGCAGTCAAAGAGCAGCTCTGAAGCATATCTGTGGTTCTCAAAGGTTGACCACAGTTTAAGGAATTGTTCACCACCTCTCATAAATTATCTTGATGAGCATTGTGATTGTCTGAGCTAAAGGGGTGTCTCTAGAAACCTTTTCAAATCTATTATACACAGTGAAACAGTTGAGGGCCATTATTAAAAACCCGCCAAATGATGTTGCAAAAAATATGTATGGCATGATTAGGCACAGGGTAAATTAAAGACAATCTTGCAATGAGCTCATAGCATCAGCAATGCATGTTGTATTGACACCTGAGCATTAAGCTGTCAGAATCTTGTAATTAATATTAGTAGTAGTACATCAATCCTCGGTACTCATTGATCAAGCTCCACCCATCTTTGACGTTGGCTTTTATTTTTATCTGCACTACACACCTTTAAAGTTTTGTGACTATGTTTTGTGTAATGGCTGATTATGAAATATATCCGTACCACAGGCAGACAGACAGACATAAGCACATAACTTTTGTGGTAGGTCCTATTCCGGGAGACACAATATGTCACACACACACACACACACACACACACACACACACACACACACACACACACACACACACACACAAAATACAAGCTATTTAATTACTCATTTGGGCACAGACAAAGACAACATTTTGTCTGATGACTTACATTGACCTTGTTTAACATGGGAAAGATAAACAGCTTGATCAAGGGGCACTGTTGGGAACAGGACGGGATGCTTTCTTGATGGATTACTTTGCCTGTATGATTTATAATAAATATGGCAAACAATTAGGATGCTAAAGATAAGAAGAGGAAATGAGTGGGCCGGTATATAGACAAGAGAGTTGATAAAGGAAGGATGTTAAGGAGACAGTTGCGGTAAATGGGAGAAAAGGATTGACTAGTGTTGATGGAAGCTCGCTTTGGAAGCTTTTGAGTGAGGATACAGGATGTCCTAGATTAGTGGCATAAACTGTTAAATTATCAATAAACTCTGTTTAATAGGAGCAAATCAAATATTTCTCCTTCCCGTTTCCCAAAACTCATTACAAGTTAGGCTTAGTGGCATACCTTACACGAAAGTGAAAAATCTCAATTGTATAAGTGAAGAGGCGTTTTAGCACTCAACTGGGTGAAATAAACTCCCTCTCTTTCATGAGTGAATCCTCTTTTATTGGATTTTGCCTAAAGAACAAAAACAAACTTGTGCAACAAATGAGAGTTTAAGTCTCATACATTAGCTCAGAGTACTGGCTCCGGCTGTAGCTAAATGACGAATGGAGGGTTATAGAACAAACAGAAGACAATACCAGAGGGACAGAGGTGTTAGTGGTTGTGGCTTACCCTTCATGGTTTCTGACTGTGTGGGATCTGCCCTCGATGTACAAATAAGCAGATTTATAGACCAATTTTGCTACGCAGCTGCATGAAACACTATTTCTGCATGTCAACAGATATATTTTTCAAATAAGTCCATGAACCTTACTGATCCTTTGGTAGTTAAACTGTTAAAAAGATATATTTATACCTGATGTCTGAATGTATTCTTAATGCTGTGTATTCTATGTTTATAACCATGTAGGTTAATATAAAGATAACACTTCTTCATCCATCTCTGTTTCTGGTCAATTAATTACACTACTTGCCATAACCTTCACACAGCTTTAGATGTAGTCTTAGATTCTGCTTTTGGCAGACATAAACTTGAATACTGTCTCCAGACATCAGACTTCTTTTCAGCCTGTTTTCATTGCACATGCTGTAAAATCATCTACTTTCTATGCAGTGAATCAACGGCACACAAGGACACACGTCTGGTGGTGAAACAAAAAGCTAGTCAGCAATTCAGCACGACAAAAAAAAAATGGATCAAAGCTACAGAAAAGAACGGTGCTTATAAAAACTGTTGGTATAATGAATGCTTAAGGATTGGGGACTGTACGCAATGACCCGATTATCTTGAATACACTGCACCTAGGTAGTTCTCAGTGCTGTAACCTCCACCATTGCTGAAAATTTATATGCAGAGAGTAACAGTGAGAGTATTCCCACCAGCATGTCTAGAGTCTGAAATTTATTTCAGATTCACCAGAACTGTAATGTGCTGCAGTGGGATTACAAGTGATTTGCAGCCATGAAATACTGTAGTGTGGCACACTAAAACACACAAGCCTGTGTTAAAACAAGTGTTCATAATTCTCTTTTGCCAGAAGCAAGACAGGTGTTTTGCATGTCAAATGCAACTTTTTGCATTACATAAAGACATATTTGTAGACACACAGAAAGGATTTTTGTACAGATGGTGATTTAGATGTGGTTTCATATGTATATAATCATATGGTATGCTATACTACAATAAAGTATGTGGTATTGAAAGCATATAGTAAAGAAGACATAGCAGGATATATATTATAATGCTTTGTTCACTGACCTTACATTTCACTTACATTAATTGTTGTCACTTGGCCACATTATCAGCCTGTCAGAGAGCTAAATTATTATTATTTTTTATAAAAAAATAATAATAATTTGGGTTAAGTATAACATAAATGCTTCAATCTGTACAGTGAACCACTGGGTGAATCCCACTGGTAGTATAACAGTAGATGCACTTCATTTGTTCGTCATTCGGAGCTCTGTAAGTGCCGTACTCATATTCTGGGAGAAATAGTACTAAAATATCCATGAGATGGATAGGCCTGGTCGAACCTGGCCTTTCAAGATCAGCCAGGATGGAGCATCAATAATATATTATCAGTCATCAGTGTTGCATATTAGATGGAGACTCGGAGACAGGCTACAGTACTAAGGTGATTGCCATCTGTAACCCTCCACTGCTCTTTAGCTGGACTTTGAATGGAGATACAATTTTTCTTGGCAGTATGCAACACTGACGGGAAGGTTTGCGATTTTTAAGAGTCCTCTGTTATCCATCACTAAGCTGAAATCTTTAAAAGGTTTCACTTCTGTGATTTTGTTTCTGAGAGCAGTAAAGCAGCCTTCTATGAGAATTTTTCAACAAGCAGCAAAGTCAATATGCTATCAATCATTATTTTGACATTACATACTTTGTTGTTCTAAAATAAATTAGCCTGGTATCAACAATTTAGTGCATTTCAGTGAGCTACAACAAATTGATTTATTCTGTCTATTCTGAAAGTTGACATCAAAGTGAAACAAAGGATGTAAACTAATGTAGAGCTGTAAAGCTAGTATTAGTAAGGGGAAAAATCTTATAATAATTCAGAGGGCAAAATATATTGTATATCGTATATTGTTTTGAGTTTTGTTCTGTTTTTGATCTTTGATTTCATCATTGTTATCACTATTAGTGATATTAGGTCTCTTTCTCAGTATTTCTAACCCTCTAGTTCTTTGTTCTATGATTTCCAGTTCTTAGGTTTTGTTCCTGCGTCCGTTTTGCTCAGTGTCAAGTCTGTGTCTCTGTCTGTCGTGTGCTTCCTGTTTTATTTTGATATCCTGTGTGCAGTGTGTCTGGTTTTGCTTCCTCTTGTCTCGTTAGCCCTGATTTCTCCCAGCTTTGTTTCCCTCCTGTCTCCCATTCCCTGATTACTCCAGTGTGTTTACAGCCCCTGGTCCAGTGTGTATTTGTACCCTCACCATGCTGTGTTTTTCCCTCTGCGTTCCTGAGGAAACTCAAGTTCCCAGTCCTAGTCCGTTTTTCTTAGTTTCTAGTTTTCTAGTTTGATGTTTTGGTTTGTTTTTGTGAAGTTTACTTTTATAGAAAGTCTCCCAGCAATAAACGCTGCCGCTTTAAGTTTAACCTTCCATTTCCGAGTCCTGCATTTGGGTCCTTCATCCTGCCTGCCGCACAGCACAACATGACAGAAACTGCTTTTGTTTTTCCAATGATTAAAAAAAACCTTGTACCAATCAGCTTACCAGAAATAAATGTTGGTGAAATAGCCCTAAACCAGGACTTGATTAGTGATTAAGCAGAGGTAACATTTAAGATCTCAAAGATTAATGTGTTAGATTTACTGTTCAGAATGCAGGAGGTGAGCATCTGTTTATGAGGGCGGACAGTGACATTCGAGAATCAGACATGAGTGGGAGTTCTTGCAAAGCTTTGAATTCAGACATAAAAGTGAAAAGTAGATGTATGAAAAGTGAAGAAGTTGTTTGATCTTGTGATTTATTTGCCCTTTCAGTAAATTGTTTTGGGAAATTAAAATGAATTCCTCAATTCAATGTTTTGTTTCTCATGTCAGATCTGCACAGATTTGATGGTACTCTTACGGCTCATTGAAACAATGCTTTGCTGCTCCTGAAAAATGATTCAGTTAAATCAGTTGTCTGTTATATAACTGCAGTTTGGTGTTAATGTGTTCACCTCACTGAACATGGATCAGAAAAGCTGGCTGTTAAAAGATATAAGAGCATCTCCCATCTCCAAGTAGTGTTCCCGTTTAGCTATAAATATGTGAAACATGTAGGGGGCTTGATTTTGTTTGTTGAAGCTGCTTTGCTGCATCTTGCACGGGAAATCTTGAATCTGCAGTTCACAATGAAGTCTGAAGACTACTAAAACATCCTGGAGCAAGACATAGTGCCCTCAAAAAAACACTGGACTATTGTTAAGTGGTCGTCCATGAACCTAAATCTTAATCCTTGAAAACTGAACATCTATAGGAAGATCTGAAAAAATACCCCCTTCAAATATGAGACAGCTTGAGTAGTTTGCGGAGGAAGAGTGGGCCACACTACCTGTTGGCAAATACATACTCTTATAGTAAAGTAACATTTATTATTTTTTCTGTTTTATAAAATATTCAACTAAATCGATAGTCAGATTTGTGTCAAAAATTGAATAAACAATAAGGGATGCAATTAAACTGACCAGTTTTAAGTTAAGTACCAGAGATAGCTGTGTCATTTATTGCGGAAGGGTAGCAACAAATTAGTCCAAATCTCTTTTTGTATTTGTGTCTTTAAGTTATATAAATGGCTTACTTTATGAAACAGGAGCACAGTGGATGATTGTTGTACACCCAGCCCCCACCCACCAACTCTCCAGGAATCACAATTTCTAAATCCAAGTTAAATCCCTGCTTTTATGGACCCACAAATGTCTGTTAGGTAACCATAGTGTGCACTTGAAAAAGTTTTTGTGTATGTGGGTGTTTTCCGATGCTACCCACTGCTGTTAAACCAGCAATAGACTGCTCCCAGAATTAAGTGCCAAAGCTGGTGGCTGCCACTAACACCTTAAAACGTTGTTTTATAAAGGCAAAATGGGCTCCACACCGGATGACTCCCATTAAAAAGAACTCCTACAAACTGGAGCCCTGTGTTTGAATGTTTATGACAATGAGAGGAAGCATATAAGGAGCTTGTCAGTGCTGTCCTCTCAGATGCCCTTAACTGAAACCTCTTTGACAAATAGTTTTAATGGATGAATGCTTATCTCTATTCTGGTGAGATGAGTTATGTGATTTCACTGTTCACCTCTGCTGAATGGTTTCACTGGTTTGTGCTAAATAAATATAGAAGACTGCAAATGGACTATATAAATACATTCGGATTCTGCACCATCTCAGGGCAAATAATTCATGGCTCATGACCATTAGAACTGAATGCTAAGCCAGTAGGCTGATTTTAATCATCCTGATGAACCTAAAAAATGCAAGGTCATCGTGTGACATTAATTGAAGTTAATGACACGAGGCTTTTGTGTAAAATTTGACTTCAGCTGATGGGTTATTTGGAGCATGTAATTGTGCTGGATTAATATGATACCAATCTCTTGCCTTTAATCTCCCAGTAATGTAAACCCAAAATTGATCCACTTGCCTAAATGGACATGTTTTTTTTCCCTTTAAATCTGCACCATATCAGATGTATTACCTCAGTGAGGCACTTCATCAGAACAACTCACAGTCAAAGTGACATTTTGGGCTGCATTGCATTTTTTTGCCTGTTCTGAAAAGCCCTTTTTCCTTCTTAGTGTTTCAGAGGGACTGACAGGGCAACCCTTCTCCAGCAAGGCTAGCAGCCAGGCAGGCTACGCTGTGATACATAAAGCATCAGATTGCACATGAGCACCAATCCAAACAACTTGTCATGGAAAGATATTTACTCCTCACTTCAGACATTATTCACACACAACTATGCCCTTGGTGGATAGAGAACCATCTTGGGCTGAAAGAAGAGTAATCTCATTCACCTCATCTGTCCCAGAGAAAAGGATGAACAGACAAAGGCAGAGGTGTGGTAAAAATATGGCGTTAGAGCTTCATATAGTGAAATTGCATATGGATTACATGGAAAGTATCCTTTTATTAAAGCATATACTGTCAACACAGTGTATGTTTCCCCTTTTGAGTGTCATTTGATGCCATGTTGTGTTGAACATGGACACCTAAGACTAACCCTAACCATTATTTAGTGTTACATATCGTTAGCTTCATAGCATAAGTGCCTAAGTCATTGTCTGGTCAAAGTGACTTAGGCAATTATGCTATGAAGCTAACGATATAACAAAAATACGTTTTCAACACAAAGTTGAAAATCCAACATGTGCTGGCAGAGAAGCAAAGATGGAAAAGTTAAAGGAGACACAAGCAAGGGGAAGAGATCAAATTCAGGGAAAGGAATAAAATGGCTTTTGAAAACCGTATGCACTTTAAAACATTCTTTCTCTGTAATGTTTTCAACCTTCACACTGTAGGTGTTTCTTGTGGATAGGCTATTTGTTCTCTTTTCTTTTCTTTTTTTTCGTCTTTTGTGCTCTTCAGGTTTCTGCTTATTCATGTTTCTTGAGGTGTTTTTTTTTTTTTTTTTTAAACTCTTGGACATTAAAAACAATTTCTCAATACATACGGGTTAAATTTGACCAGGGAAAGCCAAAAATACAAAATATTGAGTATTTTGGCAACTTTGAGGTAATTGTTTTGCTTTTTATGCCCTCGTCAATATTGTTGCAAGATTAAACTGTTTTCAGTAAAAATCTCATTACTCTGTCAAATGACCAGGAACAAACAAATTAAATAAAATTCATGGTAATTGTGCCTGCTTTGTGCTGGACATGTAAATTAACAACCACTGCTATTGATAATGTTTCAGAGCTTGTTTTATTTGGGGCTTGTTTGAAAACAAGAAGAAAGAGAAAAGAAAATGTGGGAGTCATAGAATGGTTGGACACAGAGAATGTAGTCTAATAGATGCTGGGAACCCCCGCCATCATTTTATTTTATTGGGTTACTTATTGTTAGTGTTTATTTACATCATCATAAAGTTATTATTGACATATATCCTGTTCACTGGCAATTCAGCTATAATGTTTTAGTAAGTTAAGTATGATTCCCAGGAGCAAAGCTCACACAAATAAGGGGTGGGGCATTGTGGGGTCCTAGGAGTTTTGAAAAACTGGAAACATAATTTGGTGACAGCGCGAGGTTATGTGTTTATTTAGTCTCTTTTCTTTTTGTGAAGTTGCTGTGGTGGGCAAACTCTGTATTGATCAACAGGAGCACTAGGTGTGACATATCAGTACAACCAGCTACTTGTTTAACCCTGCTGATAATTCAGAAAACATCCAGGTTTATGTTAAACCCCGGTCTAACACTTAACCACCAACTGAGCAGTAGACCTTTTGCTTTCAGACTCACAACAGGGACTCTGGTGATGACTGTCCATCTTGCTGCTGTAAATCATATCTGTCACTCAACAGTCATCCTCTATGCAGAGCCTCATTAGCCTAACTATACAAGACCTGCTTTTTACATGCAACATTAGTGTTATGTGTGGTGCACAAGTCCTAATCGATGCTGTTGCTTTTGCCTCCACACAGACAATGAACATGAAAGACAATATCCATAATCATGCACTTATGCATATATTGTAGTACTGTAATACACAAACATTAAATATACTGTATGAAGTTAGCATAAGTAAGAAGCAAAAAAAAAATATATATGAATGTAGATTACTGAGGAGAAGCCACCAATCCTACTTTAATTTGGACTTTACTACAGGAACCACTCTAAAAGGCTCTTAAAGGCAAAGTCTGACACAGGATGCCGTCACCTAATGTGTATGTAATGGGGCGCACTAAAGGGGCCATAAACACTGCCTGGCATGTGGAAAAACAGTTTAATGGTTTAGAGGATCTTATTGTTTGTGGAATTTATAGGAAGAGACAGCAATTGTGAGCCAAGAGGATGCCTGGCTTCCAGATAGACTTATCTGGCTTTGAGTCAAATGTCTGCAGTGCATTCTTGGAACTTTGATCTCTTGCTGGAGTGCTCATATCACTCCTACATTTAGGGATGGGAATTGATATGAATTCAGCACTTCCAATTCCATTATCGATATCAATTATCGATTTGATTTCTTTTATTAATCTCTTATTAACGGTCATTGGGTTCTCATTCGCTCTGCTTTAACGGTCACCACCACCACTTTTCTGTGATCAGTGTCTTAGTATTTAGGTCTGAACATAAAGCCAACAACACAAAGCAAAGTTGAAAACTAGCACAGAGAGACTTTCAAGTGATCGCCACATCTCTGCATCTTGTTGATGCTAACCTGCCAAAAAGTAGCTATGCTAAGGAGGAGCAGAAAAGCCCTGCTGCTATAAACTCCACACCAGCATAGAAGTTCAAACTTTTCTGATAATGCAAGGACATTGCCATGACCATATAGTTTCTGCTTATTTTTATTTGTTCTCTAAATAGCATAAAAAACATTACCTAATGTAGTTTTAAATCACTAGAGATTGTTAGCTAACTTTAATGTTCTGACGCACTAGTTTGCTGGTATATCGTCAATGGCAAGCCAAGGAGCTGATGTGCATTATTATTTTAGTTTGTTAAAGATTTCTATTCCTATTCTGATCGAATTGGGCTTCAGTGTTTGTTTACAGCACAGCTCCAGATCCAGGTGACAGCAAGTCAAAAGGATGTCACCAGTCTATGTCCCACAGCAGCCTTTATTCAGTTTGAATATTGCTATAAACTGATATGGATCAGTTTGTCTTTCATTCACTGTAACAAAATTTAATTCACCAAAAATTACAAAGCTGTAGGTGGCTTCCTGTCTGTGTATTTTCCACGTCCACCCTCAGCTATGCAGCGAGCTTGGGGAAACTCCCATATCAATAGATCTGTTATTCCCCCCAGTGTTTGCTACTTGCAGCAGACAGTATGAGCAGACGTGACTCATCCTGGGATGAAGCCTCTTTGCTCATTCCATCTCCCACTTTCCTTCTTTCTTTCTTGCACACTCCCTCTGTGCACCAGTTATCTGTTTGTGTTCCTGCTTCCCTAGCCTTGACTGGCTGACTCGAGAGTCACAGTGGCACCGTTGCCCCCAGGCCAAAACAAGGCTTGATGAGCAAAGACACACTTTTCTCCCTCTTCCCCCTCCCACATGGGGACCACCTGTGATATGTGTGGTCATATCTCTGTCTACCAATCACTGGAGATGTTGACTGGGTTTCTGTACAGTGGGACTTTTGTATATGGTTCAAACACCTTTATAACCTTCATCATTTTTTTTTTCTGGAAAAAATGCATGAGACTTCCTTTTATCTGAATAAAACTTGGCGCCTCAGACACTCTGGCAACAACTCTGATGTTGAAAGCAATGCAGGAGCTGTTTTGTGTGCAAATATTGTAATTTACATCTTTGCTATGCATATTCTTCAGCCTGTTTCATCTAACTTACTTTGTGTTTTTCTGCGTTTCCCAGAATTCTGTCAGACAAGCTAAATGTGAATAGTTGTGGAGTTGAGACTTGATGCTTAGATGCAAATCAGATTTAAATCACAAAAAAATGGCTTGATATTTCTTTCATTTTCCCCACTTTGAAACGTGACTTTTTTTTTTGAATAGGCTTTCTAAAGACTTGAGATGTAAATTCAACACATTTCTAAAATATTACACAGAAAAAGTAAGAAAACACTTAAATTATGCTTCAAGTCTTGATGAATTAAATATTCAGGCTGAAAATTGTTTCTGTTTGTTCGCTCGCTCTGTGGTAGAGTATCACTTCCTGTTCCTGCTCAAACACGGTGGTGTTTCTGAGTAGCTTATCTGCTTAGCAATTTAATTAAAAACTTTTAAATACACTTTCTGTGTACTCACTACCTAATTTATAGCCAAAGTATTCACTCACTGTCTCTGTACTGTTTCGCTAGCTTAGCTTAGCTCATAGCCGACTCGTTAGCGCCATGGCTACTTCACCTGTCCCTCCTGCGCTTTCCTGCTCATTGTGTCAGATGTTTAGCTATTCCTCGGCCTCCTTTAGCAGTAATGATACCTGTAACAAATGTAGCATATTTGCAGCTCTGGAGGCCAGGATTACTGAATTGGAGACTCGGCTTCGCACCCTTCATTCACCCGTAGCTAGCCAGGCCCCTGTAGCTGGTGCCGCCGAAGATGGCGTAGGCCCCGCTAGCTGTTCCCCGGTAGACCCCAAGCAGCTGGGGAAAGAGGGCGGCTGGGTGACGGTGAGGAGGAAGCATAGCCCTAAACAGAAGCCCCAGGTACACCACCAACCTGTTCATGTGTCTAACCGTTTTTCCCCACTCGGCGACACACCCGCCGGGGGTCAAACTCTGGTAATTGGTGATTCTGTTCTCAGACATGTGAATCTAGAGACAACGGCAACCATAGTCAATTGTCTTCCAGGGGCCAGAGCAGGTGACATTGAAGGAAATTTAAAGCTGCTGGCTAAGGGTAAACGTAAATACAGTAAGATCATAATTCACGTCGGCAGTAATGACACCCGGTTACGCCAATCGGAGGTCACTAAAATCAATATTGAATCGGTGTGTAACATTGCCAAAACAATGTCGAACTCTGTAGTTTTCTCTGGTCCCCTCCCCAATCAGACCAGGAGTGACATGTTTAGCCGCATGTTCTCCTTAAATTGCTGTCTGTCTGAGTGGTGTCCCAGAAATGATATGGGCTTCATAGATAATGAGGAAACCTGGTCTTGTTAGGAGAGACGGCATCCATCCCACTTTGGATGGAGCAGCTCTCATTTCTAGAAATATGGACAAATTTATTAAACCCCCAAAATATGACTATCCGGAGTTGGGACCAGGAAGCAGAGTTGCAGTCTTACACGCCTCTCTGCAGCTTCTCTCCTCCTGCTACCCCCCCCCAAAACCCATTTCCATAGAGACTGTGTCAGCTCCCAAAAAGACAAAAAACAAACTAAAAACCAGCAATAAACAACTTAAACATAAAAAAATCACAAAGAAAGAACAATACAGTATCCACATCTGAAGCAAAGAGTAAAACAGTGAAATGTGGATTATTAAATATTAGTTCTCTCCTCCAAGTCTCTGTTAGTACATGACTTAATAATTGATCAACAAATCGATTTACTCTGCCTTACAGAAACCTGGTTGCAGCCGGGTGATTATGTTAGTTTAAATGAATCAACACCCCCGAGTCATTCTAACTACCAGAAATCTCGAAGCACAGGCCGAGGGGGCGGTGTGGCAGCAATTTTTCACACCAGTCTATTAATTAACGAAAGACCAAGACAGACTTTTAATTCATTTGAAAGCCTGATGCTTAGCCTTGCCCACCCCAGCTGTAAAACTCAGAAACCAGTCTTACTTGTTATTATCTATCGTCCACCTGGGCCTTACACAGAGTTTCTCTCTGATTTCTCAGACTTTTTATCTGATTTAGTGCTCAGCTCAGATAAAATAATAATTGTGGGTGATTTTAACATTCATGTAGATGCTAAAAATGACAGCCTCAACATCGCATTTAATCTGTTATTAGACTCAATTGGCTTCTCTCAAAATGTAAAAGAACCCACCCACCACTTTAATCACACTCTAGATCTTGTTTTAACATATGGCATAGAAACTGAACATTTAACAGTGTTTCCTGAAAACCCTCTCCTGTCTGATCATTTCCTGATAACATTCACATTTACAATAACTGATTACACAGCAGTGGAGAGTAGACTTTATCAAAGTAGATGTCTTTCTGAAAGTGCTGTAACTAAGTTTAAAAATATAATCCACCCACTGTTATCATCTTCAATGCCCAGTACCAACATAGAGCAGAGCAGCTATCTGAACGCTACTCCAACAGAGGTCGATTATCTTGTTAATAATTTTACCTCCTCACTACGTACGACTCTGGATACTGTAGCTCCTGTGAAAACTAAGGTCTCAAATCAGAAGTACCTGACTCCGTGGTATAATTCTCAAACACGTAGCCTAAAGCAGATAACTCGTAAGCTGGAGAGGAAATGGCGTGTCACAAATTTAGAAGATCATCACTTAGCCTGGAGAAATAGTGTGCTGATATATAAGAAAGCCCTCCGCAAAGCCAGAACATCTTACTATTCGTCACTGATTGAAGAAAATAAGAACAACCCCAGGTTTCTCTTCAGCACTGTAGCCAGGCTGACAAAAAGTCAGAGCTCTACTGAGCCAACAATCCCTTTAACGTTAACTAGTAATGACTTCATGAACTTCTTCACAAATAAAATTTTTATCATTAGAGAAAAAATTACCAATAATCATCCCACAGATGTAATATCGTCTACAGCTACTTTTAGTACCATTGATGTTAAGTTAGACTCTTTTTCTCCAATTGATCTTTGAGTTAACTTCAATAATTACTTCCTCCAAACCATCAACGTGTCTTTTAGACCCCATTCCTACAAAACTGCTCAAAGAAGTCCTGCCATTAATTAATTCTTCGATCTTAAATATGATCAACCTATCTCTAATAATCGGCTATGTACCACAGGCCTTCAAGCTGGCTGTAGTTAAACCTTTACTCAAAAAGCCATCTCTAGACCCAGCTGTCTTAGCTAATTATAGGCCAATCTCCAACCTTCCTTTCATATCAAACATCATTGAAAGAGTAGTTGTCAAACAGCTAACAGATCATCTGCAGAGGAATGGCTTATTTGAAGCATTTCAGTCAGGTTTCAGAGCTCATCACAGCACAGAAACAGCTTTAGTGAAGGTTACAAATGATCTTCTTATGGCCTCTGACAGTGGACTCATCTCTGTGCTTGTCCTAGACCTCAGTGCAGCGTTCGATACTGTTGACCATAATATCCTATTAGAGCGATTAGAGCACGCTGTAGGTATTACAGGTACTGCGCTGCAGTGGTTTGTATAATAGACTCCAATTTGTTCATGTAAATGGAGAGTCCTCTTCACACACTAAGGTCAATTATGGTGTTCCACAGGGTTCAGTGCTAGGACCAATTCTGTTTACATTATACATGCTTCCCCTAGGCAGCATCATTAGAAGACATAGCATAAATTTTCACTGCTATGCAGATGACACGCAGCTCTATCTATCCATGAAGCCAGGTAACACACACCAATTAGTTAAACTGCAGGAATGTCTTAAAGACATAAAGACCTGGATGGCCGCTAACTTTGTGCTTCTTAATTCAGATAAAACTGAGGTTATTGTACTCGGCCCTGAAAATCTTAGAAATATGGTATCTAACCAGATTCTTATTCTGGATGGCATTACCTTGGCCTCCAGTAACGCTGTGAGGAACCTTGGAGTCATTTTTGACCAGGACATGTTTAATATGTGCGTTGAAGGACAACTATGTAAGACTGCTTTCATCCATTTGCGCAACATCTCTAAAATTAGAAATATCCTGTCTCAGAGTGACGCTGAAAAACTAGTTCATGCATTTATTACTTCCAGGCTGGACTACTGTAATTCATTATTACAGTAGTCCAGCCTGTGAATAATCTTGCAGCCTTGCTGCAGCAAGAGTCCTGACAGGGACTAGAAAGAGAGCATATTTCTCCTGTATTGGCTTCCCTTCATTGGCTTCCTATTAAATCCAGAATTGAATTCAAAATCCTGCTCCTCACATACAAGGTCTTAAATAATCAGGCCCCGTCTTATCTTAATGACCTTGTAGTACCATATCACCCTATTAGAGCACTTCGCTCTCGCTCTGCAGGCCTATTTGTTGTTCCTAGAGTATTTAAAAGTAGAATGGGAGGCAGAGCCTTCAGTTTTCAGGCTCCTCTTCTGTGGAACCAGCTTCCAGTTTGGATTCGGGAGACAGACACTATCTCTACTTTCAAGATTAGGCTTAAAACTTTCCTTTTTGCTAAAGCATATAGTTAGGGCTGGACCAGGTGACCCTGAATCCTCCCTTAGTTATGCTGCAATAGACGTAGGCTGCCGGGGATTCCCATGATGCACTGAGTTTTTCCTTTCCAGTCATCTGTTATTAACCTCTGTCTCTCTTCCACAGCATGTCCTGTTTTCCTTCTCTCACCCCAACCGGTCGCAGCAGATGGCCGCCCCTCCCTGAGCCTGGTTCTGCCGGAGGTTTCTTCCTGTTAAAAGGGAGTTTTTCCTTCCCACTGTCGCCAAAGTGCTTGCTCATAGGGGGTCATATGATTGTTGGGTTTTTCTCTGTACCTATGAAGCGCCTTGAGGTGACTTTTGTTGTGATTTGGCGCTATATAAATAAAATTGAATTGAAATTGAATTGAATTGATGTAAACAGTGTAATTTATTGAGAAGAGAATGATGGAAAAACTGCCAATGAAAACCATGATTATCAACTCTTTGAGGACTGGTCAGCATTGTTTTTAGCACCGTGTTAGTAACCTGGCATACCTATTTTAAATATTTAATCGAATTATACATTAAAAACCAGTTTTCTACCAAGACTGAGAGTGTACAACCCTTCTATCAGTTCTGTGAGGCTTTTCTTCTATACTGGATGCTTTGAGATAAATGTGTTGAAGATGACAGTACAAAATGACAATACATGTAGCATGTATGCTACACATAGCTAAATCCATAACACAAAGTACACAAAAAGTGAATGAGTCTAAATACTGGCAATTATGACCACCAACAGTAAAGAAACACTGCTGTTTTGGCAGATCTTTCCCCAACTTCTATAATTCATATCACAGTAATGTAGTGGAGGAGGACATTCAGAGTTTGTGTGAGGATGGAGATAGAGGCAGGTGATCCACTGTGGTGACATTAAAGGGACAAGGTGAAAGAAGAAGTAATGCTATCAGTAATTTCAGTAGTTCTGCTATAACCAACTTGGTTTACCGCTTAAGTATGGATTCTTAAAGTTCCATTAGAATGAAGCCTGCTTATAATGAAAGAATTTGGGAGATGCTTGCAGTTCTGTGTTTGTTATCGATTATTATCAAGTGAAGTCTTGAAGTGTTTCTGTCAGTGGTTTTGGACAGAGAGACACACTTGCAGTATATTTGTTTATATTGTTTTTGTGTTTTTAGAAGGTGGAAGAAGGAATACATATAAGGGAACCCAAAGCAAGAAGAAAATTAATACAGTCTGTAATGGAAAAGAAAAAGTAGTAGACATATATTTCAACTCACTGATAGAGTCAGGTTTTGGGGAAAAAAAAGACATGTCTAGGGAGCTTGTAATGTGAAAATCACCCAAAGGATGTAATATACATCAAACACTTTTCTTTTTTTATCAAACCCTAATTAAATACATTAGGTCAAGGAGGTCTGAAAGACGTCACACTGAACGATGGGGAGACCTGAAAAGCAAGCCATTACATGTCAATGAACTATGTAATATCAGGATAGGTAATTGGCCTTTAAGGACAAAGGATTGACAGTTTAATTATTTAATGGTCGGTCAATGGGTCCTCTAGCATGTTCGTATCGCGTAGAGACAATTCAGTCTATTACGCTGTGACACCAGCGGTGAGATTGTTATCTCGCTGACGCTGTTGGTCACATAAAGCATTTGCTGTCTCTTTGTGCTGTAAAGAGCCTCGTGCAGCATGGTGCTCTTCACCACTAATTCTCTCCATTAAGAGCCTCCAGCACATTGCTGCTCTTTGTACACAAATCCCCCTTTAATTATGGGATTTATACACCAGCAGAGTACGAACATGAATAAATAACTATAGAGGAGCACAGGCAAACACAGCCAGTTAATGCTTCCTTGGAGCGTGAGATTCTGCAAGGTCACCATAGATAAGGTGCACATTTTATGACATGCATCTCAAGTAGAGCAAAATATTTTATCCCAGGGGGGTAGTTAAGTGTATAGAGTATCCTTAGCTTGAAAAAGAGATACTGCTGCAAAACTGCTATTGAGATTTAACAAAAACATTCGGAATCATGTATTCAAGGTTGAGGATCTTTTTAGAGTGGTGATTGTGATATATTACAGCCTAAAGTAGCATGCACTGAATAAAATGAATTTATCACATTGTTTTGTCTTATAACAGCAACTTGAGGTAATCAGACGATGAAGGACACTGGCTGTACAGTGCTGTCCGTAAGCCACATAACTTGCTTCCATGCGGATTGTGCCACTGGGGAGGACTGTTTAAGATTCAAGCAGTGTGTTAGACAGAGAATAGGAAAAGCCTTTTTGTGTCCGTGAATACCCAGGCAATCAAGCCATCAATTATTCAAGCTGCATGCAAAGAGAAACCATCGCAAGCTGTCCATTGTCGCTTCGTCCCAAGACTCCTAATGTTGTTCACACAGCAGTGGAACAATGGAAATTCAACAGAGCTATTAGAAACTAGACTGCTGTAAAAATATAGATAAGATGGTCCAAACATGCTAATGAGCTAATCACTTATAACTAGGTTTAATCACAGCATGTAAATAAATAGACCCTAAACAGACATAAGGGAAATTAATAATATATTGACCTAAAGAAGATTTTTAGAGGGGCTGCTGTACTTTGGTGGAGTTAAATCCCCCAACTATCAAAAAAATACCTCAAATGGTGTTTGTGTTTCACACTCACTCAAAAAGAGTGCAACATTTTTCATAAAGGAAAGACTGAAAGAAACATTTCATTTGTTTTTTCTGCACTGTTAGGCTTGCTTTTAGTAACAATAGCTAGAATATATATGAACGCTGACATTTAACTTGCATCCATTACTTTACATTAACAAGACAGTGGAAAGCAGAGCTGTTGTAACATCTTGTTCTTATTCAAGAGGAAAGTGACAAGCGTGGCTATGATATGGGCAAACCAAGTTTGACTTGTGTCAGAATGACAGAGAAAGAGAAGCATACCGCATCATCTGTCATGACATTATAATAATATGATGGATACAGTTTGGTGGTAAGATCTTGTGTGGCTGCGAGTTGAATGTTGAATGTGACTGCTCATAGAAACAGTCTGACTTTTGAGTAAATAAAAATGATGTAAACACAAAGAACAATTTGATTATAAAACACAATGTACTTCTTAAACTACCTTAAAATTGTGTATTTTAAACTGAAGAGAAGCATCTGTCATTATTTAACTCAAACGGGTACATAAAATAACAAATAGTATAGAAAAAACACATAACACAAAGACCTCATTCATAATCAGTGATAATAATAATAATTATTAGCTAAAATATTGTTTTTTAATAGTTTTTCAAAACAGCTTAAGCCAAATTGCCTATAATATTCTATTAGAATTTCTCACCTCTTTTAGTAATTAAAACTGACTTCTGTCTGCACTGGGTGTCATCACTTACAGATAATTACTAGGTTGTATTCACCTAATGCTGAAGAATATTTTCACGAGTCTCTGTGAATTTCTTGTCTCGGGCTGACAAATGAGGTGCTCCTGGTCCTTTCTTTCCTCTCTTAGTCTTGTCATATTATCTTTGGTGTCAAAACATTTTTTTAGTGAGTGTCTCAAGCGAAACAATCTGCAGTATATCTATCTATCTAGGTAGATAGATATACAAGAGGAAGATAGTAAGGTGGTAAGCCCTAGTCTGAAGCAAAGAAAAAGCGACAAAAATTGTAGTTCCTCTATCACCACTTGATGCCAGCTCTAAAAAAGTCAGTTTTGGTGAGTGAAATTCCAGTTTACTTTATTAGTCTGTCATTTAACACTAATTAGCCTCAAATGGTTACATAATGCAGCTGGCATGGAAAAATGTAACAATCACTTTTAAGGGCTGTACAAGCCAAAATTCATTCTTTCACCCTCACTTACATTAGTCTAACATTTACACATTACAACTGTTAACACACACACATTATTATATTATGGTCTCATATACATATTGTAATGTACACATTCATATATTTTGCTCTCATGCACGTGTGTTCAAGATGCATTTAATCTTACAAATAATATACGTATTTCAGAAGAGAATTTATGTATGAATGTCTGAAAAAAAATATGTATGCAAGAAAGAATGCATGTCTATGAGAGAGTATAGTGGAAACGGAAGCAATACAATTGAAGCGGAAGCAGGCTGTCTGTTCCACAAGTGGGCTCACATTCAGGTGTCTAACAGCAGGGAAGGGGAAGAAGAAAATTCAGCACTTCTACAAGGTATTCGTGTGTTAAGAAATAGTTTATCATCTCCTCAAACAGTCACATCCTGGTCCTTGTCACTTAAGCGAGATAGGACAGGCTCATCTGCATCTAGTATTACCCAAAACATGGTGGAAAGTGAGCTGAGGGAACTAGGCAACACCCGTATGGCTTCAACGGGCCAAGCAGCTGCACAAAGTCTGACTGGACAGCACCGATCTTTACAACATCAGACCCAGAAACACTTTTGCAACTGGACCTACCAATCAAGAAAAAGAAACCAGACTGCTACTTAACCATACCTATGTGAAATACACAATATTTAATGTGCTTTGCTAATTTAGCAAAGCACTTTAAGCACTGCTTTCAGATAAACATCAGTATTAAAAACAGCAAAGGCTATCATAATTTTAAAAATGTTTCAGACTATTTGTACTTGTGAGCTAAAAGTAAGTTGATGTTCACTTTGTGATTACATAAGACTAAATGCTCTTTATCAACGTGGGTAACGGTGGCTACATTAGCCTACTTAACTGAAGACTGGTTTAATGTTGTTGTTTTTTTTTTTTATTGTTTTGTATTTTTTTGGATGAAGTTAATCTTGCTAGATGACATCCAACTGAATGGGTCATTATCCACAACAGTGTGAAACACATGTTTTAAAAAGGCAGCAAAAAAATGTGAAAAAAAGAAGAAGAATTTAAATAAGAATACGTTTAAACAGTTTAATTTCTGAACTATTTGTGAGGAGTTTTTACAAAGGCAGTTTATAAGAGGGCTATTAATTTTTGAATTTTTTCTTCTTCTGTAGAATCACATTTCTTTGAATTGCCATTATAATAAACTCTTATATTCAATAGCAACTTTTAACACATTCAGCAGGGCTGAATGGCAAACTGTAAAGCATTTCAATAACATGAACTGTGGCCTCAGTAACATTATTTTCCATTTTTCTTTTTTTTAAGTTACTTCATCACAGGCAGAGCCATCTTCCATTAGGCTTTCTGTCCCAGTACTATTCTCTTGCCTTCTTGATGACCCAGATTTGGCTAAACCAGTTTTGGAACATTTTGCAGATGGTGACCTGCATGAAAAAATTAAAAGGGCAAAACAGATTTTTCAGTTGTTGAATATGTTATGGTTTTATGTGCATCTCATCCTACTCCACACATTACAGAGCCACTATGGCTTCTCCCCTCATACTACAATTAAATAAATGTTATAAATAAATAAGTGCGCACACACACACTGTCTCCCTTTAGTGTAAAACTATGCTGTTTTATACACATGAACCAATATTAAATGATATGGGTCTCACTTAAAATCTAACTTTAAACAAATATGTGGAATTTCTGTGAATGCATTTGTATTTTTTCTGTTCTGATCTGTTTAAGGTACATCATCTTCACATCCTTAGACAATAGACAACAGAGAAAGACTATACAGACAGAAGACATGAGATCAGTTTACAGATGAGATATACAGAATTAAACACACACCAAAGGTGATGTTTCTCAAAGAAGGTGAAAATAAACAACCAGGTGAGACATGTGCAGTTTCACACAGAACCATCTGAACAGGTTGTAAAAAAAAAAGTAAGACAAAGACCAGAACACAGGTATTGATTTTTTTATATCATTACATCAGAATCCCTCAGCTATCCTGTTTTGCATTACATAGCGTGTAGTTCAAACCAGTGTTTACTAGGAAACTGCAACTAATAAATTTTTCACCTCCCCATATTCACCAAATTGTGTAACCTTCAAACCTAAGCTACCTTTCAGAGCAGTGCACTGAGTTTGACCTCTGCTTGTATAAAAGTGTCCCTGTATTCCACTCTGTTGTACAGGCTGTATTGTACATGTTCAGAACAAGCTAATTATTTATTTACAGCACTGACTTTCTCTCACACTTTTTAGTTCTTCTTTCAAGAGGCAAACAGCGTGCCAGAGCCACACTGCGGTACTTCTCCATGTCATATTAGGCTGTATAAATGTCAAAATTTCACATTCTTGCCTTAACAATAATTCTCCTTTGACTGCAGATGAATTTTATGAATACTCAGTGTTTCCGTACCACTTCTTATATTTACACCAGTTGTGCCATGAAAATGTGCTTTGAATGACTTAAAATGTTTTAAAATCTCTGTCCCCACTCCAAGCCAAATAACCTTGAGGCAGAGAGTTTACTTTGGAGGCTGGTGATATGATTTATGCAACACGATAACAATTTTTTAAAATTTATTTTTTAATAAAATTTATATTCATCTTCCCTTAAAAGCTTCTTTAAAAGGGCAATATATTTAACACAGACTTTTGGAAAGTCTGATGTACTGTGTAGTAAGTGGTACTTAATCATATAGTGAATAAACCATCAATCCTTGTTTAGATGCTGCGTAGGAATTTCCTTATCCCTCATATACCAGTGATATTTGGCAGTGGTGGGCAGGTAGATAGGGGAATATAAAAGTTCAGAGGGAAATATTTTACTTTTTACACCAATACTTTATTTGACAACTTTAGTTACTATTTTCTTCTTATAAATTACAATGCCCAAGAGCGTAGTTAAATAGTAAAACCTATGACCACCCTCCACACTGGGGCAATTTCTGATTGAGGAGATATTTTAAGTAATTTTTCCTGACATTTTCAATGCTAAACCCGTGGTACTGTGCAGCTTATTTTCCCTGGGAAGCAGCACCACCTTTATATTCAAGGAATAAAACACTCTGCAGTAAATACCACAGATTATATAAAAGACTGTATGCACTGATATGTATCTGTAGCTGTTCGTAGCAAACTATATGGTAATCTCCTTCACAGAAATGGACATATGCCAGTTCCTTCTGTATTTTGCAAAACCACATGTTTGCTTATAACAGTGTGCCCTCATAAATAAAAGAGGCACAAGTAATTTTCTCTTTTAGATTTATCTTCAGTGCTGTGGTGAACTATGTCAGCACTATAATCTCTGACAAGCTCAAAATACTGGAATAAAAAAGCAAATCGGCAAAATAAAAATCAGAATTTAAATGAAATGAATTGAGTTTTGCTCCAACATCTCTTTTACATCAGCCATAGACAGTATAAAACCACATCCTGTTAACCTGTTAAAATATTTAATGTATATTTGAATGTATGTTTTAATTCTAAGTACAATGTGCAATTACCGACCAGTTCACAAGTTACACCTTGCATGTAGAGGATTAGACCTTCAGAACTCCTCGTATTCTTTGTGGTATAGATTTAACAAGGAGCTGGAAAATTTCTCAGAGACTTTCGTCCCTACTTATATTATAGCATCACACAGCTGCTGCAGATTTGTCGGCTGGACATCCGTAATATGAATGTACCATTCCACCTCATCCCAAAGGTGCCTTCAGATAGCATATATTAGATTGCAATCTAGTAACTGTGGAGGCCATTTGAACTCATTTTCACGTTCAACAAACCCTGAGATGATTTGGGCTTTGTGACTTATCTTGTTGGAAGTAGCCTAATAGATGGGTGTGTAGTTATTAGGACATGGTGAGAAATGATACCCTAGTTAGCTGTGGCATTTAAAAGATACTCAGTTTGTACTAATGTGCTCAAAGTGTGCTAAGAATATACAGATTGCACCATTACAACACCAGCAGCCTGAACTGGTGATAAAAGGAGGAATGGATCGATGCTTTCATGTTGTTTATACTAAATTCTGACCGTATCTGCAGTAGAAAATGTGACTCAACAGACCAGGCAGCAGGCCTCAGTGTCCTGTTCTTAGCTGACAGGAGTGCCATCCAGTGGGGTCTTCTGCTGCTATGGCCCATGTACTTCAAAGTTCAATGTGTTGTGCCTTCAGAGATGCTCTTTTGCATACCTTGGTTATAACAAATGGTTATTTGAATTATTGTTGCCCTCCTGCCACACTCAGGTCTTTTCTCTGACTTTTCTCAGATCTGCCATTCACTAGATATTTTCTCTCTTTATGACAATTCCCTGTAAACCAGGGGTCTCAAACTATAATGAGCTGTGGGCCTCTGCTGGCACTGTCATCTCATGCGAGGGCCACTTTAGTGTTCAAGTAGTATAAAAAAACCACAAACAAACAAACAAGAAAACACACAAATATTTCTGAAACTGTAGTGTTTTGATTGTTTGTTTTTTACTTCAAATATTGTATAACAAGACAAAACTGCAAATGTTAATGCACAATTTTTTTCACTCGTAACTAACTGAAGCATTTCATTGAACTACCAAATAAACAAATTTGTACTCTCTTTCCAACCAGACACGTGGCAGCACGTCTGCATTTTGTATTTTGTTTGTATTTAACAAAATAAAAATGCAGACACAAGTTTACACATTAGCTTTTGACTGTTAGTGAAAACTGTTTTCTTTACAAATGACTCTTTCACAGAACTAACACAGCTAATCCCTCAACATGTTTGTACTCTATGCTAATATTGCCTTCATGTTAAATATTTTTTTGATTTTTAAAGATCTTATTTTAAAATTGTACTCAACAACAAACAAATCCTCCCTAACAAAAAAAAGTAACTTCAAGGACCAAACTGCATTGCATTTTTTCACGTCAATATAAAAGTAGGGGTGACGTGGGCCGCAAGTGGCCCCCGGGCTGTGAGTTTGAGACCCCTGCTGTAAACCCTACAGCTGATTGGGGGAAAACCCCCAGTAAATCAGCAACTTTTGAAATACTCAGACCAGCCAGTGTGGTATCGACCACCATGCCGAATTCAGAGTTACTTAAGTTACTTTTCCTCCCGATCCTCATTGAACTGCTTCAGTGTGAATAGCTCAATAGTTATTTCTGTTAACGAGCAGTTGAACAGGTGTACCTAACAAAGTAGTGGGTGAGTATATTTTGTTATAATAAGGTATATGTTAAAGCAACTGAACATTTATGCTTGTACCCCAAATTCATAGCATTATGCTGTAATGCATTTTTTTTTCTAGCTATAATAATCTGTCTTAATTATAACTGCAGTGCAGGTGTAGATGGAAGTACCACACCATGTGCTGACACTTTGATGTGCTTCAGCACTTCACTCTGATGAACAAGATGGAATCTGGAAAGGCAATATTGGTTTGAAAATCATTTTTTTAAACTGGCAGACTCTCCTGAAGCCTGAAAAATATCACTGAACCAATTAAAGTGCACATCTGTTTCATTAGGGGGCCTCATATCCATCCATCTTATCTGTCAATCTTATCTCTTAGGACCTTCATGCACCTCATCAGATGTCTTCATGCATATATGACTGTGTAGATTAATTGAGCCAATTTTACATCATTTCAGGGAAGAGAAGAAAATCACACTGTGAATTTCTTAGTCGACGTTTTAAAGTCACATTTGCAGAGCAAATTATAATTCAAATATTATTCAGTTATGAAATACAAAATAAAATTGGGCCAAGGGTAATTGTGCAGCACAATGATATGCAACCATAGACTTGGGATGATTGAATTTTTTATTTTAGTACCATGCTGCTTAAATGAAGTCTGAAACACTCCGATACTGCTTACAAATTAAATTTCAGGAAACACAGGTTTTGACTAAAGAGTAGCTTCCGCAAAACTAAACAGATGTAGAGTAAACATGTATTCAAAGTTAATAAAGTATCTTTCTCACAGGTTGCATTTGAATATAAAACACCAGTGCTTTGAGGGCAGAGTCTGAACAGCTGAAGCCAATAGTTGATTCTTCCCCCCCAAAGGACACAAAGACACTTTGGCTCCTTGTTTTAAATTGGATTTTAAGTTTACATGAATAACAGGTAAAGAAACTATTACCTGGGAATTGCTCTCTTGTCTCTTTTAAGCCAACTGACAGTGATGTAAGGAAATTGTCTGGCTTTGACTGTGGCAGCTGTCAGTCTCAGGTAGACGTGTTTATTCTTTCCCTTCAGACCAGCTGTAGGTGTTTATTCAGCCTGACTTTATTTAATGTGACTATCAAATCACCTGTGCTGACAAAAAACGAAATCCACAGTCAATGCAGTTTCCTGCAACATGAAATGTTTGACTGCAGAGTTGGGGGCATTTTAGCAGTGGGCAGAAAAGACATCAGTCACTATACGTACATTTTTGCAGCACATCAGTGCACATCAATCTTAAGCTTCGCTGTTCATTTGTTATTTTTAGTGCTTAGTCTCCTGTAGTATCATTTATGCTTACACTCTATTTTTTGATAATGGATTTCAGTTTAAAATCAACAAGGACATTTAGATTTCACAGAATTGTTTGATGGAAAGGAAATACCACTGCATGCCTTTTCTATAGCATGTCATCAGTTGAATTCAGCTTCCAAATCGCTGAGAGTTTCATGGTGTCCCATTTTTTTCCAGTCTCACTAGCACGAAAGACAAACAAAAGTGATGATAGCTTAAAAGAAGAGGAATGGTAATGATCCCTTTGAAATAAACCCAAATTTAGTTAGTTTTTCCTTCCTGAAATGGGATGTCACATATCACTGCCTGGATAGCCTATGATTTACTACAGACTGAGATTGCCTTTTGCCATTCTGTTTTCAAATGTAAAAGGAGAAAATGGCTAGTGAAGAAATGGCACTGAGTAGAGCAAAGTGCAATGGGTAAGTGTATAAGTGCCAAAAAAAGTGCCCTTTTTCTCCTGCATTTTAACAAGAGAAAAGTGCTGGCAGAATATAACAACCTGTGTCACCTGTATTTTGCATTTGTTTTTAAATTCCACCATGTCACCAACAGTCGAACACTTGAGGTTCACTATTCCCTGGAATAATGTTTTAGCTGTCAGCAGTGAATTTTAAGACAGCGGTACCGTTCATGTTCAAACTCAACCAAATGATCACCAACTTGTGGCAAGAACCATTTAAACAGAAAACTGAAGGCACAAGCAGGTAAAGTCATTTTCTGAAGTGTTTGCAGGTATTGATCAGCATTTGTGAGGGTGCCCATGCATCCATTAATATTGCTTTGGTGCACTTTAAGTCATCATTCTTGTCATCATTAGAGAAGTAACATTGATTAAGTTAGATGAAAGGAAGTCAGACAGAAAGAAAGCCATCATCCTCTTGACAGTCTAAGGCCAAGGACTCACTCTTTGTTCTTTTAGTGGTGAACTGACTTATAATGTAAGAAAAAATAGCATCTCTTTCATTCAGCTATGTGAATCATTTTACATAATGAAAAGTACTTTTCTTTTGTTTTTAATTTTGGATATAAGAATAGTCATACAATGGAGTGTTGTAATCGTACTAAAGGACCACAGGAGCCTAGCAGCCTTTTGCTTTGCAGATACTGTGTAGTCCAAGTATAACAGAATACAATTTTCATCTAAATCTAAGCACAAATCCACAAAATGTAAGAGTTTTATTGAAATATATAGTAAAAAGAATTACTTTGTTACTTTATTGATGGTAAGTCTGAAATATATTATTTAACCATATTACCTGTAAACTGAATGTTGTTGTTTTAATCAGTATCGACTTGACAAATCTCTCACTGCTTAAACAAGATCCATACATCAGACTGGGAACATTATGTATATATTTTCTGAACTGTAAAAATTGTGTACAGCTTCTTGCTTTGAATGTCATATAATGTCACACTCCCTCACTATTTTAAAATGCACATGCAACATTATTAGCGAAAATAGCCTCTTCTCAGTGAGTTGCACAGCAACATGAAAATGTTATATGTTGTCTATGGAAGCTTTTTCTCATTTTTGTTTCTGAAATGGAAAAACAAGACAAGAAATGTGGCATTTGAATGCCATGCATTCTATTTAAATTTCAGACACAGTAAGCCTATGTGTTATCAAAGAATTACATGGACCATTTCTCAGAAGTCTAAATTGGTTTTTAATGGGTGTTATCCGTTCATTGACCTGAGCTCCAGTTTCAAAGTGTCCAGCAGGATGAGTGAGTCTAATGCGGCTACTTGACTATTACTCACACTAAGCCAAGACCCTCTTTGGGAAACCCATTATGTTGCAGTCCAGTGGTATCTGTTTCTTCACACTGGGACGGGCACTAGTGTCTATTCTCATTTTATCATTGACATTTTCTCAGGAAGGTAACCCAAGAATGTTGAATTCAAAACCATCTTCATGGGGTCTTATTTCAGATCAGCCACAGAAAAACTAAAGCAGTCTTGGAAAAAAAAGCTTTCAAAGTCAGCTGTTGACAGATATGCTTACAGCTGTGTTGTTACAGTTTCCAGTAATAAAAGATCATTAAAGTTGTATACTACATTTTTTTTCATTACTGAAAAAGAACTCAAATTTATATATAGTAGATACTGAATACACTGGTACAAAAATAATGAAACAAATCACTTACTAAATCATTATGAATGAAATATTTACGTTGAAAATGTGAGAGGTATTGTATTGATAGGCATAATTGGTGAGAACAAAATGACATTTCAACTGCTGGATTCCAAGTTATACCAAAAATTAACAATGTTCGGGCTTTCTTCTGATGAAATGATGGATGGGTTCCTGGGGGTTCTCCTTCCAGACCTCAATTAGGACACCACCGAATGTTTGGACACTCAGTGGTCCTATTTAGTGGTGTCAACTGCACCAATACATAGCATTCCAAAGGCTTTCAGTTGGTTTAATATCCAGAAATGTGAGGACCTGTAAATGAAATCAGCATCTTTAGCGCCCAGGATCTTGCTTACATAGTCTTGCCACATGCATCTGAATGTTGTCGTGAACCAGAAAGAACCGAGGGCTCACTGTCTCAGCGTAGGACTTCCACCCTAGTATCAATACCAGCAGCCAGAGTACCATTAGCTAGGACAAACTGTAGAATTTGGTGCTAGCCTGCAAGTACGCCTCTCAGAGTATCATTAACCCATTACCCAGTTTGTTCATGCTGAACAACCTGTGTTGTTAGAATCACAGACCCAATGACAGATCTGCCATTTGTTGTGTTTTCCTGTGAATGCCAATCAAACTGCACAGTGCTTGGCTGTGATGACAACGGGTGGCAGGAGGATGATGGGGCTCATCTCACCCTCGTGGAGTCTGTTTCTGCCAGTTTGATTAGAAGCACTGACATAAATTTTGTAGGGTTCCCACAGTGCATAGCAATGGCTATGCCCAGTTCTCCTTACTTAATGGCTTGTATCCTCCTATCTCCTCCACATTCTTTCAACAGCACATATGGCTGTACCATCCTATTAGGAGTTGTACTACCTGTGAAAACTGAATGGGCCGAAGGCAACATCTCATCCAACCGGTTGTGACAACAACACTTTCAAAAGGCAAAACTAGAGAAAAATCTGTCAGGAAAGTTAAGCAGGAACAATGCTGTGAAGCCACCACTTGCAAGCTGTTTCTTTTTGGGGGTTGTCTTCTTGTTGTCTCTCCACTGCATCTGTTCTCACTTTTATTTCCACCAAAGCAGGAGAAATGGATTCACAATCCTGTATACTCTCCTCGCTGGACAGATTGACACTTCTGAAGTTAAACTTACTTGGTTTTATATATTTTTTTCATGTTACTATGTGTTGACACATTTTAACAAGTCAGAACACACTTCTGTATTAATTCATTTGACCAACAGTGCTTATAAACTCTGTTGAATTTGCAGCATCTTAAAGTTGCACTGCTGTCTCTTTATGATGCATTTTTCACATTTACAGCAACGTAGACACTGTAATGATTTTTGTTGACAGCCCAGACAGAATCGCATTTTGGACCACTATCTATTAACTGTGGACAATGTAAACATGCAACTAGCATGCAGTGAGTAAGTCAATACAACTGTATAATATTGGGCACAAACGTAAAACGATTGGTGGAATGTCCACATGTGGTGTTTACTCTGCAGTGCCAATAAATCAAACTAGCACAGAGAAACAGAGCAAACATTTTCCTGCCGGGCCTGAGTGCTTAGCGGACAGTTACAAAGTGGGCAGTGTGTTTTTAATCGCTTCATGCCACACTCCTCCCTTTGGAGGCGGAGAACAAGCTTGTCGATCTGTTCCAGTGAACATCAGGGGAGAACACCTTGAAGCCCAAAGCCGCTATCTGCCATGGTGCAGTGGTGGTAATGATTAAGTATCAGTCCAGCGCGCGCTGCTCATTTCCAAACTATCAGTTTCACCTTCTCCACTACATCACATTTGTGGAGCAGAAGGTAATGATCCACTTGGGTGACTGCCAAGTCATTTTCTTTCCTGTGTTCTCACACTCCCCATTTTACTGTGCTTGCTCTCACTCTCACTTTCAGCCTCTCCACCACCTTCCTACTTGTCTTCAGTCATTCAGTTTTGATATTCATTTCTCAAGGTTGCCCATGGAGATAAAATAGCCATGCCCACTAGGTAAGAGAGTCAGCCCTGTGAACTGTCTCTGGCAGGAGGTCACAGAGACTGGCAGTTGTTTTACAGACTTCTTAATGGCTGTCACAGAGCATCCAAAAGAGGCAGAAAGGTGAGAAAGGTTGTGCATGCTGTGATTATTGGCTGTGCACTTTACCCTGCTGTTTAACTTTGGATATCAATCAATTCCACAGAGAGAGGAAATGTGCTGCAATACAGTGTAGTAGATTAAAAAAATAGTGCTTACAGTAATTAAATAAAATTGTTTTTATTTCATTTCTCTAGTTGTTCTAGTATTCAAAGACACCAGAAGTGGAACTGGGGAACAATGGCAATGTTATTTTTTTCCTTCCATCGAGCATGTTACCCAGCAGCCGGTATGCCATGTCCAACAATATTTTCATTCTGACCACAAATGAAAGGGTAATTTACCAAATTCATATGTAATGATGGGTTAATGAGTCTTGATATGAAAATTGTACACAAGCATAACATACTTCGTCATAATATACATGTAAGTGAATAAGAATACACTGACAGATATTTTGAGCTCTTGCTTTTTAAGTTCACATTTCAGTTCACAGTTACCTACAATTTCTTCAACTGTGACACTGAAAAGTTATCAGGTGGCACAAAAAGGCAAAACACATTAAACAAGTGTCACGTTACAAGGAAAAAGCTTACATGAAATCAGTGAATGCACCTAGCTGGTTTTATCAATCATGTCTTTTAGATGTTTCTCAGTAGTGTTTTTTCCACCTATCAATAAAAATTAGAATGTTGAAACCCAAATGTTTTGGAAAAAAGTGACAAATCTAAGATAAAAACTCTCAAATCTACAAAACATGTTTATAGATTTGGGACAATGTGCAAAACATGTTATCTGTTACATTATTGTTCTAGCCTATTTATTTTATGCAGCCCTTACCATTGTCATTTAGTAAGCCACCCTTACTAAATGACTTTCTCTATATTACAGTGGAATCACAAACAGATACCTGTAATAGCAAAGAAAAAAAAACTATGAAAGTATATATATTTTATTAGTTAATATAAAGTGGAAAAACTTAAAACTATTTCAAATGTACTTCAGCCTTGAAAGAACTGCTGTGGTTGTTGGTCTTATCCTTGTAATGATTTCTTATTTCATCAATCACTTCGCAAGACAGTTTAGATTTCTTAACTTAATGCAATCTTTCCAATTTTGCTCCACTGTTAACTTATTCTGTCAAAGCCTGTGTATACAAATGTAAGATTGTTTTAATATTAGTGGAAATGTTTTATGATTTGCCAGATGCAAAAAAGCTGTAAAGTTGTTTATAGTGCATCATATGCAATGCAAGCACTTCAAGACAGCCATTCATTTGTTCATTGTTCATCTTGTCTGAGCAACAATCACGTTATGTTGCAAATGCATTTTAAACTTTAGCTATTTTTTCTCATTTGTTGAAAACTGGAATGACAACATTTTCAAAAAATTTCCATAACTGAGTCTATCATCAATTCAGAACATTTATGTTAATTATCAGAATTTTAAAACAATCTAATGTTGTCTTAGTTTGTCCATTTTAACATCTGCTATAATTATCAAGGATGGCACTTAGTGGTGTGTTATAAAATATTCTTCTAAAAAAATGTGTGAAAATAATATAAGTAATGCATCAGAAGTTCAGTCAAGTTCAGCTCATGTGTCCTGCATTGTTCATGGTTGAGGAGCTGTGTGCCACTGTAGTGCCCTTTTTGATTAATTAAAATGTGCAGATATTAAAAAGGTCTTTAATGTAAACTTGCACTCTAAAAGGCACTCCACTAAAATGTTATCATTTCGATCCTTGAAAGGGTCTATTTTGATGTTCACCCTTTATATTTTATATTTTGGTTCATTTCATATTTAATTATGCATAGTTGTAGCTACTGAGCAAATGAAAATAAAATCTTTTGCTTAGAATATTTTTTTCTGTAAGCATTTATCTTTTAAGATGTGCAAATATTGCCCTTTATCAACTAAAGTTCAACAAATTTCTCTTCAGAAATAAAAAGACCTGTAAAGTTCAAACAGGGTCAAAGAAGGCTGGACAGTTCCACAGTATCCTGTGTTTTTGCTGCAGAAACACCTCTCAGAAACTTAAATCCCGAGTGAAGCTTACAGAGTATGTGGTTAGAATTTAGAGATGACCTGATGATCTGGTGTGCTGGCATAAGGGAAATGGCTCCAGAAAGAGAATTTGGTGCCCTGAGAGTCATATATACAAGAGGTTGCTCACATTGGATGGACACTTATCTCCCACAACACCCACTGACCACATCTTTCTTTTTTAGCAAACAACTTAACTTGTATTCCTCAAAAATGTTTGTTCTGCATATAATGTGGACAGTCTTACTGTATATCATTTATGTACACAAAATAAGGGGGAGGTTTTCTCCATAGATTAAAAGCATTGAGAGGATTGTATTTTACAAGCAGGACAACAACCTAACCTGTGCACGTGCGCTTTTAGATTTTAGTCCTTGCATTTCAATTAAATCGACAATTTTCTCACCAAAGTGAAAATATGCTTTTAAAAGATAGGTGCTGAAGCACATGAGTTGCGTTTCATGTTCCAGAAGATAAGCTCACTACATCCCTCTAGCCTTGTCTTGTTTATCTTCTGAGTGTTGATAATCCTCTTAATATGGTAATATATGAAATACCTTGCCAGAATGTCTTTAAGTCATCTGCCCCATGTTCATATTTCTGAAGCTCAGATTCATTTTCTTTTACACAGAAATCAAAGACAGATTTAAAATAGGAATTTGAATTTCTTTTAATGCGTCTCACAAAGTTTACATTTAGTTGGACAATGTCATTGACTTACAGTAGACCTACATTGCTCTCTGGTGTTACATGACAGTTTTCCAATACCCTGTCTATTTTTCTGCATGCATCATAGATGCATCTAGGGCCCAAAACACAGAAGAACTGAGGAGAATCATAAACAGGTTGGATAATGAGACTAAGATAATTATCTTGGAGCTACAGCACAGTATGTAACTGTGTTGTGCTCCTCGGTGCAATTACTCCATTTAGGTCCCATTAACACCAAAAGTCTCAGCATTATTGTAGTAATTGTGAGTTTGATTGCATTCTTTATTAATCAAACTGTATCTGTGACCTCTGCTAATTACTTAATCAGACAGTGTGTGAATTCCATTATGGATTAGACTGGAAAAAAAAGACTTTGCCTATGGACAAATGTCGCACTTTTAGTTTTTCAGTTTATAAAACTCTGCTAGATGTTATTCCAGAATCAGTGGCAAGTCTCCTTTTATGTTTCACATTGCTACTCTTTGCACTGTCAAATAGGCTAATTACACGCCTCTAATACCTTTCCATTGGTGTCTCTGCAGATAGCAAAGACCACCTGTGACTGAATTGGGCAGGATAGTGGTTTATTCACTTGGCAACAAAGAAGTATTGATGTGTCATGGTTGAGGTTGCTGCAATTTTCACCAGTGAAATGCAAATGTGACCAGGGCAGGGTCCAACATGGTCAGCATTCAAATTAGTTTATCGAATGGCCGCGGGCTACACTGCACTTCTGACCCGCTGTTGCTATATCCACAGTGTTTCCATGCTGTTTCCTTCCCATGGCTCATGGAATCAGGTGTTCAATAGTCAGTGGGAGGGGGATTTCAAAGAAAAACCCTTGGAGTTATCTATTGTTAACAGCTGCACGGTTGGCAGGGGGCAAATGAGTATTAAGAAACCTTGACCTTGTTTTTAGCTTTTCGGGTAAGCTGTTATGCTACATATAACATTGAGTAATGTTTTATTTTAGAATAACTTTAAATTATCTCAATATGTTTAAAAAGGTAAATAACCTTTTTCAACAGATAAAAATCTCTTGGCAGCTTCTAAGAAGCCAATGAAGCAAAGCAACGTTTAAATATTATTGTTCAATGGCTTTAGAAAAGAACAAGTCTTGTTGCCCCATAAAGGAAGGTTTCAATTGGCAGAAGGTGGGATAATTGTGACTTTGTACAAAAAATAGTGATGATAAGTACATACTATAATAATTAATACTAGGATCGCCAAGAGGGTCATTCTGACCCCTTGAAGAATCATGTAATTCTGTGAAATATGAGATGAGGGGTTTGTCATTTAACAAACTTTCTTAAAATGGGCTTATTCATCAAATTCTGAATCTTGGGGTGTGTGGGATCAAAAGAAATTAACCATGTCCATTATGACCATTTTTTACCTAGAACCATCAAGGACCATAGAAATTAAAACCACTATTGTTTAAATTCATTTTAACATGAAGGCTGCTATAAGATAAGCCAAAGCTAGTTAGATGGGGTTAATAAACTGAGTGCTCTAGTTAGACAAAAAATTACAGCAGGGCTGAATGCGTCAGAGTGCAGGAATGTGTGACCAGATAGTGATGCTCTGTTTTTATCTTTATCTTTACACAACTAAGGGCCAGATGTTATCCAAAATTCACATTTGACTTTCTTAAAGTAAAGTCCTTCTTGATAATTACATTATTTAGGTGTGTTAGCTATTATGTTATTTGATAACCTTAGTTTATTAGTTCATTAAAATGTGCTATTTTAACTTTACAATCCGTGATGAAATGAACAGATTTATAAAAGGAATAAAACCCCTTAAAATTAATCTTAAGTACCTTTATTTAATTAATCTAAATGTGAAGAATCATATAAAAATTTATTAACTTCTTCAAGAAATTAATTACTTGTAGGTGTTGTAGGGCAGGGTCAAAATGAACTTTCCTGGCAGTTGTAGTGTTAATTCTAAAACACAATAATTCATCCTTGATTTGATTGCTTAAATGCTTAAAATTGCTTAAAAATTTGATTAAAGATGACAAACTAAAACTGGGAAAACAGTAGAAACTAAACAGACACACAGACTGGCAGAACACACAGCATGGAGGGAGATCGCAACAACGAGCAGAAGAAGACGCAGACATTAAATAAAATGAGGGAACGGACCACAGGTGGGACCACAGCTGAACATAACTAATGAGACGGGGAAGGACGAGTGACTATCAAAGTAAAACATGAAGCACGTGACACACACTGAGAGGCAGACTGACTAAATACAGGCAAATGGGAGAGCGAGAGAAACACACAGAGGCATGACTGGGGAACAGGCGGATTAACATGGAGACGAGACTAATGTGAAACAGAGAAACCAAATACTAAGACGGGAAACTGGACACAAGAGGATGGGGGCACAGGGGCAAGACCAAGAGGCCATTTAAGACCGATTTTTGCCTTCTTGTTTGATCTACAGGTTACACTCATGGTACGAAGAAAGCACGTCAAGGTTTTACATATCATGGAAGAACATTATGTAGTCCTTATCAGGTCTTAATATTAGGTAAATATAACCCAAGATCTACAACAGCACATGATGTTTTACACGTCAATATTTATTTCACAAAAACTACGCCAAAATGCAGAAGCAGCGTGTCAGAAACTAAGTTCATTTAATAATTCAGTTGCTTGTGGAACCGCTTAGTAGCAGCAAAGTGAGGTAAATGTTATCTGTATGGCTCATCCTCATTCTCACATCTTCATGGAGGAATTTCAGCTCACTTTTCTTTACAACATTGCTTCAGTTCGATGAAGGTTGTGGAAATTTGTTTATGGAGAGTTTTAAGTTCCTTCCACAAGTCTGGTGTTTAAATGTTTGTATGACTTGACACTAAAAATGTTTTAATATAAGAGAAGGCTTTTACTTTAGAGGATGAAAGACGTCGATTTTTAAGTTTTAAATTCTTGTCCAAGGAGATCTAAAAATTTAATTTCACCACATAATAAATGAAAGTTGTTTCTCAGAATGAAGGAAGGAGACTGTGCAGCCACAGGTCTGTTGCTCGAGGCCGATAACGTGCATCTTAAAATAAAGCATTGCCGGAGGTCCTTTAAACACAGTTTCATCAATTTCATCATATATATCACACTTCCTGTCTACAGATTTTGTTTGCAGGTGAGGAACCGAAGGATAACTGAATAACACTGACTCCAGAGTTTTTGAAATTTGAAAAAATATATATAATACCTCATGTGTTACAGAGTATGTCTGGAAAATGGAAGGTTAATTGAATGGGGATGAGCGTGTTCTCCTAATCTCATTATCTGATGAAACCCTGCTGTGGCAAATATCTGAGCTGATTTCAGTTTGTCAAAAATCCAGACATACTCTCACATACACTGTCTAGAGTTGTGTTGATTTTTGCAAAAAAAGAATAAATAAATAAATAAAAATCAACATCCGATATATTCTGTCCACGCTCCAGACACTCTGTTGCACAGCTCTGAGTGTTTGCTATGATATGGTGCTGCACTCAGCAACTACAGACATCTGAGAAATAAGGAGGCTGTTTCGGACTCAGGATTTAGACAGGTTCTGTGCAATTTTACACATTTCATGCATTATTAATGTTTCTCTACCAGAGAAACTTTTGGGTCCATTTTGTTAACAGTTACTGAATGTATATGCTCTTGTTGAATTTTGAAAGCTCACAAAATCTGTCCTTGGAGTTGGCTTAGATGCATGAAATTTTCAGTTTGGTGCCCGAGAACAGGAGCTAACATGACTTTCCCAGCCCAGTGATTCACTGTAGTTTTGTAGAAAAACAGTAGATTTTTTTTAAAAGTTAATGAATTGTCATATTCTTGAGCCCTGAAAAAAACACACATGACCAATTTCTCCTGGTTTATAGCTCATCAAACTTTCATAAATATTTATGCTCTGTTTACCACATAGTACCTGCTTTTGTTTTATTAACATGTATAATACTGAATGATTCTACATGATTCATGATTCTGCTCTAAAAAGGCAAATTGCTCAGGAATGAGGTGGGCACTGTTTTTCTTGTGCAGCTCAATTTAAAAAAAAATCTTGATGTTTTCATCTCCTGGATGAATGAAGGTGAATAAACATAAAAATGGGGAAGTTGTCACACCTGCATTTTCACACATTTTTTTATAATTACAGCTTTTGCCTGACCAACTAAATATCAAATAGACCAATCCAGTTCAACATGGCTGAATAAGATATGGATAGATATAGCAGATAGTTTCATTCTTGGCATGCGACCCCAAAACTATTTCCTGATAACTGAGCTAATATCTCTTTAATCACTGGATAAATCTCTGTTATAGGCCTTTGTATCACTAGGTTCTCTGCTGAAGGGGAATAAATTAAGTGAAAAAACGGAAAGCTAAAAGTCAATGAGCTTGAAGGGCCACCTGAAGATAATGACTTGTGTCAAGGGGAACACATTGTTTCACTGCAGCCTCGGAAATGACTTCAGTTGTCAGGTAGACAGACAAACACTGATAAAAGAACAAAAGTGCATTATAGTGGTGCTCACACCTCTCATCTGTAAAGAATCTCATTAATACCACTGGATGCTTCTTGCACTGTGTCATCACAGCCTTAAGCCCAATTCTTAATCAAAATTCACCAGTAAATATTCATGACAGCACGAGCAAACATGAGATCTTGATTACTCCCATATGAAAATGACCTCTATCAATATGTAAATCATTTAAATGGAAGAATCTGCAATGGAGTGGTTTCAGGACCCATACAATGTTTTAGCTTGTAGGGGCCAGCAGATCCCGTCTCCCCTCTGTCTCTCGCTGTCTGTTTCAAGCCCTCCCAGCCAGAGTGCCTTGCATTATTTACATGTTTATGATTAGTTAAGCCTCACATGGAGCAGCCATCTGCTGGAAAGTGGCATGTAGAATTGGACTGCCATTAGGCCTATTTATTTTTACTGAAGGAAAGAGAAAAAATAAGTAGGAACAGCCGTATGGCCCCCAACACAGTCTTAAAAACCACGAGTAAGCCATGAGCATCCTAAAGTCATAAAATGTGGTATTTATGCTTAATTAAGTGTTCTATTGCTCAACATTAGTTTTTAAAATTTAACCCCAAACTAGAACAAACAGATGTACAGATGGTGCTTGACAACCAGTGCACTATCCGACGAACAAGTGCACATTAATACAGCATCTACATGACAGAAAATATAAATATTAAGCCCAATACATTTGCATTACAGCTGACTGAGAAGTGGATATACTGTTTGCATATACCAACTACGTTTTTTCCAATTTTTCTTTTCAACATACATAACAAACACCATACAGAAAGGTACCAGTTGAGGTTCACACTAGTAACTTTCTTGCTGTGAGGTGCTGTATATAGTGTAGTTGATAGCACTGTATGGCTAAATTCCATTAAATTGAAATCTAGAGTGATTTTGAAAGTGGGAAATTATGAGAAAAAAACTAGAGCAGCATGAATATCTCAAATACTCAAAAGACTGAATGTGCAGAAGTAGATATTCTTTCTTAAAATGACATATGAGCTACATAGAAGCACTGTTTCAGGCTGCTGTTAAGAATGTGGTCACCCAGCTAGCATCTATGTTGCACAGGGATAGCTGTCTAGCTTGGTGTGCCTGGCTGCCAAGCAGGTAGATGGGACTTGTCAGGTGCAGTGGGCTGTGTCCTGACCACCAGTGGCAGCTGAAAATAAATGGTTTAGAGAACATCCCAGAACAGCACATGCAAAGGTAATTTATGGGTCTCACCATTCATTGACTACTTGAGATTATACTGACATCAGTTGAAAAACAGGCAACATAATGAAGCACTAAGCAGCATCAGGAGATGCCAGAGGGGAAAAAAAAAAACAGTGCTGAAAAGAGCCTGGAGCCTGAAGAGGTGGAGGTATGCTCTAAAGAAAAGAGAAAAAGTCAGAAGACGCAAAAATAGGAAGAAGGGGTAACAGTGAGACTGCAAAAACTGAAAGTAGTGATTCTAGAGGAATTTAAATATCCAGAGTCAACCAAAGAAAGTAACTGTGTACAAGAGAGGTGAAGAAGAGAGTGCAGGCAGGGTGGATGCAGATGATGTCAAGGGTAGTTTAGGACAGACTGATAGTGACAAGAGTGAAAGAGAAAGTTCACAAGAGAGTAATAAGACATGTTTGGTTTGGAGACAGTGATGCTAACAAAACTAAAAGAGACTGAGATGGGGCTGGAAGAGTTGAAGATGTTAAGATTTTTATTAGGAGTGACCAAGATTAGAAATGAGTGTGACAGAAGGACAGGTTAGAGTGAATTATTTGGAGGCAAAGGGCCAGATTTACTAACACATCGCATCAGTGCAAATTTGCTTTAGGTGTAAAAAAAAAAAGTACTCACTACATTTACAAAGACAGCACAGTGGCAAGATTGCATGCAAGAGGTGAAAACTCAGAGATGTTTTACCTTGTTGCACTTGTGTTCCTGGGAGTTCCCTTCTCAAGGTACAAAATATAAGCAGGGAAATATTTAAATTAAGTGCACACTAAAATTTGCTACATGCAATTTCCTACTAATTGCACTGACATTTAATGCCTAAAAAAATCATGTGCTTGCAGACTGCAGTGCATGAAAAATAAGCTTGTATGACAGTATTTTGTTGTTAGCCCTCTATCAGATTTAATCAAATCTGCATCCATCCTGCTTATCCAGGTCTATGTTGCGGGGGCAGCAGTCTAATTTCATCAATTTTAATTCTAAGTAAACATCCTTGAAACTCATTTGGTAGCAATGAATCCATTTCATAAGAACGATTGCTTCATAACAGAAAACACATTGTTCTGATCTTAAAGCCAAAGTAAATATTTCTACATGGCATTTCCTGAAGATTGCAGCCTGTTCCCATAACAGCATGACCCAAAGTTCAAACACTATAACATCTGCTAACAGTATGGGTGCAGATTTGCTGTCTCCATGTAAATCACTTGGAGTTCTCTGTTACTCTCATTATATTATTGCTTAATCTCTATAGTTTGCACACCAACACAATATTTGAATCAGAATATAAGAATTTAATGCAGTGGATACTTTCCAGTATCAATAAACAAATAATAGTGGAAGGGAAGCCTTCACAGTAAAAACAAATAATCATTTATTATTGCTTTCAAGTTGGAAATAATCATTTTTTTCTTTGTCTGTCTACCAACAACAACTCCAAAATGTCCTTGAGTGTTTATTTTTCTAACCACTTTTTACTTTTAGTCTCTACATTTTTATACAAACATGTTTACTTTCTAGTCCTTAAATTTTCACAACAGCCTTGATTCTTTAGGTTCAACAGTATTTTCTATAGTGTTTATAATCAGGAGTTAAAGTGGGCCGCAAGGTGTACGCATGTTGTGGTGGCGGTACTTTGGAATCTGGGTAGCACTACAGAAATAAAAGTGGTAGGTCATTTCACATTTCAGTGTTTCTAACAGCTAAACAAACATAAGCAAGTCAACAAACTGTCTGTGTTCAGTTTGTTGTACATTGTGTTTCTAGCTAAAGGTCTAGCTGCTGTATTTCCCAAGGAAAGAATAGAGTGCGAGCTAACTTCACTCAGAGGTGGAGCAAGATGTAGTAAGACAGACAGGACAAGAGAGGAGGAAGGGAGGCTAGATATAAAGGTAAGGACAGCTCACGTTTAGGTTACATCAATCGGACCAGAGATGAATTTGCATTAAAGCTGATGATGCTTAGATTAATTCACTGAATTCCAACTTTACACCAATTGCATATTGTCTAGTGTCAGTGTAGGGGATGGACATCAGCCATGATAGCCTGTAAAACTGCTGCAAAATATTGTTTTGTGCAACATAACAATATGCAACATATTTTTACTGGAGTATTTTTTAACACAGGTATCTGTACTTCTACTTAAGTAAAGAAAGTCTCAACTTTTGCCACCTCTGTGAGAGCCAAAATAAATGTAAAGGTAGCCTTCATTGATTACAGCTCTCTATTTATTATAGGTCCAACACAAAAGCATCAGAACAAACATATTGACTTTGACACCATTTAAGGACAAATGCAAAAGTGACATTCCTTGCAAGTGTTGTCTTATTTGATGTTAGTTGATCCCGACTGCAACATGGTTGACTGAAGTCAGCTGTCATTAGATTGTGATGGCTGTCTGCCTCGTACGAGTGAATCCGATCAGATTGTTCCAGTGCTTTGTCTTTTCATTGCAGGAGGTGGAGCCCCTCCTGTCAGACACAGGTGCACTGAAAGAGTGATATAATCAGCTGTAGACGGCATGCTTCACTCACCCACCGAGGTAGATAACCCCAATAATACATTTGTTCATTTGCCGTGTTTTTGACAAGAGGGAGCAATAAAACCAAAATGTAAGAGTTGACAGAAACCGAGAGCTGACAGATTGCACTTGCACGCTATCTTGAAAAAGGATGTGTTTCTGTTGTCAAGTGTTGTTCTTCATGCACAGCAGGTAAAGGTGAAAACAGTTTGATGCTGTATTTTTTTATGAACTATAGCAGCGTGAGTATTTGAGCAAATTCACTTCATGCAAATTTCAATTCAGGTAGCAGGTTTTTTAATCATTGCACTCTTACACTGATTTATTTATGAGTTTTAAATAATCATGTACAGGTAGTGCAATATTTAAGATCTGTATCATCTAAACTTTGTTAGATGAAATATTGCTGATGTGGACTGTTTTATATATAAATTAATTATGTAAATTTAAATTATGGGCTGCATGGAATGATGATTAGGAAACTGAAATCTGAAGTCAATACAGTAAAAGTATTTTTTTGGGAAAAAAATCTATCCCGATTGTATCCCCCATTCATTTTGTGGTCACTTACAGGCACTCCATTAGCAGTCCATCCACTCAACCTTATGGAAGACCAGTTCCTCCAGAAAGCTGTGGGGTGAAATGTGACGCAGCCTCAACAACACTCCTTTCGGTGCCACTAGGGAGCTGTACACATTGATTAGTAATTGTCCTTGCTCCTTTCCTGAGATGCTGTTTGTCCCACAGGGAGGTGGCCATTACACCACAGCTAGCCACAGGGACCATTCAAGGGCAATCAGAGCAAACAGACTCAGGATAACCACTTATATGGCAGAGTGCATTGGCTGGTATTGGTAACAGCAAGCAAAAAGCAAGAAAGTCTGGGGAGAGAAGTGGGATTGGTTTGGAAGTGGAATTGGTTTGGTGTGGGAATGTCACAGCGAGCAGTGTTGGCACTGTAGTGAAGGACTTTTCTGAAAAAATTCTGCTTACCTCTGTGTAAAATCCACCGCGTTACTGTAATCTGATTACTTTTTTCAAGTAACGAGTAATGTAAGGGATTACTATTGCAAAAACGGTAATTAGATTACCGTTACTTTCACGTAGGAACGCTGCGTTACTAAAACCGTGATTTTTGGCGAGAATGTCTCATGACAGTGAGGTAAGCGAGTGCGACGTTCGTGACAACAGCTGTCTGCAGATCAACAATGGATAATATATCGAGTGCGGGAGAGAGTATGAGCGTGCAGCGTTTAAAGCGTGGAAGTACTGACCTTACTTTGAGTTTGATTCCATAAAAAGTGACAAAAACATTAGTGTCCACTGTTCACTGCGGGAAGAAAACTTCTTTTTAAACCCCTAAACTTCCAGGCAAGCACCGAGTGCACTACGAAGTAATGTGAAATTCACAGAGAAACTCGCGGATTCTTCCACTGACCGCTGCGGCACACCTGCACCAGGGTAAACCTCCGCCTAACCCACTCCTGCTTTATAGGTGAAAATAGAGCAACAGGACCGCTGAGTCTTTGATTTTATTTATTTTCTGCTGTGTTTTACTTGCATCTATTTGAAAGAGTGAGTGTAAACACAAAAACATATTTTATTTTATGTGCTGGAATGTGCAGAAAATAGGTTTAAATGTTAAATAAATTTCTTCCAGTCAGAGAATGTTGCATATAATTTAATTTTTGCTTGATGCATAAAGTTAAAAGATTAAAACTAATAAAACAAGTTTTAAAAAGAGACTTTTCCATTTGATTACATTTTGTATGATGGATTATGCAGAAAAAGTAGAATTGGGCTGAAAGATCTATCGCTTTATCACCTATTCAGGTTGTAAATCGTGTTTTTAAAAAGTAACTAAGTAACTAATTAATTACTTTTGAAAATAAGTAATCAGTAAAGTAACGGGATTACTTTTTTGGGGAAGTAATCAGTAATTAGTTACTGATTACTTTTTTCAAGTAACTTGACCAACACTGCTTATGGGAGTACAGCATCTGTTGTAGCCCCATCTTTGGATGTCTATTCAAAACCCTAAGGTCATTTCCTAGTGTAATCATATAGCACTGCTAATGTTTCTGTTACATTTGGATACCTGCACGGATGTCCTGTCCTGACACAGCAGGCAGGAGGCCATTTGTGATCTCACCATGCACAAGTTGTGCAAAATACCTTTATTTTAGTCTGATGAGCCTTTAAACTGAGCATCACTACTGGTGATTATACTATCAACACCTCTACTGTATCATCCTGAGGAATCAGAGGGAGGACATTCGGAACAAATGACCTGAACACAGTGCTTGAAAACATACACATACAGCGTTGGCTTCACGCAGTACTAACACAGTCATCCTTTACTGCTCAACCTGCTTACCACATTTGGCTCCACATGATTTCATAGAAGACTCAGCACATGCAACAAATTCAAATCTGCAAGTAGCTTGAAGATTACTTTGTAGGGAGTGATCAAACTTTCCATCGTGTATGTTGTTTTTTTCTCTTTAATATCTTAAATATGTTTGCAATTTGTACTTGTATTATAAAGAATTCTCTCAACACAATTATGTTTTGTTTTCTTATTGGAAAGGGCTGTCAAAAGACAACAGCATGAAATATTACAGCAGAGACAATCTGAACATTGTCTTTTGCCTATAGAGTGCACTAAATCCATGGTTTAGAAATGAAAGAAATTTGCTTTTTGAAGCTAAATTGTTGGATTTTACATATAAATGAGTCCATGGTACCTTTGGTCCCTTACCTTCAGGCACAGTGACAATGTGACAATTAAGCCTGTCAGGAAATCTCTCTGAATTTTATAATATACCACAGTTTTAAATGTGGTGTCTGTGGTGACATGTGAGAATTGGACCAAACTTTTTGAGATGGGTTTACAGTTGTGGTCAGAAGTTACATGCAGTCATCATGTGCGTAAATGTCATAATTCAGTTTTTTTTCCTGATTTCTTTGTATATTTCTTTATCTAGAAAGAAATAAAACAAAACAAGCAGTGGGTCCACAAGTTTGAATTTATTTTGGAGTTTCTCTAATCCACATATGGTCAAAAGTATACATGAAGGTTCAAATTTAAACATACAGAAGGTGGTGTACCTACACCAGATGCTTATGCTAGCTTTCAACAACTTTCATGCATAATTTTAGTTTGATACTTGAAGAATTTATACAGTTTATTTAAAGTGCTTTGTTTCTTGTCAGGAAATCAGCTTTTAACACTAGGTTTACTATCCTGCGCAAATTTGCGTAACATCCCTAAACCCAATACCCCCTAGAATTACTGGCTTTTTTATTTTCTGGTGCAAGTCCCGAGGTGTTAAGCACCCCTGCTGAGATTTTCACAGGTCGTCAGCTTGTTTCTCCTACAGCTTTTGTTGTGCAAACCACCCATTGTCCTTGAGGCCTGGCACATTTGCATTTGCTCACTCAGAGTTGCTCAGATCCAAGGCAGGCCAAACCTCTGTGTTACAACTTTCAGAAATGCCTGATAGAAATGCTTCAACTTACTCATGAGATTTTGACCACATTTTTTGCGGAAGTCACAACTATACTGAATGCACGACCGTTGTTGCCAGCTGCAAGAAATGCTTGGTAGGGAACAGCTGCTCCCTACCAAGGTTCGTTTCAAAGTTTGAAAGACTGAAATAAAACAGACTTGTGTACCCATATATTGTGAATGTCTGTCTTTTGTATGTAGGTTGTAACACAGAGGTTTGGCCTGCCTTGGATCTAAGTAAACAAATGCCAATGTTGCACACACACACACACACACACACACACACACACACACAGCAAATCTGCATTTATTTGTCCCACAAGTGGAAAATCTGCATTGTCATTGCAAAAAAGTGGACAGAGCACAGTATAGAAAGTGCACTATACAAACAATCTGGAAACATAAATATGGACACGTGTATACAAAAATATTGGTGTATGTATACACACACACACACACATATCTATCTATCTACGTGTGTGTGTGTGTGTGTGTGTGTGTGTATATATATATATATATACATACACACACATACACATATATATATATATATATATGATATAGATGTGTCTGTGTGTATAACTAGACTTTATGCTTGAAGTTCATGAACTTATGGCATTCATTTCAATCCTGTTTGTAAGAGCAATCATGTGTCCTGTTGGTGCCATTGTGGATTGCTGGTCAGAAAGTTTTCTGGTGCCACTAATCAAAGAGACAATGCCCCAAGATAGATTCATTTCAATTATGCAACACCTTCGATTTGATGACAGGGACACGCGGGCAGAACGGGTGAAAACAGACAAATTTGCAGCGATCTCCGACATCTGGACACACTTCAACGAGAACTGTGCTAAGAGTTTCACTCCAGGGGAACACATGACCATAGATGAACAGCTGTTCCCTACCAAGGTTCGTTGTCCATTCACCCAGTATATTGCAACCAAGCCAGACAAATTTGGGATCAAGTTCTGGATGGCCACGGATTTGGACACCAAATATGTCTGCAGTGCATCTCCTTACTTGGGAAAGGACCCCAGTCGTCAGAAGGGATAGAGGCTGGCAGAGAACGTGGTCATGAAACTGATGGAGCCGTTTTTGGATGATGGAAGAAATGTCACAACGGACAATTTCTTTACTTCACTGTCACTGTCGCACAGACTGCTGCAGCGCAAAACAACATTACTGGGCACGGTGAATAAAGTCCGGCGTGAACTTCCTCAACTTGCAAAAGATACTGCAAAGCGAGAGGTATTCTCCACTTCAGTGCTTAGAAGTGGCAGTGTGTCCTTGACAATTTATGCACCTAAAAAAAACAAGACTGTGTGTGTTCTAAGTTCCATGCACCAAGACGTGACAATCGGTGACGGCAGAAAGAGGAAACCCAACACGATCACAGACTACAACCACATGAAGGTATGTGAATGTGTGTACAATTTTACACCAGTGCTACAATGTTTTCTGATGTGTGCTATACAGGCCTATAGAAAAAAACATATACTCATGACTCTCTCGCTCTGCTTTTACAGTGTGGTGTTGACGTGTTGGACCAAATGGCACGGATCTATTCTGTAAGATCAGCAACACGCAGGTGGCCAGTAGCGGTTTTCTACAATATGCTGGACCTGGCGGCAGTGAATGCCTACATTTTGTACAAGGCATGTACAGGGTGGACAGGCAAAAGAAGATTGTTTCTGCGTCTTCTAGCTCAGCAACTTCGTTGCCGATTCATGCAGCACAAGGAAATCTTAGCACAGAGGCAGGCTGCTGCAGCTGCTGTGCCAGGGACTGTAAAGACAACGCAGTGCCAGGTGCAAGAGAGCTGCAACAGGAATCGCAGCAGATTTACCTGTGCAACATGTAAGAAATTCACCTGTGCCAAATGCAGGGATGATGGACACTGGGTCTGCAAACCCTGTAAAGTTTGAAACACTTTGAAATAAAACAGACTTGTGTACCCATATATTGTGAATGTCTGTCTTTTGTATGTAGGTTGTAACACAGAGGTTTGGCCTGCCTTGGATCTGAGTAAACAAATGCCAATGTTGCGCACACACACACACACACACACACACACAGCAAATCTGCATTTATTTGTCCCACAAGTGGAAAATCTGCATTGTCATTGCAAAAAAGTGGACAGAGCAAGGTATAGAAAGTGCACTATACAAACATTTTATATATATATACATATTATATATATATATGTGTGTGTGTGTGTATATATGATATAGATGTGTCTGTGTGTATAACTAGACTTTATGCATATTATATAAGGTGTGGCTATATAAATATATAAATATATGTACAACTCTGTGTATATGTGTTTATGGACAGGCATGCAGGCAGGTAAGGAAGGAAAGCAGCCTTGCAGGGAAGGAAAAACTTGAATCTCTCATGGTTAGGGGTTGGGGGAGGGTGTGTTTGCACAACAAAAGCAGGAGAACAATGGAGCTGACGACCTGTGAAAATCTCAGCGGGGTGCCAAGAGGTGTTAAGGTCGGGGGGAATTTACGCAAATCTGCGCAGGCCAGTAAATCTAGTAGTAGGGACTTGCACCAGGGAAAAAAGGCTCAGTAATTCTAGTGTTAAGCATAGTCCACAATTTTTCAGGGTTGACGTTGGCACTTTGGAAAGGCTATTCTAGAAGCTTAACATTAGGATGTTTTATCCCTTCCAAAATCAGTTTTGGTGTGTGTTATTATTGCTGTCATTGTCCTGTTGGAACACCCATTTCTGTCAAACCATTTAGCTGTTGAAATGAAGCTGAAGAATTTGGAGGTGGTGCTCCTCCTTCATTATTCCATCCACTTTGCAATGTACCAGCAGCACTGGCATCAAAACAGCCCCAGAGCAGGATGTTACTACCACCATGCTTGACAGGTACAACATTGTTTTGAAGGTTGAAAGGCTCGCCTTTACTCCTCCAAACATACTTGCAGTCACTGGACCTAAATTCCTTGGACTTTCCCATTGTTATGTGTATTGGTGAATCCAGTGAGCCCTGTCTAACAAATAGTTTTCATGCTGGTAAAGACAAAATACCAATCTATGTTATATGTTTTTATATGTAATTATATGTCTTTATGTTTGCCTTTGCCACAAGAGTCATTTAATCTGGATCTCTGCATTAAGTTTTGTATTTAATTACTAAAAAGCATTCTTTATTGTGTGTTGATCAGCTAACTAACTTGGGCATTGAAAATGCCAATTTTTTGAGAAAATCTTGGGTTTGTTTTTGCAGTCAGTCAATTATCCAAATAATTTTGAGCTCTAAAAAATGGGGGACTGTGTATAAAGATGGCTTTAATTCCTAAACAGTTCATTTACATTTTTGTTAAACGCTTTGCATTAAAGCTGAAAGTCTGCTTTTTAACCACATAATGATTGTTTGGTTTAAAATTGACATTGGTAGTGTGCTGTGGGGAAACTATAAAACTGTGATATACAAATCACAGATCTAATCGTGTGAGTTTTCAGTGTTCATAAGGTAGAAATCTCAAGATAAAGTTAAAGGTCATATTTCATTGATGATAAAAGCCAATTAAATTCATTTAGAGTTAACAGGATAAGGTTCAGGGTGAATCATATCTAGATGTTCTCATATAGTACTGGAAAGCCTTGGGTGTCTCTGCAAAACCAAAGATTCAATTTTCAGTGGAAATATCAATATTAATTACATTTTTGCTTTCCTCTGTGTTTGTGGAAGATATAACATAGTACTTCGCAGAATCCTTGAAGACCTGTGAAATAATCCAAGAAAAAAATTAATAGTTTTTCACCCATTAAAATTATTTGCTTTCATGTCCCCTGAATAAGCTTGAAAAAAGACATAAAACAGCATGATACAAGAATAAAGTTACAGTGTAGCCATGGGGAGTCCATAATAGACTATCCAATTGCGCAGTGATCAAGCAAAGTCACACATTATATTCAAATGTATAGGAAAGACTGAAGAAATTAACTGAATTGGCAACATGAAGAACTAGACATCTATATTGTAACATATATATACATGGTATCTCTTTGTCTAGACATAGGCCTTATAAGTCCCATGATCCTTTCATCCATCACTTCCAATGGTGCCAATATTCTACGGATGACCCGTTGAAGACATTTGCTCTCCCTAGAGGGGAGTAATGAGCTGAAAATTTCCCAGACAATAAATTCAGTATGAAACTATCATTAAATGGCAGGGTCAGAGCCAGGTGCAAGTGAGTAGGAGCGAGTGAACCAGATTTTGTCACTTAGCTCATTATTATTCACTGTTTTGGACCACTGCAGTAAGCTAATTTTGCTGCAGAGAGAGGATCTCAGAAGTCTTGTCGTGACTCAGACTGAAAATGTTGAAAAACTGCTACAACACTGTAGAGTTGTGGAAAGCGTGAAACCAGCCCTGCTTGAGCAGTATATTGATCTTCTTTCTGCAAAGTGTTGACACACTGCATAACTCCACAGAGCGGGTTCACCTGCTCTGCACCAAACCAAATCATCGGAGACTCTTCATGTTTACTGCCCCTCGGCAACAAAACAATGAGACAAAAAAAAACCAACAACAGCTTTGTTTGAGAAGAGAAGGCGAGATGGTGTATGTTTGAAATATTGTGACGATTTAGTTTAAATGAAGCACAATGGATTAATTTCCCTTCACTCGTGCAATGAAAAACTGACACATCTCGCCCTTTAGATTTTCTTTTCTGTGCTGCTGCAGATGAAAGCAGGGCAGGAATCACGCAGCTTCAACATTCTCACTTGCAAATTCAGGGATGACAGGGTTCCTCCGCCAGCTTCAATTATGAATGACAGCCTTTTATCTTCTGCCTGCTAATTAGGTGAGATGATGCTATATGCTCGCATGACGTTCTCTTCCTTTTTTTGTTCTCTTAGATACCTGAATTCAGCATTTCACAATAGATAAGTGGAAAAAGAAATGGGTCAGGAAGAATTATCTTGGAGTTCAAAAGAGTTAAGTTTAAAGGACAATAGAGGGACTCTCAAAAGAAAATGAGCTGCCTGTATATCAAGAACAACAGTGAAAACATTAACTGTACTACTCCTGTGGAAGTTAGTTAAGTGGGGACCCTTCATTTTATCGTGAATGCATTAACAATATAGAATAATCCTTGAATACTCCAGTATTCCCACTGTCTTTCTATTTTTTTTTTTAAATTTTTGCTTTTCTTCTTTTCTTTTCACGGCCATGTAACTGCTCCTTGTCCAGTGTCACAGAGGCTGATTTTAATCTGGTATCCAGAACTTTAACTTTAAGTCATTTTTATAGTAACATGGAAGCCTAGATTTAAATACATGTCAAAGAGGCCACTCAGAAGGATTAGGTCACAGTTGAGAATCGAGGGTCATTCTGACTGGATCCAATTAGCTGTGTTTGACAGGAGGCCATGACAAGCATTACTCTGTAGCGACATCTATTTCTCTGAGCTGGGGTTGTCCCTTGCAGAGGGATGGAGGGATAGAGGACTCAGAGAATAATAGAAGAACAAACAAGTCACGACTTCAGGAGAACACCCACCAGATACTCATTAGAAGAGAGTGCCTCCTCCCTCCCCTTCCTCCAGTCTCCCCGCTCCCTCACTTTCCCCTCCCATCCTCTGAGAGTTTTCTCTTTGGATTGGATAAGATGAGAGGAATGTGCTTTTTCTGGGCTCTTGGACACTGACAGCAATTTTTCCACTTTGCAGACTATACCGTGAGCAGTATTGACAGCACTTTTGATAGCATTCAATTACATTTTTTTGAAATCTTCCAGAGGTGACAGTACTTTTTGTTTCCATTCTGTGCACAGATCTTTATGTTCATTAGAATACCCACTTCTACTTTGTTTTGAGCTCCTGCTCTCTTTTTAAAATGATGATAGCCTTTCATTTTTAAACTTTAATATTTGACCATTTGATGTGTGTCATTAAAAAGGGAAAACCGAATATTTAAAGAGTGGCTCTGCTTGCTAAGAGCCTAGCAGATAGCAAAGTACAATGAATTGAGCGATCAGTGACACATAAAAAAAGAATCTACTGGCTGTAAAAAATCTTAAAACAGGTCACCTTATATGTGCATAAACTCTGTTAAGCAGTTGCTCTAACAAATGGTGTGCTAGGAATCTCAGTCCAATTCAGACCTAAAAAGTTATTTCCACTGCATGAAACTAAACCTCACAGGAAATGAAGGTGGTTAGAATTCAGTCTGATAATGGCATGTATATTACTGAGTTAAAAAAAAGGGGAGAAAAATCGTTTTCAACAGATAAAAGTAATTACACACACAGAACACTGCTCCCAGGGACTAAACTCTTTTTACTTGTCAAGACAGTAAACAAGCGGTGGAAATGGGGCTGAGGGTATCAGTGGTCCTTTGAAGTGTTCTCTTCTTGTTTAAAATAAGCACAGTAGCTTGCTTATTCCCCTTCACTACCATGGGAAGAAGGAGCAGCTTAGGCAGGAAGCTCTGTGGCCTTGGCACCCCATTGCAGGGACCCTGGACAACAGCCTTGAAGCAGGAAGCACTGGGTGATTGACTAATCATATTCAGGTCCCTGGACAAGTGCCTTCTAGACCAACTCCTGCACAGCTGTGTGTGCCTCTGAACCATTACCAGCTGGGCTGAACAGATAATCCAGCTAAGGTTATAGAAAGGACAGCAAGAGCACAGTAAAGACTGGGATCTAGAATTAAGGTTTCATAATGGAAATAAAAGCAGCTATCAATAAATTTGAGATTTTATATTAATGCTGGCAAGACTTGTCGAGGGTGTAGCCTGCTTCTTACCCCATGCTGCTGAGACAGGCTCCATGTGCTCCCGTAAAATAGATAATTGGTTAAGATAATAATAATAATAATAATAATAAAGCATGCAAAAATTCGGTGCCTCTTATTATTTTAAATTTATATTAAAAAAAAGCCTGACATTTCATTATGCCTGCACAAGTTATTTGTATTGCATATAGACAATCTGTCACTTCATGCTTACCTAGCATCATATAAATGACAGGTCACATAGTGGACAGTCTTTGCTAACAGGGATTTGCCATTCATAGCAATCGCTGTCACTTCTATGGAAGATGATATCTAATATCAGATCATTCAGCATTCCAATTAACGATGGTTTAGGGTTTTAGGTTGCCAGCCAAGGCCAGATTAGTCATATTACAGGAGCACATCTTGTGTGCTTGTAATATTTGTTTGAAAGGGCTATTTGCTTGAGCAGTTCTCTGCTTGAGTGCAAATTTGTAACACAACTTGACTTGAAGGAAATCCTTGGCAAATAAAACTATAATGTTACACTTAGGTTAAGCTCCTTAAGCACAAAAATGCTTAAGCACCCTTAGAAAGCAATCCAGTGAAACTTGCCCCCTCGAGGGGGGCATTTTTAATACAAACATACACAGGAATGGTAGATAAACAGCAAAATGTGTGTTGACTGTAGAAATATATTTTTAAACCACTAAATCCTGTAAATGCTGAAGATAGCTATCTTTATTATCCTCAGACACAATTGTCTGAATTCATTTTGTCTTACAAGGTCTTTTGCTTCATCCAAAACAAGTATAATCTGTTGAAAAGTATTCAGGGTCACAAAAGAAAAAAATGAGAAAACCAAGAACTATAAATTGTACAATGTAACAAACAGATCCCCTCATATTTTTTTAAGGAAAGAAAATATTTCCATATTTTTAATATTTTTTTAGTCATCACCATTGTGGATTTCCAGAAAACATCGTCTTATTTAGGATCTAACTGATGAGTCATCATGGCATTTTATAACTGACTGACAAATGGTATGATGACTATTAAAAAAAATGTCTCTCAACGCTGTGTAACACAAAAATTTGTGTATGTACTAACAATCTATTTTCAATATTACTACGTGATTGAGACTATAGATCAGCTGCTGATTCAAGTGAATGTTTTAACAGAGTAGAGAGCTGCAACCCTGTGATACATGCTATATCGAGTTTAAGCATAAAAAATACTTTAGGTGGGTTAGGAAGAGAAATCACTGTAATAAAAGTGTAATAATGCCTAACTAATCATCCTTCAGGGGATAAGGCTGGTCAGCAGAACTTACTCTGTGTATATACACTACACATCATGTCTACAACATAATCGAAGCATGTATTTCATAGCATGCAAACAACTTGACAACAACAATCTGTCTTATAAACCTGTGTTACGTTCTTTACAAAACTAGTTTGTTGTTTTTTTACAAAAAGCTCTAATATCTCTGATGTAATGAATAAGGATAAAACAGCAAGAATCTTAAGTGAGTTGTAACCCACTTAGCTGCCACTGACAGCTGAGCTTCTCCCTGTAACAAGGCTGGGGCTCGTTATGGTAATTGTGGTATATATATCCAATAGAGAAACCAAGAGCCAGAGTCAAAGCTGGAGTTCGTCATTTGCCTGTGTAATGCAAATTTGAATCTTCATTACACTCTTTGTCACATTGAGTTACAATTTTCTACATTTGAATAAGAAGCTGATTTTTTTTTTCTAGATAAAGATTATTGCTGAAACTGGGCACGAAACAAATATAATGCTTTAGGCATGGGGAAAAAAATCCAACTTTAATTTGACATGGTTGGAATAAGGAGGGACATGATGGAGACCATTTTCTGTGTTCAAATCGAGGACTGCCAAGCCTTCAGAGGAGAAGGAGATTGGAACACTGTTCTCATCATCTTTGAGCCACTGGGTCATGGTTTAAACACTAATCCCGAAGGATGAGTGTGGTAGAAACATCTACTACAGCATGCTCCAAAGATTGCACCTCTTCTGTTTGATCACATGCACACAAAAGCGTCATGGAACAGAAAAGCTGCAGTGGTGAGGCACCTCTGCTCTGCTGTTCTCACTGTAAGACTAATCATAGCACTTTATACAAACATTTTACAGATGCTGTAAGTAAAAATTCTTAGGCTATGGCTAGGTTTGATATGAAGTTGTAAAGCAAAACATATTTTGTCTACTGTTCTATCACCGCAATCAATACCATGCTTGTACACTAACCGTGGATGTTGGCTTGACATTCAATAAGTGGTGGTACTCTATGACACTTAGAAATGAAACCCAACAGGTGTAGCCGTCAGTAGGAAGTCAGAAGGCATTAGAGCAAAGGCTACCACCAGCTCTGTTCGCCTGCAGGCATCACTGCCAGTTTAATTATTGTTTTGCTGTCACAGAGATAATTCATTGAAATTACCATGCTGCTGTGATACATTCAGGGGCTTGCCAGCTTGTGTTGGTAGGACAAATACTGGAAGTTGCAATGTATTATTAATATGATAAGCTAAAAAACAATGACATGAAGAGTTACCCATAAAAATGACATCGTGTCGAACACCAGCCATCTTTAGCTGAGTACAGAGAGAAATCATATGGGTACAATATTACTTTGATTTTTCTTTTTTTTTGTGCATCATTAGCTGAACGTTTCATTTTGTAGTCGATTGGCTTATTGTTACTGGACTGAGCTGTAATTAATGATTCAGAGGATGTCATTGTGTTTAATTGCTGAGGAATTTGTTATCATCTGTTTTACCCACTAGCAATAAAGAAATCCTTGATAGAAGTGTGGCCAATCTGGGAACTAGCTGCTGGAGTATAGAAGAGGGATTCATTAAACCTCAAGGTTTTAGTGGACTTCAATAATGATAAAAACCTTTAGTGAGGCAATTTCATAAGCAAACAATGGAGCAAAACAAACTGAAACGGGTTTTAAGGTTTGCTAGGAAGTTAAAGCTTATATCTTTAAGGCAACATAAAACGAAGAACATATTAAATGTTTATATTCATTTAACAGAATTTACATTTAAACATCAATAGCGAACCTTCTACTTTTTAAGACTAATTCATTTTAAATGTATAAAAGTATAGATCTGAAATTGATCTTCCCTCTTCTTCTCTGCTTCTGCCTGGAGAAAAAGAGCAGATATAACATGACTATTAGCACAACAAAGCTGATGCATTGTGGGAGATATTTCCATCCCTGATGCACCTTAGACCTGCAAGGGAAGTGTCTCTTACTGCCAGACATGCTGTCACCTGTCCCCGGAGGACCAATTATTCTTTGTGTTTGCCCTAAAGTCTAACCATGAAACACATGAATAAAATAGAATATTTGAATAAAATATCAACTGAGGTATATGGTTCACATTATTGATGGCCTCATGATTGCGTCAGCCTGTAGGTTTTCGGGTTGTGCATCATTGTTTTGTGCATGTTTGTTTTTTGTTCCCACAGTGGGAAATTTTAGTAGATTGTATAGATTCCTTTTAATAATAAAGTCAAAGTTCTTTATGTTTTTATCGTCCCTATATTCTGTGATAAGATTAAGACTGACACTGCTTTAATCTCTCTATTAATACTGGTACATATTGGGGTATATTGGGCAGTACTCTTAAAGTGCACAGTGTATTTGACAACTTTCCGTTTCAGTATTATTAAACTCACAGCTATATGAAAAATAAAACCCAGGGGCCTTTCATCAGAAAATACTGCTTATTGCATTAATGTTGTTGCCTTTATTGACATGTAGCAAACACAATTTAATTTCTATCAAAGGAAGGCTGTGTGCATTTGCTTGTCTGAAATGTTGTAGCAATCCTCTGGAGTCAAAGCTGTCCAACCCTTGGCAATCTCACAGCCTTGAAGGTCAGCTTCTCAAAGGCAAGTGATACCCCTGACTGCAGCTCTTTTTGCTCATCATCCATTTTGGCAAATGGCAAGACCGAGCTAATCAATCAGGTGCCATCAAAAGGCCAAACAGCAGTCCTGATCCTCTGTATCGACTACTTGGATTATAGAGGATCACCGTGTATGCTCGCTACGTGATTTGGCTATAACTACTATCTTATAATAATAACGGCTAACTTCAGAATTCAAACAGTGTACATTTGTCTTGCTTGTCTGCCAATCTGTAAAAAGATTGATCTGTTTGAATGAAATGTTTGTTCTGCGTTATAACTGCAGGAAATTTGTTGAATGTTAAATTACAGAGAAAATCAATCTATTCCAACATCAAACACTATATTCCAATAATTTCTTCTAGCAGATGGATGTAGCAATAACAGAAGTACTTCAGCAAGTATTCAGTCAGAGCAAATCTGTTAGAACTACATTTGATATTAAATAGTGGGCATCTGACTAATAATCTCATTTGCCAATTTGTTTTGTTTTGTGTGCATAAAATCAAATTCTCTGTGTACAAGCATAATATTTAAAGTTTTGACACCATAGCCCATTACTAGGTAAGTGATTTTCATGCCTGTCAAGAGTAAGAATCTTAATCACATACCCATAAATAACAGTTTACATAAAGCTAACCTGTTAAGATTTTTACTTCCACTGCTCAAATGGAAAAAAAATCTGTCCCATTTTTTGCGCAGTGTATTTTATTTACTACAAATTTGCATTTGTGGAAGGAGGAAACGCTATTTGAATTTCTATAGTGTTTTAGTAACTCATATTATTAACGAACCATTCATAGTACCTGTTGCAACGTACACTAGGCAGGAGGTGAGGTACACCCTGTATAGCTAGTCTTTCACAGGCCTATTATGGAGAGACAGACAGCCATTCAAAGCCCACATTTACATCTACTGCCAAATTATAATCACCAATTAATCTTAACATATTTAGACTGTGGGGGAAAACAGCTGCACATCAAGGAACCTCATGCTGTGGCAAGGAGTACTGTATATGCAAATTAAAATACTCAGCACAGCTGACCAGGAAGTTCAACCCCCCAAACTTCTCGCTGTTAGTTAGCAATATTAATTACTGCACCACCTTGTAGCCCACAATAAAGCTAGTTAAAGTGCTGAGACAATTCTGCTTTTACTTTTTCTGGTATTCTAATTAATATTGATGCCCTGCAGCTACCACCTAAAAAATAACATAAGGAATTTAAGTTCTTTGTCTAAGTACGGATAAAGGTGTATTGAGGCAACAGGAAAAAAAACCAATTATTTATTTTCTACATACAGAATTTAAATATAAGAGATGCAAGATTGGGGGACTTTATATAATATCATTATAATTTTTGTGTCTAAATCCACAATACCTCAGCATTATCCTACAGATCACTGCTCTACATTGTATTCAAATCCCTGTTTCTAAGAGGAACTGTCATTTGAGTCTACCAGTATTTTGTCAGCTCAAAGGCCAAATCCAACAACTGATAATCCATACAATGCAGGAACTTTTAAAGATAAACGTGTAAAAGATTTCTGAAATAGTTAACACAATACTCAGACATTTAGAAAATACCGAAGATCAAACACTGGGCTAACTCTTCAGAGTGTCACTCCTGCCTGAGTCTGGATCTGAACTGTGTCACACAAGAGCTTTGTGATCAATAGTCATGAATTCTCCTTGAAAGGGAAAATTCTGTTTTAGTGAATAGATGTTTCACAAAATTACATCATGTATCAGACTATACACAGCGAGACACATGTTGAGTTTTCTCAGTAAATCAGAACGCAGTCATTCTGATGCCATTTTAACTCGTGCATTGTCCAGTTGAATGTCAACTTCAGGGTTCTGAATTGTAAATGCAAAAATAAGAAGTCATTCATTTTGTTTTTGCAAAGATTTAATGGCGAACAAGGTCATTCCTTTTTTCATAGTAAATAACAGCTCAAAACGATTGTTTGTGAACGTTTCCTACAGGTTAAATTAATGAAGATCCAATAGCTGATGAACTGATTGTAAAGCAGTTACTTAATATCCTATTATTACAATAAAATACAAAATAAAAAATAATCTAGAGACAGTGGTAACACTAGTTAAGAATAAGAATAATCAAAGAATGAAATACAAATTGTGTGCATTTGTATTTATAAACACTTTAAATTATAATAGTGTTTCTTCACACCTTATAGCTTGAGGTACAGAATCTCTTTGTTTTTCAATATTAGATTGTATCATCGAGACGAGTTCAGCACAAGTATGTATTGTTGTGAATAAAAAGAAGCACATATCCTGTATATCCTATATGACTGTGCTTTCATTCTCCTGATGCAACAAAGAAATCATTGTTTTTTCCCCTGTCCTAGAGCTACAGCCTCTTTTAAAATATCCTAAAAAAATAAAATAGTTAGATTTAAGCTCAGTGTGGACACAATCTGACAGTCCAAAAGTCACGACAGTGCATTATTTATGAGAGTGCAAATTCCAAAGACTTAACCCTCAGTGCTTGATTCAAAAAAACACAGATATTTCCTAAGAAAGTGGCCATGTTGGAGTATCGATCCAAATGTTAATTAACTACAGGCAGTTTGTGTAATGAAGAACTTCTCCCAACACAAATTGTGCTGCTATAATCACAACTCTATTCACTGGCATGCCATTTTCCTCTATCAAATGAACAGTACTCAAATGCACTGATATACTAATCCCTGTGCAGCCTTGAGATTTCTTAGCATTTGCCAAGCTTTGGCCCTACCTCATCTGAGCAAATATACAATCAATTTTACCTTCTTGTCTCCTCTTTCCTAATCCCCCAACTTCACTCCCTGCTCGATACAGTTGAGGTTCGGAACACTCTGCTCGATGGTTTTTGCCCTATCAGGTGCTTTGTGGATCGAATGTCAGTACTGTCAGCCAGCTTGTCTCAGTTTCTGTAGATGAATACCAGACAGTAACTCCTCTTTATCCTGTCTCCTATACTTCACCTTGTCTTGCATGTGGTTACCTTTTTGCTATGCTCTGAAATGAATAGATGTAATAGCTTTAACACAAAAATCCATTTCTACAGACTTAATCATTTATAAAAAAACAAAACAAAAAAAAAACTCTATTACATTATTTTACACTCATTATCAGTTGAATACAAAGGCATATTAGAGGCCTTAGCCCTTTTATGATTAATCAAAAGCACTTGAGGATAAAGGCTTTGTATCTGATACCTTTGAACAAATTTATCCAATTTCACACAGTAATTGTAATGGCTACACTGGAAAATCTTGCTCATTCTCTTTTTAAGATTTTGGCACAGTGCCTCATCTTTATATTTTACTGCTTTAATATAGATGTGATAAAGGCATTTCACAGTGGTGACTCAGGATCTGGGATATTATATTGTACAGTCTGAATAAACAGAACCTCGTCAGTCGTTACCTAGCACATGTTTTAAGATGCTTCATTAATGACTTAATGAATTGCACTTCCATCTCTTGTCCTTGCTATAGTTAGATACTTGAATGTAAATGAAGCTTAGATTTAAGTTAAGTAAAGAAGATCTATATTCACTTATCTGCCTGCATTCCTGTGTGTTTGGCCCGCTGGTGTATTCTTTAGGTCACTTCTGCTTTCCCACGCTGTCAACCTTAATTATGTCGTAATTGCTCTGGACAAATAATTTTCTTGCCCACCTTCTGCGAGCCAATCACCCTCTGTCCCGTGTGCTTTAAATCTTGCTGCTTTTCTGTCATTCTGCCTTTCAGGCTCTTATTTGTATGACCTGCCTCCTCCCTGTCTCCACCTCATCCTGGCCCAATAGAGCTCCTCATCCAAGTCTCCACTTGCTTCACCTTAGTCATCAGTATCTAGACTCCAGGGGATCCTGTCCTACTTCAGAATCAGAACCAGCCAGAACTAGAAGCAGCTTTATTGTGTATGCAAACAAGGAATTGAGTTCTGGTTATTTCTTTGCTCTCTGTGTCCATAACAGAATAGACACCATACAGTAATGACAATAACAACATTGCACAGACAATAACAACACATATGGCATATTTATAAGTGCAATGGCACAGTGGCAGAGTGTGCAAGTTATGGAATGAATAAAGAATAGAAAACAGTATATAGGACTTTACATATTTAAAAAAAATCCCTACTCGCCCTGCATGCAGTCTTTATCCTTCAAGCTTGGTGGTCCTCTACTAGAGGCCTGGAAGCTGGAGGATTCTGCACAGTATCTTTGCTGTTACTAAGACCGTGTTCTTTTGGACAGAGATCTTGAATGCTATTCCTGAAATTTGCTGGAGTCACTTGCCCAGTTTAGGTGTTACTCCCCTAAGTGCTCCAATTATCATGGGTACGACCGTTGTCTTCAACTTCCACATATTCTCTAGCCCCTCTCCCAGCCCTCGGCATTTCTTGAGATCCTTCTTCATGATGTTGCTATCACTTGGGATAGCCACGGCCTTCTTCCTCTGCTTGTCCACCATCACTATGTCTGGTTGGTTAGCCATTGCCTGTTTGTCCTACTGTATATGAAAGTCTCACAGGATCTTAGCTCGGTCATTCCCAACCAGCCTGGGGGGCGTATCCTATTTTGACCTTGGGACTTCTAGGCAATACAGTCAGCACAGATGTTCCTGTATGCTATGCCATCCACTTGATTATGGTGTTCCATAGATTGATAGATGTCCTCTGTATTTCGATAAATTTCAGTATGTAAATGTATTTAAATAAATCAAATTCAATTCCTTTAAATGACCTCCCCATATTGAACCTATATTGTTAAATTAAATTTAAATTTACTTAAATTATTTCCCTTAAAACTTTTATATTAGGATCATTGAACTAGCCTCCAGTCATGTGATTGTGTCACATCTGCACTTATCATTTAAAATGAAATAATCCATAAGAAAGGCGAAAGCAGGAAAAACAAAAGGTAACGTTTACTCATTCCTATAACACTTAGTATGTAGCTGCAGGAGGTAGCAAAGAGAAAGGCTTTAGAGCTTGAATACAGATGGGGCTGAGTTTGTAGTTTTAGACAAATTCACTATCATGAGATTGATATCAATTTTCAGTTGATGAAGGGGCTCATTCAGTTCTTTGATTTACCTCTTGTGAGTTTGCTACAATGTAAAAAGATCGATACTTAATCACAGTGGGGAAAATACCAAGAAAATTGATGTTACAATATGTGGAACAGTCTTCCAGTCTTCCTGGAACAGACACAGCTGGGGTACAATAGAACCCTTAAAGAGATTTTACCAACTATTACCTTCCCAAGGTCAGTCTTAGAACATAGGATACTATCCCAGCCATTAGCCACAAAGAAGATATGAGGTAGCATTTAGCTAGATGATGGACCTCCTTTGTATAGTCTTGTGTCAGGCTCCTAGAAATTGTGAAAAAGGACATTTTAACAAATAACAGCTGCTGAACTGCTGATAATTTTATTCAGTTTTTCTGTAGAGTAGGATAAATACTAAGAGTTATCTAAAATCTCTTGAGAAGAGAGGAAGAAAATCAGTTTGTGACCACTGAAACACTTTTTTCAGTAATCTTTAGTTTTTCATGCTACACACAAGAGAAGGTTTTAAACACTATAAATGGGTTTCCTTAGATACTGTACCTTCAGTCATAGTAAGAGTATAGACAGCACTTAAAATGGATCACTATTATATCCTGCTTCAAGCATTCTCTCGCGCCGTCTCTCCCTATCTCTGCTTCCTCCAGGGATGAGTAGGAGGCTGCCTCTGCCCTACACTGAGCCAACATATAATGTACTCCTCGTATTGTTGTTCCATCATTTCATAACATGTTGTGAAAGTACAGGAAGTTAAAAAATAGATAGATACTGACCAGCTAGACAAGCTTTAGCTCACGTGGCATCCTGAGTGAGGACACTGTTCCGCTCCTGTGCAAACTGAGGTCAGAGACAACTTAAGCTCTATGTAGCTGTTTAACTACAGCTCTGTGTAGCTGCTGACAAAGCCATACTGTTACATAATAATAGATAAATGGTTATACTCTGAGCTTCATACAATGTTTTCAAAATCCAAGTAGTATAAAAAAAAGCAGTTTGATATGTGGTTAACATAAATAATATATAATAATAATAATAAATCTAACTTTCAAACATTCATTGCTACACATTACAACCAGCACATATTTCAAATAATTAACTTCTGAACACATTATTTAACATTTTACTTAGCAGACATTTGACTTATCATACTGATGTTACACTGAGATTATAGGCTGGCCCGATTCCATTTTTTAAGATGGAATAAATTGAACTCGGTATGGCTCCTTGGCACCGTTGCACAAAAGTGTCTGTCTAGGGTTTGCACTTTTGTTTTATCTGATATTGAAGCCTGCTGTCTAAGGAGGACACAGTTAATAATTTACGAATGAATGTTTGTATGACTTTACTGTCCACGCAGTCAGATTGCAACAATTTACCCAATTTAGCAAAAGCTAGCCACTGCCAACAACATTTTTTTTATTGCCAGAAATGATTTATTATGGGAAAATTCCAGCTCTCTTACAGTTTTCCTACTTCTATAACAAAAATACAGAGAGCATGAAATGTTCTTAAAAGCCTCAGTTGTAGAAAAAGCACGCCATTATATGCATCAGAGATAAGGTCATGAAAATATAAGTATTCCTCAGTTCCTTGTTTTGCATATGATTTGTGATCATTTGCAAAACTGGCATTCATCTTGCTAAGTAATTTGATGAAAAAAATAGATATAAACAAGTGTGCATTCACTCTAGACTTTGAAAAGTATTTAGATGTTGAATTTAGAATTTACTTCAGTACCCTATTTATAGTGTTAATCATGATAAATTAAATGTAAACTCTGCATGAGAATGTAGGCATCAAGATAAAAAGATATGCTGGAATATACCCGACATAAATTCATTGTAAAGTAAACTGAGATGGATGAACTCATTATTTAGCTAACATCTTTAAATGAGCAATCAGCGACATTTGAATCTATTGTTTTGTTGCACTAGAGCACCAGGATATTAAAGCAAAAGAAATGGACACATTAGCCACACCCCCACCCTTTCTTTAGAGCGAAATAACAAGAAAATAAAAACAAACAAAGTCAGCCATTTATCCCTTCCCCCTGACATTCTTCAGTGGGCTCAATGGTTTTGATTAAAGTAAACTGAACTTGTTAAATTTCCCTTACATCTCTTTATAAATGCAGAAAGGGACACCTGTTTTAATTAGAGTGGCTCACATGCACCCTCAATGAGTATTGGGCATACAATATATATAAGACTAAACAATCATTTCCTCAAAGAGCTTTCTAATGTAATGTAAATTTAAGAAAACCTCAACAATCGTGATGATCACCTACAAGGAAGTGCTTTGGCAACAGTGGGGAGAAAAAACTTTATTTACCAGGAAGAAGTCTCTAGCAGAACCAGGCTCAGGGAGGAGTGGTCATCTCCCACGACTGGTTGGGGGTGAGAGAAGGAAAACAGGACAAAGACACACTGTGGAAAAGAACACAATATTAATAATTACTAATGAAAAACTCCAGAAGGATGTTTAAGACTTATCTTAAAAGTAGAGAGGGTGTCTTTGATGAGAGGTCATCCAGGTCTTTAAGACATTCCTTCAGCTTACCAATTTGTTGTGCATTATTAGGCTTCGTGGATAAATAAAATTGGGTATCATCTGCATAGCGGTGAAAATGTATGCTATGCCTTTTGATGATATTGCCCAAGAGAAGGATGTATAATGAGAAGTGCTCCTATCACGCAACCATGTGGAACTCTATAATTAACCTTAGTTTATGAATAGGACAGCATGGTCTAATCATTGCAACAAAATACGGTAAGCAGTATCAAATGCTGCACTGAGGTCTAGCAATCTAGAGTCCACTGTCAGAGGATATAAGAAAATCATTTTTTAGCTAGACTAATGCTGTTTCTGTACTGTGATGAGCTCTGAAACCTCACTGGAACTCTTCAAATAAACTATTACTCTGTAGATGATCTGTTAGCTGTTTTACAACTGCTCTTTCAAGAATTTTTCAGATAAAAGGAAGGTTGGAGATTGGCCTATAATTAGCTAAGACAGATAAGTCAAGTGATGGCTTTTTAAGCAGTGGCTTAATTACTGCCAGCTTGAAGGTCTGTGGTACATAGGCCATTAATAGAGACACGATCATATTTAAGATTGAAGCATTAATTAATGATAGGACTTGTTTGAGCAGTCTTGTATGAATGGGGTATAAAAGACATGTTAATGCTTTGGAGGAAGTAACTGAAGCTAACTCAGAAATATGAATTTGAGAAAAAGAGATTAAATGCATATCAACAGTACTGAAAGAAGCTGTAGCGAATGTTACATCTGTGAGTAATAGTTTTTTGTCTAATCATTAAAATGATATTTGTGAAGAAATTTATGAAGTCATTACTGGTTAAGGTTAAAGGAATGTTTGGCTCAACAGAGCTCTGACTTCTTATCAGCCTGGCTAAAGTACTAAAGAGAAACCTGGGGTTGTTTTTATTTTATTCAATCAGTGATTAATAGTAAGATGCTCTTGCTTTACAGGAGGTTTTTTTTATAGAGCATCAAACTATTTTTCCAGGCTAAATGAAGATCTAAATTAGTGAGTGGCCATTTCTTCTCCAGCTTATGAGTTATGCTCTTTAAGGTTCACGTTTTTGTCAATGAATGAAGTACTTCTGAATTAATGTTTTCCTGTCCAGAGTGGTACACAGTAAAGATGTAGAACTATTAACCAGATTATCGACCTCTGGGGGAGTAGAGTTCATGAGCCGCACATGACATTGGAGAAAAACACAGTGGAAGAATTCTATCTTTAACCTTACATTGTTGTAAATTCTGTTTAGTTACAGCACTTGCGGAAGGACATCTTGTCATGGTCCTGGGTGTTACCTGGTGTTTTGTGTTTAATTTATATTTCTTGATTATTTGTTATTCATGGTTTAAGTTCTCTTGATGTTATATTTGATGTTCTTGCTTCTAGTTTACGTTGCTGTGTCTTCCCTGTGTTCCATGTGTCATATTCATTCAGTCTGCATCTTTGTGAATTGTCTCATGTTTCCTGTTTTACTTTGATAGTCTCAGTCCTGTGTGCAGTGTATCTACTTTTGCTTCCCCTTGTCTTGTTATGTTTGATTACTGTCACCTGTGCTCTCCTCCTGTGTCTCATTCCTTCATTATCCCTGAATGTATTTCAGCCTTGTGTTTTTCCCTGTCAGTGTTGTGTTTCCTTGGAAAGTCCTAATTTTTGCTTTCCCCAGCTTAGCGTGAGGTCTCTAGTTTCCCGAGTTTTAGTTTGCGCTCTCATGTTTGGATTGTTTTGCTACAGCAATAAAGCGTCCTCTTTGAGTTAACTTTTTGAGTTTGAGTTCTGCGTTTGGGTCCACATTCTGCCTGCCACACAGCACACCGTGACAGATCTGCTGTACTGAAATGTATTCCCCACTGCTGTGTAATCCATTATTGTAAATGTAAACGTTATTAGGAAATGATCAGGGAAATTCACACAGAGGGAGATGACCTCCCTTCTCTGCTAAGAAAGCTATGACACTGATTTTTTTTATTAGGTTTGGTACCCCATTACTATTAAAAAAATGTAATTTCTCAAAGCCTTAAGAAAAAAAACTTCCATGTGCTAATTCCCCAAACTGAAGTATTCATGATCTATGTTGTCTAAGTTGCATCCTATTCAAATCACTCCACTGCTCTTTGAATTAAACTATCTGGGATCATTAAACTCAACATCTTAGTTTAAATACTGAATATTTTGACAAAACCTTCAAAATATGTCCCAAATGTGTTCATGCTGAGCTAAATAAAAAAAAATAAAGAGCACTTCTCAGAATACTTTTGTCACATCTCTTGAGCTTGTTGGGGGAATAAGTCTAGTTGTCACATGTTTGTCACACTTTACAGAAACTGCTAGAAATGTGACAACATACCTTCTTATTCCCTTGGAACATATTGGAGAAACCCAAAAGGCGAATGTTTTTTAAGCTTAGAAAATAGCACAAAGAGAAATGGTGAATATCCTCCCAGCGAAATAAGAAATGATTCACTCATGAAACACTATATGTTGAAGCACACAGTAAAACATGACTAAAATAAGGTATCATCAAAAAAAGTAAGATTACAAGGTAACAGCAACAGGGGCCTTTCTGTGTGGACTTTTCATCTTTCTCCTGTAGTCCAAAGATATGCGTGTTAGGTTAACTGGTGATTCCAAATTAGCAATAAGTATGTGAATGTGAGCATAAATGGGTGTAATCAACCCTGCAATTGTTGGCAACCTGTCCAGGGTGTGTTCTTGTTCTGTGTCAGCAGAATGGGGAAGAAGGAAGAAAATTGATAGATATAATAAAATGTGACCTGTTATACTGGTTGCCCAGGTTTTCTGAAAAAATATTTCTTTTTTTATTTATTTCTAATTAGGATGATTCACTTTAACATTGTTCCAACAGCATAAAACTGATCTGTTGCACAGGAAGTTTATAATTTCCAACCCTTGTCCCTAGTTGGGCTTTCATATTCACAAGCCACAAATAAAATTTTATGGTATTCAATTACATAAAACCACAATACACCATAGATGCAAAACTATAATAAATAAACATTAACTGGGGAACAATAGAGAACTATAATAAAATACACATAAAAAGAAACATCCTTTAAAATATGACTCCCAAAAATATTATTAATTATAACATTATTGTAGTAGTTTTTTCTCACCCCAGTCCTAGCAAAAAAGGCTTTAAAATAAAAATATTAAATAATTACAATAATAATAATAATAATAGGCCAAAAAAATTGCTCTTGTGAAATAGGTTGCTAAAGCTACTTTAAAGCAACAGAATGGTTTGCTTTACAATTGTGCTCATTTTAGAGATGTTTTGATGTTTCCACTTTTTGTGTTTTATGTGGATCAGTGTCAAAGAAAAGTCAATATTTTACCACCTTTGGTGTTATGTTGAAACAGAATAAATCTTGAATTGTCCAGAAAGAGTGAAAACTATTTATAGTCAGTGTGGTGCAATAAACAGAAACATCCCATACAGTAGAGAGGGGTCTTAAAAAGGTTTCACCTGAAAACACATTATCACTGTTTAGAAAAGCTATTAACAAAACATGTTGCACTTCTGGGCCCATTTTGTTTTTTCATAGTGTACTTTCTCTGTTACTGTGGGTAATTGGTCACCCAGTGTGACCCAGTGTTACTGCATAACAGCTGACTTAAAATATTTCACAAAACTATTATTGCTTGAATCCATTAATATAATATTTAATTTTTTTCCCCTTGATGTTGGAACAACATTTTATTTCTTGGCCTTAAAGCTGCAGGAGATTTATTTAGATGTAGAACATGTATCAGGAAAGCAGTTCTGAAAAGGTGCTTACAAAAGGATGATGGTCTATAAGAAAAATACAGAGATTTAAAAATAATTAGAATTTAGTGTTATGTGAGCTATGGCAGAATGTGAAAATAATGAGATTAAACCTTAACTGAAAAAAAGCTATAATATGTCTAAGCTGGATCAGTTCCTATGAGGCATAACGGGAAGATCTCAAAAGTTCAGCATTCAGAATGAGCCTGGTTGTCTGTTTACATGCAGCATTCCTTGTCAGCTCATGGTGATTCTCAAATCAACACCGGTGTAGTGCAAATTTAAGACTCAGTAAATGACTTTTGACATCAGGTGTAAATGAACCCCAGAGGGGAAAATGAAAGTTAATCAGACAGAAGCCTCTGAAATGAAAATACGTGTAACCTATGCAAGACTAGAGAAAACTATTTATAGCCGGAGGTGTTTGGCTCACAAACTGATGTCTGCATGCTAATATGTCTGATAATAAAGGACACCTTCAGAAGATGAATTGCTCTCTGGCAAGCTTAGATTTTTAGTATTGAGCTTTAGATCAGCGTCACTAATAATTCAAATTCTAATAGTTCTCAGACAGGTCTCCAGCTTTGTCCAGCAAGTTACACTGACCAATCAAAGTTTGTAAAGGATGGGCAGAATTTGTCATTTTTACAACCCATAATCTAGATGGGTCTATTTAAATTGCAGTTACAGGAGTTAAATTGGGAAAAGCCTTTCTGGGACATGGGCCCCACTACAGTCACTCTTTAAAGTCATTAGAGAAAGGACAGCCTCTCTAAAGCCAGCCTCAAACTATATAAAATAAAGGAACTAGAAAATATCAGATATTTCATAGGAGTTTCTTTTTGTTCTGCTTTTTATAACTGACTGCAAATTGTTTGTAAATTCTGTTTGAATGTTTATGTAATGTTATTTAACAGGGCATTAGCATTTTTGACATAAGCCAGCTACGTGCAACATTAACCTAGCAAAAAAAAAAAAAAACTTTAGTTGAAACTGCGAGACTATGGTTTTAAGTAGAGGACCCTTGGGATTAAAAAGTTATTTTTTACTTAGAAAGGTTATTGACTAAGCCAAATGACTAAATATCTCTGAGTATCACTGTGATGTAATAATCACAACTGATCACATCCTTCAAATGCTAAGGAAGGGCGGTTCCTTCTTTCTTTGATCATGGGGTAAACTTGATCATTTTTTCAACCCAAATGCACCATACGATAACAAAATCAGACAGCCATCATGTTATTTAAACAAGAGATTAAATAAAATATTGTTATTATTGTTATTGTTTTGTTGTTTGTTGTTAGCATAAACAAAACCGAAACACCAACTTGAATGGAGGAGAGGTTAAAGCCTATCTGAGCCAGGTTTTGTAACTTGAAATGTCCATGTGAGCTGCTTCAACAGACCCTTCCACGTCAGTAGGTTGTCCTCCAAATTAGCTTAGGCCCACATCCGAGACAGTGAGGAGCTCAACACCTAAGGTTTTCAAAAACCAAAGGCAAACTATGAATGTTACACAACTGTATTAAAATATGCTTGTTATGAAAAAACTGTTTGAGTAAAGCAATCTGTAAACATGGTTCTAGAAATTTGCACTGTAGTGTAAAGTCATTACCTACACTGTATTAAAAGTATATTTCAAAGTTGACTCACTTAGCTTTTTACTGCTTTTGTGCTGATTATTGTACTGCAATCCTTTAGGAATATCATGAATTTTACTTCAGTCACACAATCTGTTAATCTCATCTCGGTGAAGGCGACGACACACTGTGTGATTTTAGGAATTTCATTATAAGTTCAACATGGATTCACAGGAGAATGAGCAGCCGCTCTCAATACAATGATTGAATTTTAGTTTGTGACCCGTAAACTATAATTATTATTTTTTTCAATCTGGTTATTGAATTTTTTTCCCAGAGTTGTCCCTGTTTGCATCCACAGTTGGATGATTATATAGTTGAGTGTAGCTACAGTCAGATTCTGTGACACTGCTTTGTGCTTATGAGTTCTCCTTTATTTCCCCTTAACCTCATGATGTTTTACACTGAAGTAGACATTAACGGTTCACCTGCAGCCCATATTCCAAAATGTGTAGGTAATGGAGGCTTGTGTGATAACGCACATTAATGACAAATACTCGTTCTTTGTTTCAGCAGGCTTTTTAGGACATAATCTCTGTCCTCTTTTGTGTGAGATGTTTTTCATTGTGTTTCTCAGTTACCGTTCCCTCCTTGAAGTACATTGGATTAAAAACTGTTCTCTAAATCCTGTAAGGGTTCAAATAACATGACTGATTAATCTGTCAGTTATAGGCCCTCTGAATCTGGGACACCTTCCTCACCCCAAATGCATGATGATTGGTTTAAATTTGGCTCTTCCATTTATGGCACAACTAGTTAATCTTCAAAAAATAATATTAGGATTCTCTATTTGGTATATATCACTGCTCTGTTGTTCTGAAAAAGAAAACAAACTATTTTCCCATTGGCTATAACGACATAGCATTTATCTTGTGTGAATGTTACCAACAGATGAAGCGTGTTTATCATTTTGATGCAGTTACTTGACAGGGAAAAGTATTGTGGTCTAAAGCGCATGGCAGAAATGTGACACTCATCAGCTGCAAGCACCTGATATCTCTGTCAGAGGTAACATAACAGTGTTTGTAGGTTTGACAAAGACGTGGATCAAGCGATTCCTTTGTGTGTATCCCATGAGCTTTCTCATACCATATGCTCTAGTGTTTTTCCACACACAAAGGCCGGAAGGTGAGAGAACTTCAGAGACCTGAGAGGTGATCACTGAGAAAGTAAGAGTGATGGATTCAGAGACATGTCTTGGCACATTTATGCGCTCAGGGATAGTCAGCTAATGATCTGTGGCATATGGACAATTTCTCTTATGGCACTGATCGTTTCCTAATCAGAATAGTGCTCCTTAAGCCTCCCGTGCTGGATGGATTTCAGCTGTGCAGAAAAGTCAAGGGTGAATGATACTCCTTTGAAAAAGATAAAGCTAAATATCGAGGTTAAAACGGAGTTACACGGTTTCAAGGTCACTTTGATCTTTTAAATTTGAGTATACACAAAATCAGTTCATGTCTAATTCACAATCACATTTTAGAATGACTTTATGAGCCTCGCAATTTTATAATGGACTACTTTTAAGTAAGCCCAAACATACCATTTGGTGGTATAGCCTGCTGCGATTCAGAAAATATATTTTATGAGTGCTAAAAATTCTAGATTAAAAAGTGACAAATTAAAGGGAAAAAAGCATAAATTACCTCAATTATTGCAGAAATGTGTTACTTTCCCTTCAAGGCAAGACACAGTGGCATCATAAATCACAAGCAGACAAAAGATCCTGTTATTCCCCTGGGAGAGGCATATAAGACTGGAAAATGGCTGCTCAGTGATATAAAGATATACCTCCAGGAGGCACAACATATAGCTACTGTACACCTCTCCCCAGAAAGTATAATTTATATAACATTTATGTGAGTATAAGTAGACATATACAAAGGTTTATCGTTTTCAAGAGCCCTTTGTCACTGGAGTTGCTCATTTATCAATATAACAGCTGTTTTTGTGTTTAGTGCTCACTGTAGAAATCAAACGCTCCACAATACCATAGATATTTGTTTGTTTTCAAATGATGATGATAAAGGTGCTGGTGCTAAAATTGTGGCCCAGAAAGATACACGACCTAATAATACCAGACAGTGATCAGAATCAATCAATTTATTGTAAAACAGATACAGGTAATTGAATAACTCTGAAATGTTTGAGAAAATGTGGTGAGCAAATAGCAATCCAGAGTCATATATTTTGGTTATTTAAAGGTCTAAGTGACTAATTACAAAATTTTATTAAATACGTTGAGTGTATCTCAAAATTTTAAAAAAATTAATTAATTAATTTAAAAAAATTAAAAAGGCTTATTGTTGTGGTCTGAGTAAGTCAGAGTAATTTTCCACAGTGCCTGCTCTTCTCCTGTGGGTGGAGCCTTCATCGCTCTTCCCAGGATCTCCACCTGGTGCTAATGAGACAGGCTGTATTTAAGACTAGCGTTCACAACCAGCCTTCGCCAGATTGTCTGCCAACCCATTTGGTTCACATACTTACCCAGCCTTGCCATAACCTCACTAACCTGTCTGCTGGTCTCCTCTGCACCACTTCAGCCAGTAACCGTTCATGGTATGCTCTCCAGTCTCACCTGTACACTGCCTGCCTACCTGCTTCACAGTTTGGAACCTTGGACTTATTCCCAACTGTACTCACCATGGTCTCTACCTCTCGCCTCCCCCCTCCTGCTTCACTCCGCCTGCAAACAATGTCCTTGACCACCAACTCTCAGCACAGTTTCCCTGTCAAGCTCCTGTTCCCAGCCGCCCTAGTCTGGAGCCTCATAGTTCATGTCTATTGCATTTTGTACTTTAGTCTGTAAACTCATAGTTCATGTTCATTTGCTCTACTCTAGTTCACAGCCTTAGCCACTGTTTACCCTGTTCTCACCACATCACTGTCAGTAAAGTTTTCTGGTCACTCTACTCTGAGCCTCAGTTTGAATCTGCTCTCAGGTCCACTTCTCGTTTCCGGCTGCCGAGCCGTGATGCTTTTTATTTTACTACTACAAGAAAAAATCTCTAAAACAGACTCACTTTTAGCGCAACAATTAAACAAATTAATAAAAAATGAGAATCACATTAAACACAACACAATGTTATATATTGAATCCCAAAAACTGCTGAAGACTTATGCAAGCAGTGCATACACACTTATGTGTGTGACGGTACTAACCCAGAGAGCCAGCTTATATGTGCTAAGCGAAACATTAACCACCAGATTTGTGTTTAACTCCAAAAAGCTACTAAATAAAATATTTAATTGACAGAGCACAGCATTTTACAGCATTCACTAGGATTCTGTATGAAAAAAAGGCCAATGTGTTTATCCTTTGATGGATGTGTAAATCTGCATTTGCGTAACAGCTGTCAGAGAAAATGATGATACAAAAGAGAAATCTTCTTCTCTCAAAGGAAATAAATGGTAAATGGGTTCACTTGAAAATGATTTTTGACACAGCTTGGATCCGACGTCTTCCGCTGTCCCACTGACTTAAGTTTGTTAATCAAATGCTTGATGTTGCTTATATGGAATAATAAATTTTTAAAACACACAACGACGCTCTAAATTAGTCTTGTTTGGAGGGGGTGACTACACTCTGGGGGTAAATCACTTTAATAGCTGGATAGAAAACAAAGACTTGTATCAGGTTGTGCTTGGCTATGTTGAAGATGAGGTAAGGAGCTTATCTGCCGTGCAATTAAAGGGATTTTCTTTTTATAGACTATATTATTTAACATAGTGAAAATATACTTTTCATTGCATGTGGAGAAGTAATTTTGATCAATAGACACTGATGAAAATGATTTCTATTATATTTGGAAGGCATATATTAATTTCAGTGAAAAGTGTAGAAATTTCTGTGGAATCTGATTTTTTAAAGGTCCGATTTAAGTACTTTAGTGCTTTGGATCAACCCATCTACTGCTCCAAAACCTCACCACCCGCCCTAAATCAATATCAGTCTCATTCAACAAGTTAAAGCCCCTGTTAAAGGATTTAGTGGGTAATGGAACTGGTAACTCCTGACAGATCCTCCTGTGTGTTGGGTTTGCAGTATAATGAATCCTGGGAATACAGCAGAAGGGCAAGGTATTTACCCTGGCTGCAAGACAACTGCTGTCCATCCTGAAAACAGCTTTGCTGCCACACTGAAGCCCCAGTAATGAGCTGACAGGTGCAATGTTTACACTTCAATTGCCACTCAAGTTTGAGGGGCTGACTCTTGGTTTAGTCTCTTTTGACATTAATGATGCCAGCCACAATGGCTCACCATTCCCTTGATTGTCACCGATTCAAAGATTGAAAAAGAACCTGACTGTATGGTAGCTTTAGCTCTAAATAGTATTGTATTGTCCCGACACTCAAAACACAAATTACACTACATATCTTTGTGTTATGTGTTTTGTTAAAATGCATTTACTTAATGAAGTTAAATCTTAAACCAGGTCTGCAGGAAAAAAACAACCCTTACTTTGTAATCGCACAGTTTATTGATTACATGTTTGCATATTAAAGACAAAAGAAAAGTATATTACATGTTTACATACTGATCAAAGCCTGACTTTATGATTAAACATTAATACTTGCAGAACTGTCTTTTATCTTTTGGATAACCTTGTACTGCACCATGAGTGCAGTAGGTTTGTTGCATTGTGAAAAAAGGCCTTAATAGAATATTCAAGTCCAGCTATCATTCAAGGTAATCATTTCCAGTATAGATACTGTAATATATCTCCTCACATACAAGGTAATGATCTTGTATCTTTTTAACCTTTTAAAGGTGAACCAAGAGACTCTATTCAAATCATATGAAGAAATGACCTGAAACTCTCACTTCCTGGATGCATCTCAGTTGCCAGCCTCTGCTTGCTTGTGTGCCACAAAATGGTTCTCAGTTCCTCTGTGGCTGGTGAGTGGGCTAATGCTACTCATTAGAGTTGTGACCTTTCTGGAAATTGCCGCTGTGCACTCCTCACCACCCGCTGATTATCTCAGTTACTGTGGCTAAAATCAAATAGCCCTGTCGTTCAGACAGAAGTCAGGGAACCACATTTCATCAATGCTTCTCTTGGCGGGCTTACTGGAAAGAGAGGAGGGTGGGGTTGAGGAATGGACTGGACACAAAGATTATGTTTCAAAGTTGCAAAGAAATCCTGGAAATTGCAGGAAATATATTGTAATACAGCAACAGCCATTTGAAATCAATGGGTTTTGAACCAGTGAGTTTTAAATATGGTATGGCTGCCAATACTTCTCTGTTGTGTTCAACTCCAAATCTGACTTCTTTCTCCATTATTCAGCAAGATCATTTTGACTACTACTCTTTGAAAAGAATATGAAATGTTTAACCTTGTACCCGTGGACATGTAATCAGATTTGAGTATCTATTTTCACAAAAAAGTCATTCGTCTGAATAAATGTTGTCCTTTGCTTTTTGCTTCTTTTTAAAAGTATTTTCGTGCTGATCTGGAACCAAATAAGATTAGCTTAAAATGCTTTTGTTATTATAATAAGCTGTAGCTTTCAAAGCCTTGATAAAGGTTTGTTACTTAGCAACATATCTAATAACCTTAGGAAGTTTCACCCACTTTCAGTGTGCTGTTAAAGACTTGTCATGAAGTCATTCTGATCTATGTAGGTGGATGTTCATATTACACATCCAGATCTACAATAAATTTAGGATTTAACTCTAATCTCAAGTCTACCCTTATATCTGTCTTCAGATTTGTGTCATTCTGTCTCACAAAGGTGTTTGCAGATTGTCGCACATATATTAATCCTATGGTTATTATACTTTCATGTAAACAATTATTATTTTTAAGTGTGTACGCCTTTCAATTTTCAACGCTCTCTTCAATCACTGGCAAACAGAATAAACTGGCAAAGTATGAATAAAAAAATGCAGTTTTTGTTTTGTTTGTTTTTGGATACTAGTACATGCCCACGTTGTTGTATTGTTTGGTTTATGCATGCTAGTAGCAAATTAATATACTTAGTAATATTGAGAAATGTTAAAGATAGGGATGCTACGTGTTGTTTATATGTTAGAAATTGGTCATTTTAGCATTTTGCTCTGTGGTTGCTAAGCAACATGATGACGTCACAGTATAGCATGGTTAATTCAACTTTAGTGGATATAAACGAAATATTACTGTCATGAAACTAAAATGATAAGATCCTTTGATAAAGTGTTATAGGAGCAAATGCTAAAACTGATTGCTAGGCATTGTGATAATGTCATAATATATTACATATATGGACAAGAGTATTGGCCCACATCTATTCACTTTGTAAGTGTTTTTAGTCCCACTACCTCAGGTGTATAAAATAAAGCACCTAGCCATGCAGTCTGCCTTTACAAACATATATGAAAGAAGGAACTTAATGAATTTGAGTGTTTTACTATAGAAACATGCCACCATTACAAAATAACGATTCTTCCCTTCTAGATATTCCATGATAAACGATAAATAAACTTACAATCTAATCACTCAGTAACTGCAGAGTTCCAAATTTCCTCTAGCATTGCCATCAAGGAAGGAAAAAAAAAAAAGTGCCACAAGACCTACATGGCATGGGTTTCCATGGTGGAGCAGCTCCTGCAGGCATAATGTGCAGGTGGCCCACTTTTTGTCCATTGATCTAAAATGCTGCAGCGAGAGTACTGACAGGGAGTAAAAAAGAGAGCACATTTCTTCTCATCATTAGCTCCCTGTTAAATCCAGAATCAAATTTCAAATGCTTCTCCCCACATACAAGGTAATAATCATCTTATCTTAAAGAGCTCATAGTACCATATCAATTCAAAACAGTTCTTTACTCTCAGACTGCACGTTTAGTTGTGGGGGTTTTTTCGAAGTAGAGTGGGAGCCAGTGTCTTTAACTTTCAGGCCTCTCTTCTGTGGACTAAGCTCCCAATTTGAATTTGAAAATACACCCACTCTACTTTCAAGATTAGTCTTAAAACTTTTCTTTTTCTGTTAGTGCCACATCACGTGACTCTGAATCCTAGCTTAGTTATGCTGAAACAGGCCTAGGCTCCTGGAGGCACTTGGTGTTTTTTCTTCATTCACTTTTTTCCACTCATTATGTATTTATAAACCACTCTGCATTTAGCTGTTATAATCTCTTTCTGTCTTCCACAGTGTGTCTTTTGTCCTGTCTTCTTCCCCTGACCCCCAGCCGGTACCAGCAGATGGCTGCCCCTCCTTGAGCGTTCTGCCAGTTAAAAGGGAGTTTTTCCTTCCCACTGTCAGCAAGTGCTCGCTCATAGCAGGTCGTTTGAATGTTGGGTTTTTCTGTTTTAACGTAAGGTGTTTACCTTACAATACAAAGTGCCTTGAGTCGAATGTTGTGATTTAACTATAAGCTTAAAATTGAATTGAAATATTGAATTGAATATAGCGTGGTACTGATAAGAACATTCAGGTGGCACCTGTGTTTGAAGTCTAGTTACTATATTCATAAAGGGTCTAGGAAGACTTTTGTCTCTCTTGATATAAACAGAGGAGATTTTTTTGAATTATAATAACATTCATAAATCTGTTTGCACTCACTAATCCTGAACAATTTCTAAACACAAATACACAAATAGCAATGATATCTCTAAACATTTGTGATATTTCATTAACATTACATGGCTATTACTATTTTCTGTTATGTCTGTCTACTTGCTTCATGGTTTCAGCTCAGTCACTAGCCACATAATCACATTTATTCATTATAAAATACAGACACAAGTATTTGATTTTAAACTGTAAATATTTTACTATTGCCTGATCAAATTATTTGTAAAATCAGCCAAAAACTAACCCCAAACAACAAAAAACCCCTTTTGTTTAGACCAAGTTGGAGCCAATTCTATGGTAAGTTAGATAGCAATATGTGTGGAGATGGTAGCTGCAGTACCTGGCAGCCTGCTTAATAATCACACAAGGCTCTCTGTACCAGATGGCATTTCTGGCAACATACCTGGCAATCTTGGATGAGTCAAAACAAAATGACGATGGAGATTAACACAATCTTAATCTTCATATTCACTGGGAATGCCTTTTTACCCCACAAATATCTGAACCTCTGTTGTCAGTATACAGAAGAAAGAGGCATTAAGTTTTACTACTTATTAATGTTCTAATGCAGTAGCCACTGAATTTGATCTGTGCTGAGCTGTAGTCGACATTCATAATCTGCAAGTTATGAGTGAGCTATAGAGGATGCTTTCATCTAGATCCATCTGGAAATCCTTTAGGATCTCAAAGATATAGCAGTAATTATTATTCACATTAGACAGATTATACTTTTTTGTCTCTCACAGTTATACCTTCATGAACTATCATCACAAGGAGTAATTCGTTATTTTTCAAACATACAACAAATGCATTTCTTTTTAAGTGTCAGGAAAAAAACTGGTTGAAACCATATTATTAAAGGAAATTTGGTTCCAACAAGCTTCTTACACTTGTAATTCTTAGACTGTATGAAGCTGTGAAGTAATGTTGCATTCATCCTAATGTATTTCCCATATGTCCAAGTCCATAATAGCCATTTATACTTATCACTGACATAGTAATCTGGCTAAACAGAATGTAAAAAACTGTGTTTTTACAAGAAAGGACAAGGAACACATGGCCAGTGTAGACATATTCAGCCTCCACTGGCAAGATGTGGAGTTTATATACATGCTATAGGCAATGGGGGAAATTGTGTGTAATGTAAAAGATGTTACTGGTTGTGATAACCTTTGCTAATTGACCACACATGGAACTCCAAATAATGTTATACTGCACCAGCTAAATATGTAAAGCAAGTATCATAAACCTTTAAAATGTATCAGACATTATGCTTTGAGATTGTTTCTGGTTTCTATTAAAAAAGACACAAGAAAATGAATGCAGGGAAAACATGGAGTGTTAAACTGTACGCCAGTTGGGCGAACCTTCTGTTCTTTTTTCACTGTTGCCATCTATTAAGCGTTACTAATGTGCATGTTTCACAAAATCTTTATTTACTTGGAGAATGTAACCCCGAAAAAAAGAAAGTGTATGGCTTTTTTTTTACAGATTAAATATGTATTCAAACTATCGTAACTAATTAATGCTACAAGCAATTTTAAATTGATTTAGTGAGTGAATGATAGAAAGTGGCCTGAAGGCATTGTATGACTTGTAAAGGAGACTTCTTTTGTCACCTTTGGATAAAACGGTGAGCGATTACAATTGTGCTGACATACGGTGATATTTCAGCCTACAGCATGAAACTAGCAAATCTCTTCCCTGAGTGAATGCTCATCCCTCTTTAATGTGTTCTTGTCCAGGAGATGCTCTTGGGGTGAATGCCTCTTGGATGACCTCCCTGAGCTGATGAATTCCTTCACAAAAACACCCCGTGATATGGCAAGAGCCCTTGAAGCAGACATATTGAAAAGTTGTGTCCTGTCAGGTGCAAGTTTTGCTATCATCACTTTTCATAAAAAAAAGACCTCTTTTGGATTTAATAGAAATCCAGAACAAAAATATAATTCTTTCTCTTTTGACATAGAGGGTCTTGAATTTTTCCTGTTCAGTGTGACTGGTATTTAGAGTGGGCATGTGATTATTTGCAATGTGCATCAAAGCAGTGGGGCACAGCAGAAGAATAGCATTCATCCAAACTTTCTGCAAAGCACGTGTAGCAAATCCATAAATGTCTTACAGTGAATCAGGGATGCAAGTTTATTCAGATGCCTGTGAAATGGAATTTTTCTAGCAGAGGCTGAAACTCTGAAATTGTTGAGTTTCTGCAGGTTTAGAGAGCCAATCTGATTGGATGTGTGACCCCTTACATGCATCAATATGGTTTGTTTTCTATTACTGTACCAAGGCCTTAGATTAAGCTTGGCAGAATATAATGGAACTCCCATTGTACCCCTTATCCCAGGGGTTGAAATCTGCCTCATACTATTAATAATGACATTCTGCTCCCAACCAATTAATCAGTAGCTACAACAGAAAATAGATGCACTTTAGTAAAACATCGGAGAAGAATTGCTTATGTTGCACAATGCACTCAAAGATTCACACATTGTGATAGTTACTATCCATCACAATTTCCAATGGGTGACCAAACAACAAAAAGTGTTCTGGTGAAAAGATATGTTGTAAAGATGATTTTGCCAACTGTAATTTGTTAACACAAGTGGATGGATATCAAACAGCTAAAAACAGTATGTGATCATAAGACTTGCTGAAAAATTACTTTTTTCATAAGACCTAAAGTCTACTATCTCTTGCAGTGATTTTGTAATTTTTTTTATCTGCCTCTCCTTCATTCTTCACAGTGCCCCCACTACACAGAGTGGAGATTTTCACAGACAAAAACCCCCAGTGGGGAAAAAAGGAGATGAGATAAATGAGCATCTCTGCTAGTGCATAGACACATTAAGTTCTAATTTAAAAATCAAACAGTCAGAAATCCTCCTGTTTTCTCTCATTTGAGAATGACAGTGGATCAGTGTAGCTGCTCCACAGACACATTAATTTCAAAGTGTGAGGAGTCTGAACATTAACTTGTGCTGCAATTGTCAGTTATATGCGGAGATGCAACGTGAAACTATTGTGAAGCAGACTGAAAATATTATGGATCTCATAAAAATTATTGTATTATTCCAATGAATCAAAAAGGAAATGAGCTAACTCATCTTGACTGCTGAGTTATCACTGATCATTGTGACCATCCCCAATGCCATCCTCATATATAATATACTGGTTGGCCAGCAGCTGCTTGTCTGTCTAGAAGTTGTCCCACAGAACAGTAGCACCATTGTTCACAGCCACTGTTGCTGGTCTTTCCTTTCAGGACTTGGGGACTTCTAGTCCCTATGCAGCACAGATGTCCCTGTAGACTAATTCAGCCTTGGTGTACATGTTCCAAGATTCCATCTTGCATTCTGCTACTATGTGCTGGACAGTCGCCAAGGCACCTTTTCCACATCCTGCAAGTTGAGTCCTAACAGCTGTGGTAGCCTCCTGCCTCTATGATCTAGAATTTCTTTTGTCAGCCACTTCCTCTATCTGTTGATGGTACATTCGATGCAAGGGCTTGGTCCTGTTGACAGGGTGATAGTTCCTCTTCCTTTTTCTCATCGCCATCTGTTGCCAGGAATTCTTGACGCAGATCATCTTGGGGATGGGGCATTTTCCTGATGTGTTTGTGGACGGTTTCTTCCAGGATTGGGGCTCTGGAACTCATTAATCTTCACCCTCCCTCTTGCTGCTGCTTGTACAGCCTCAGAATGCAAGACTTCAGGTGAAGACCTCTGAACATTGTGAAGCTTTTTTTGTCTTGACATTGGTTTTATCTCCTACTTTGGCCAACCTATTATTCCAGATGCGTATTTGATGACCAGTAGAGCGTTTGTATTGGTGGCCTGGATCTTATTCCTACCATTCAGTTGGCTTCTCAGTACCTGTCTTACCTTACCAGGTATTTGGCTGTGGCTGACCTTCATGCATCTTTGTCGTGATTCCCCTTCGCTTGTGGGATACCATGGTGCTTGTAGCTATCCTGCATATCTGCTTTTCTGCCTTCTGGTAACTCCCCCCATTCATTACATCAGTCGTCTTCCCCCTCTTTGCATCCATTCAGTCAGACTTATCCAGTCTGAATGACACCCCAATGTACACCCCGATGTCTTCCCTGTAGACCCTAGTGAGGTGGATCAGTGAGCATTAGTGTCTTGCTTGATGTCATGGATGTACAGATGGCTTTATGTGTTGAGGCCTATGCAGAACATCGGCAGACTGTGCATCGCCTTGGTAAATTCCACACTTGATGGCGACATGTGTTATTGCCTTGCAGTTGGCAGGTAGTGTTGTCTTCCAGAATCTCATTGAGTTCATTATAAATGTTATAAGTAGACTATTAGCCTTGTAAAGTTCTAAGCACTCTAATATCCATGTGCGAGACACTGACTCATAGGTTTTGGGTTTTTTGGGGGTTTTTTTTAAGTAATTCCAGGTGGTATTCAGGTTGTTCTCCCTGGACTTAGAGCAGTAAACCAGAACTCTATCAACCAGTAGCTGGTCCTTTGGCCCTCTGGTGTTATTTTCAATGCCTTTCTGAGCTGTGCTCATATATTGACTTGGTTGCTACAGTGCCTGACAGGAGCTTCCATGTGGCCAGTAATTGGCCAGTAGTTTGATGGTGTTGTACCTTTGTGGGGATCCTTTATGATCTGCCCTGTCTGGATCAATACTTGCTTTTGCAAGCCAAACAAAAGCTGTGAGCCTTTTTGGGCAGTTTCTAGAGCCTCAGTTATGGACATTTTTTTGTTGTACCTCTTTCATCCAGGACCTGTTTCTTTCCTAAAACTGGACACCAGGTTCACGGATGGGATCTTGTCATAGAAGATCTTTTTTGTTTGTTTGTTTGTTTGTTTGTTTGTTTGTTAATAAGCTGTGTTTCTTATGACTAACATTGGTAGATGTAAGCTATCTGCTATAATTTTTTTATACACTTCTTTAATAACCACTTTAATTTATCATGTCAATATGTGCCCCCATACAGTTTTCTATGATAGTATGGACCAATCACATCTTCTGTTTCTGAAGGTGAAGCTCACAATTTCACAACACAATAAAACCTAATAAAAATGCTTTAAAGTATTACACTTTAAACTCTTTGAGTTAAATAAACAGTAAGAATTAGATGCATATTGGAGAATGTGGTGTCTGTGAGGTGGAGCAGTGTTGGGGACGGACGACCGTAGAACTCACAAAAGGCAAAGACTTGTGATTCGTGTTTCAAAGGGCCAGAAATCTGAGCACCTGTAATCGCTGGGTCATTGGTGTTGATAAACAGCCCCATTTACGCTGTCCCCTTTAACATGTATACTAAATATTTGGCGCAATGGGGCAGTAAAAATTGTCCTTATCGCCACTCAAGGGAATTTCTACTTCTCTAAAAGGGGACTTTTGCTTGTGACAGAGCTTGCAAATTAAATTACCTCACCAAGATTATGCTCTCTGGAAAATTAGGATCTCAAATGCAGGCTCAGCCTTAGTGGGAAGCTGATGAACTAATAGGGCACTTCTTATGTGACCCACATAATTTCTTGTCCTCAGAGGTGTGTTGCAGAATGCTGTGAATTCAGCCTGTCAGCACCTTCTGCATGCTATTATTAGAGATGCTCCCTTCTCTGGACCCTGACTTCATGTTAAAGGATGGATGTGATGATGGCTGTGATATTTTGAGTCCATTCTTAATATTTTCAGTGTTTTGCTGTCAGCCATCATCATCAACATTTAAGATGAAAAAGGAACATGACAGCTGTTCTTTTCATTTTAGCCCCCAACAAACTATTCTGTCATCTATATTTTCTGAACAGGACTCAAGACATTTAACATTGTGTCTGTCATGTGTCGAGGCTTGAGCAATTTGTAAGAAATGTCTCCCAGTGCCTGCTTGCCTTGCATAAAGAAATCCACTGATCTAGCCATGTTTTCCTGCAAAATCCTTCGATATGAATCTGGCTTATATTCCCATAGCTGTCTGTGTGAAATAGCTTGGGCTCAAATAGGGGTAATATATGCATGCCTCTGAAACAATCAGTCTTGTTTATCCAGAGCCCTTGAACCCCCAGGATCAGAAAGTTTCTGCAATGAATTCTGATTTGCTAAATCCCTGTCCAATAAATTGCCTCAACTCTGCACAAACATCAAAACAAACTCTCTTCTTTTTTGTGCCACCAGCTGTTAGATTTGGGTGAGGATAACAGAAAAGAAAGGGTTGGATGATAGAGACATGGAGGATTCACAAATTTGTTTATTAATGTTTCTTTCCTTCTCACCCCATGTCTGCCTCTCCTTCATTTCCCCTTTCCTGAAAAGTCTTTGGAGTAAATCTCATTTCCACTTATGTGCGCTGAAGTCATTGCTAACTACGAGGGAACAGTAAAAATTTGATAGAGAAATAGCAGGGTGCCTTAGCAGGTGCATTCATTTGAAAGTTTTCTTGGTCAAGTCTCACACGAAATCTCAAGATTTATATTTGATGTTAATGAAATTCTGTTTCTTGGATGTCTATGAAGTTGTTATAAGGAAATGAAGGAGTGTGGGTTGAGAGCATGGATTTCTATCTCAGGTGCTCATTGAAGAGCATTACTTTGGCTTGAGTCACAGTTTGCCCAGAGTGTAAAATCTCAGTTTATGGTGCAGCTGTCCTTTTGCAGCACTGATGAAAGGAGATGTAAAACACAACAGAGAGAATCAGATTTAGCACTGGGGAAGTGATTAACTGCTAAAAGTCACAGTCGCTTTTTGGACATCTGCTTACTTGTCATTGTAACTAGTAATGCAGAATCACTATTCTTTTACATTTGGGGTTAATACATGAATATTGTGATGTAAATCATGACCATGATGATGGCTGATTTCTCATTATTTATTCCCCTCATCAGAAATCATTAGTGATGTATCTTCCAGGTTTTTAAACCTTTAGCACACTGTCATACAGAAAACTTGGAATCTGCAACCACAATGTATGCCGTAGATCTCTACTCTTTTTTTTCTCTAAAGCTTATGTTTATACTGAAACTATTTATTGCCTAAGATGAATAAAATAGCTGTTTAAGCTGATGCAATGTTGATATTTAGCACTGAATGAAAAACTCCAACTGAGGTTTCAAAGTACTGGATCATCTGTGACCTGATTGAAGAGAGGGCTCACAAATATTGCTGCACAGAGACAAATCTATACTAAACCATCTGGCAGTTGTTAAGATAATTAACTTAAAAAGTGAAAATATTGATCCTGTTGTAGGGGAAAGGTCGGCAATCTAACTACATTACCAGCCATTCACATAGCTGGAGTAAAAAAAAAAACAACTTTCATTAAGCGATGTTTAAATGATTCAAATGTGAATATTTAGCACACAAAATGCAATGAAAACTCCACTAATGCTCACTTTAACTTTGAATAACAACCCAACCCTGTAAGAACTTTCTAACAAGCTTCATTTCTCTATTTGGTGCTTGGTTTGATCTTTTGCCAGATCCTGCGTGTCAGATGCTTTGGATGGGATTCAACAGCCTTTTTGATCTGTGGAGGGTAATGGCTGTATATAAACTAGAAAATTCAGGAGGAGCATATAATTCTTCCTCTCATCACAATTTCAGTGTTTTCTTTTAACTTTCTCTTTCTCTTTATCATTTTTCAGTTTTCCTTTTCCCCCCTTTCACTAATTCTGTCTATATACACATTTCCGACATCCTAGTAGACTAGATAACACTCAATAAAAAATGCAGCCAACAGGAGAAACTCTGGCTGTGAAGTGATATACTGCATATCAGCCTATACAGACCTCTCAGATTACGCTTTTTAATCACATATCAACACCAGCAAGGCATTAGGTGGTGGATCTTATTGCAATGACGAAGCATTACATTAGGACGTCAATTGCATGAGATATTTCATCACTAAATTTCCCCCTGGCTGTCCAAAAGCCCTTTCTGTTGCCGAGTTTATCGTAACAGCTTGAGAGTAGATCACCCACCAGATGTTTGTAATCTCACACCGAGAAGCTTGTGACTGGGGTTGCAATCAGATAAAGGGACATAGGAAGGGATTATAAATGGTGACAGTGGGAAAAGGCTATAGCATCTACTATAATCGCTGATAGATGGCAAATTCTCTCTTGCTCCTGTTAAAGGCTGTTTAGTGTATACGCCAACTCAGTAATTATTAATACAGTATATACAGCAACACAGTCTGAAATTTCTCCAGCAAGTTTTCTTGTAATTGCTTTAAGTGTTCTTCAGGAATAGGTCTCCAAGCTTGCTGAAGGACATTCGAAAGCTTTCCTTTTGATGTTGGCTCCCTTTTGTTCTGTTCTCTGTTAAGATTATACTACACTCTCAATAATGCCATAGTCCAGGCTCTGGGGAGGTCAGTCCACGGCTGATAGTGTTTTATGTCTGTTTTTCCTATCCAGGTCTGCTTTTATGGTATTGGCTTTTTGCCACTTTTAGTTCAGTAATCTGGCATACGTAAGCCTTCTCTCTCTGTTTCCCTCCTTAAGGCTTCTTGACAACCACTTTTCCACTGAACCATTTCTGATGATTTGCTTCAGCAAACAGTAGATGGATAGCTGAAGTTAGTTAAGAAGAATTTTAAAACCCTGACAAACCAGATCCATCTCTTGTTTTGTTTGTTTTCTAGTTTTCTCAGTTTTTTTTAAAGAGACAATGCAAACCATGCCCATGTTTTATCTTTAGCATTTTTTTATGGATTCAGCTAAAGAAATTTAAACAAACTGTGTTTTTTGCAGCAAGCTGCTAGTAACCAAGTGCTTTAAAGATAAAATCCAAAATTGCTTCTTTGCCAAGTTGCCTGGTTCATCCCTTGAGTTAGGTACCACATTAAGCTTGAGTGATTCATAGGTCAGTGTTAAGAAGCTTAACAGAAAAGAAAGATATTAGTCAATGTCCAACGAAGGCCTGGAGACCTATTGCTCTAGACCCGTTTAAGAAAATTGCATGAAAATCTTGCTTATTGGAGGCAAATATAAAAAAGTTTTTGCACAATACTGTATGCCTGTTACTTTTTAGCACACCATTCATGATAATATTGACGTCACTGTGAATAAACTGGGGGAATTTAGACCTCATACAGAAGGCACAAGCTCATTTCTTTTAGCTCGTTTGTAAGGCCCCATTGAGAGTGTATGGTTGTGTGGGCAGGTTAATGATATCAGCTTGAGAGTAGTTTTTAATCACGAACAGACTAATGAGAGAGGTTGTGCTGGAGTTACTCCAGCAATAAACAGCATCACACATCGCTTCTTCCCTTTTCTCTTCCTTCGTTTCTCAATTTTTCTTTCTGCTTTCTTTACTCTCTAAATCCAAGAATGAAGAGATTTAGGCAAACTCCAGCGACAAATGAGTACACAATTGTGTGGATTAAAAGGAATCAGTCATATTTACACGAGTTAACAGCAGGACAGAGTCACCCTGTGGTGAGGCACCAGCAGGTTACTGGCAGTTGGAGAAGCAGAACTGAGAGTCAACCCCCTTGAGAAATAGAATAAAACACTGAACACATTTATGACTGACAGAACGAGGGCTTCATTTACTTATCCTGGAAATTGAAGATGTGAATTAAAACTAGCGGAAGAAAAAAAAGATGATGTCAAATGGCTTTTAAAGAGCACATATTTTAAATAATAGAATTATTTATAGTAAACCAAAATAAGAAGAAAAAATTATTTTTTTTATTCTTTTTACTGTTTTGTGACTCTGAACCCCTGCGAGGCTGAAGGTAACTTTTTAACTACTTAGTACTCAAACATGTTTCACTCCATTAGTGAGCGAAAACTGGACCCATGGAAGTGTAAAGAATTGGACATAAGTCCCTCTAAACCCCTGAGGGAAGTAAGTCGGTTTGCCATGCTCTCCCAGTTAAGAGCATGCTCTACCTGTGAAGATGGCCTAGCAGCAGACAGTACATTAATGCAACATGTTACTCTATGCTGACTGAGTCCTGTGGTTATATTTCTGTAACCCTTGGATTTTGATGCGGGCTGGTGTCAATGAAAAGTCTGACAGTTTTTAATCCTGTAGTATGATTTAAAAACATAATCCATAAGATCTAAAGCTAATTCAATACAAAAAACTTTTCAGTACTGGACAGAGACAGTGCTTTTTTTACTCAATTTATATCTAATTTCTGAATTTTTTTAATATTTGTTTTTCAAAACATACAGACTATTCAGCAAAAGACTTGTAATTTTGGTAACTGCAAGCGATGCTTACTGAGGGGATTGCAATTGATGGTGCATTTACTGAAGTTGTAGTTTTGTAGCCCTCTCTTGATCATTCAAGAGAAGACTTCATGGAAACATGGAAATACTTCCTGTATATCTTGGAGCGCATTCTTAACTTTCTAACATATTAGGGGCTTTCTCTTTGCTAACAGAAACTATTTTTTTACAGAATCATTTTTGCCTATGACCCTGTTTGGGGGAGAAAAAAAAAGATTTTATTTTATTTGGGGGCATAGAGAGGAAGGGAGCAAAATGAGGGTGGGGTGCGGGACAAGGGATCATGTGCATATGGGTGGTTTATTCTTTCTAATCATATTAAGTTGGATCATTAGATGGACCCATTTACAAAGTGTTTTCATGAGGTGTGCAGTACCAAATCCTATTGGAAATCGGCCTAATCTATTGCAAAAGCTCTGTAGCTTCCAGCTGTAGCTTTGGTGAGAACTCTGCATCCCTAGGTTCAGGCCTGGGTATGAACATGCATGCAGCATTAATTTGGCAGAATTAGGGCTAAAAACAAATTGCCACTCTACCTTCCCAAATCCTGGTGTGATTGAGAAATAATGAGCAGCTCAGCCTACATAAATGGTTCCCTAGATTATCCCCTTCAGAAATACACAGCTCACCTCTATCCTGGCCATGAAGTCAAATGGTTTTATAATGTACAGACTTATCATGGATATAACAAGCTAAAGCCTGCGTGTGAGTCAGCTAGGACAACTCTCAGCAGGCAAAGGTTCTCAGTATTAATGTCAGTCTATTCATATTTCTCACATTCTATGATAAATCTTGTAAATTTGGGGAATGTTTTCCAGCCTTGTGCCTAACACACAGCGCATCTTGCATCTTTTTTAGTATAGGACTAGTACTGTGATAACCCTTTAGACTTTGACCTTCCCTGGATGTTGAAAGCTTCATTTTCAGTCCACCCCCTTGAAGATTATCCCTTAGCAGCATTTCACGTTATGATAGCACTAATGGTAAAAATAGAACGATGATCCTCATCGTTCAAAAGAGGATCAGGATGGAGGTCCTGCTGATATGACCTTTAGAGTGGGCTCTGGGGACTAAAGCCAATACAGTCACAATTCTAAAGTTGGCTCAGGAGAACACCGAAAGTGGTGAAGGGCAGTTGAATTACAAGATCCAATTTACAGCACAAAGAATGTATTGAATTCTATATTTAGTCCAGTCACAGGGTTCCATAAACTTAACTAAGACTGCATGAGGTTTGTCACACTGGTACACATTTCTAAGCAGCTTACACCACATGCTAGCAATACACTTGTGTAAATTGCTTTTAAATAACTGACTTACAGCTAATATGAATATAGATGGTATGTCTGATTATATGTCTGGATTTCATCTACTTCATGTAAGTATAAGTTTTTTCTGTAGAATTTAAGTAGTCCTGCTTTTCTGTGAGTCAGTCCTCTGACAAACATCGCACGTGCAGACACACACATCATTAGATGCAACAGCAAAGCTACACTGGTCAATACCTAGTGGTACTGTGCCAAGATGCCAGAACTATGCCATTTAAAGCTTATAAGAAGACTGCATGCTGGTAACCACAATACTGTATGACAGATGTTTAAAAACTTGCCTTTGAAAATGTTCAAAATGTTCACTAAGCTGATTAGTGAATGGTATTAAATGGAAATATAGTAAATGTAGTATGTTATATAAATATTTATATAAGTGTGTATGTGTGTAATCACATTACATTTTTCAGTAATGCTGTAATGTAACATGTTAGCACTTAATAAATTCAGAAATTACATCACAGTTACAATTATGCCATTTCTTATGTTACAGAGGTTCTTCAGTTATCTGTGCGCTAAACTGAAAGAAAAACCAATTTGATAAATATGTTGGGTTTTGTTTTTTTCCTGTGCACTTGCGCTACAATCAACCTTTTTCAGCTCCGGTGTGGGAAGAGAGAAATGATGGACCAGTCTACAGTTATACAGTTTGTCAGGAGTGGAGATATGGACAATACTTTTATTGCACAAAAGGACAAGTGCACGAGGGTAAAGTGGAAACTGTATCCAGGACAGAAACAACTGCATTACACTGCTAACAGAACACTGACTCTCTTTACAAGTGTCTGCACAGACAGCTTTTTCAACTTTGCTTCGTGTCGTCGGCTTTGTGTTCATATCTAAATACTTAAAGAAAGATCGTATGTGTGTAGCCGACAGGTTTATATTGTTAAGTGGTAATTATGTGGCAATGCGTTTCAGGTCATTTTAAACGGTAATGAGGAAGTAATGTCAAAAGTAATGTGTAATAAAATACTTTTCCTGAGTAACAATTCCAAGATATGTTTATATGTAAGTTTACATATTACTCTTTGGAAATGTACTCATCTTACATTTTCAATGAGCATTTTAATTTGCTGAATATATTTTCTTGTAAATGGTAGTGAAGTCATGTGACCGTTTGATGCATTTTCATCCAAGTTTACAAATATCACCCATGTTTAGTAGATTTTTTCCAATACGAATAATAGCAGGTGACTGCTGGAAGAGAAAGGTGAGAATGAGGGGGAGAGACTGACATAAATAAACAGTAATAGAGGGGAAATTAGAGTGAGATTTGACAAAAAGTGAGTGTGATAGAGTCAGGGCAGTTAGTATGCAGAGCAGAACGCAAACACTTTTAGACCCTCTGTCGAAGTCTGGAACTCCTCTGCAGTGAGCAGTCTAAACTTTCTCATATAAGCCTTCGCCTCGAGCCATGAGCTCAGATATTTCAGTCACATTCACTGAAGCTAAGGAAAAAAAATGTCTTATTACTTATGATCAAAGGTTGGTGTTTTCTGGAGGAGACATAGAGCGTCTGCTAGAATTTGCATTAGAAGTTGAAGGCGGGTTATTTTCAGTGAATAAAGAGACATCCAGAGAAAGGCGGGGATTGGTTGTTTTCACTGCTTTTAAGCTCACTTCCTTTGAAGAAAGTTTACATGGATAAACATTGCTTCATGAAATCTAAATATGATCAATAGGAATGAAGATGTAAATCTCTATTTCCCTGTTAAGACACATAGTTAGTTGACCTTAACTCTTTAAAACCTTCACAGCAAATTCCTTGAGCAGAGCCAACCCACAGCAAAGGCATAGGCAGTTAGGGTGAAAGATGTCACGAAGATTAATCATGGTTACAGTGACAACATTATTAGCAAAAATAGACTATTTACAGTTACACACAAATGGCAATTACAGAATTTCCAACAATACTCAGCAGTGACTTTAGCCATATAACCAGTGTATGAAAGCACTGCCCAAACAAATCTCACGCCAAATAAGAGGAAGCCTCACAAGCCTTCTTTGCACACAGGACTGAGGCATAGTGTGGGCAGACCAAGACGGGTCTGACGCTAATGAGCAGAGCAGTACACAGCCCAAAAGCTTAAGCCTGTGAGTCTGAGGTATGGCACATAAAACCTAGGAGTTACAGACAAATTTCCACACATACTAAAATATATTCTCAGATTTGCCACCACAGAAGTGTAGCAAATGTCACATTTAACTCAAGACTTCATGTTTCCAGCTCTTGGAGCAAAATGCTTAGACTGTGCAGATATCGCAGATCCATGTTTTTGTGTCCATTTACAAATTTGTCTACATATTTACAAATTTCAGTGCATACAAATCTGAATACACCCTAGACTGATGGAGGTTGAGTTACACACATTTGCAAAAATATGCTATTTAAATGTATCCAAAATGAGTGTTTTCACAAAAAGCCTGGGATGGTTGATGTTGTTTACATTTCTTCTTTTTCTTGGAAAAAAAAAACAAAAACAAAAAACTCCTATTCTCCCATCATACGTCTGTAACCATCACTGTTAAGTTAACAATGAATACATAAAAAAACTCTATGTATTCATTACCATAACCATATTATTATGTTATCATAAAGTACTCATTTCTGAGAAACGCATACTGCTGGGTTAATAACATTTTGGTCAGTGACATAGTTTTTGTAGTTTCTGTACTGTATAGTGGATTTTCATTCGAATAATCAACATGTGATGGAAGAAGTCTTTCAGCTTTATGTCAAGACTTTTGATGAATGTAATTGTTGAGTAACTAAAGACATTTTTATACATTTTCATTTTTTTTTATCCTGTTATTCCAACCATACCACAGATGGTGTAATAATTTTGATAGTTACTTCTGATTCATGCATACTCAACAGCCTCTGCCCACTTCAACTGATCACATGTCTCCAGCTTTTCCACAGCCATCAGAGGGCTCATTTTAATTAGGACAACTAATGAGAAATTCACACTACCCTCTATCTGCCCTTCTTTTGGAGATAATAAAGAAACAACATTTAAGATGAGGTTTTAATAATTTACTGAATTATATAATTAATTATGGATTATCTTTTAAATATAATTCTCTATTAATATTATTTTACAATGTTTTATTTATGGATTTAATATTTGCAATGTTAGAGCTTTAGCAGCCAGGCTGTGCACACTCATTTTTTCTAGATTTTCTTTCTTTTTTCTTTTTTTTTTTTTTTTAAATATTATAGTACAATGTATCTAGCTAGCAAGTCTTTTTCTGTTGAACTTAATGTTACTCAACTTAAGAAGTGGCAGATACTAATAGTGTATTGGATAACAGTGAGTATTCATTTCTTTTACCAAAAATACTCTACTAATGATTGATTTAAAAAAGGAGAATGTATTATTATATTAATATTATTGCTATTAGCATTAGAAATATTTATATTATACATATTATATATAGTGTAGCAATCTTTTTGCAAGCATTATTTACATGAATGTCAGCTGCAGATTGAAGAATAGTGACTAAATTCACCATTTTGCTTTGCTGATTATTTTTCCCTTAACATAATTTTTTGCATAGCCTGCAGTTATTTTGATTCCCAGCCAAGATTCTAATACATGTTGCATCCGGACCCTCGCTGCAGATGGAGTGCCCATAATTAGCTTCATTTCCCTTCATCAGTGCAAAAGGGGGGTGGAACTGTTACTCAGACCTAGAAATATAGTCAGTCTCACGGGTGGATTTCAGCATCTGATGAAAAAGTTCTTGACGTCCAGCAGAAGCCTGCAGGCCCAGGTCATCATGATTCTAGACACTGTTAAATGGAGTTACAGCCTCAACGTTGCACAGTTGCAGATTTCACAGCCTCTACTGGGAACTTTAGGGCCTTGTAAAGAGTCCAGAGCTGATGGGATTTTAGTCCCCTTGGCGAGCAGCTGAAATAAAATTGAAATGATCCTGTCTTGAGTGGCTATATACAGCTGCAGTCCAACAGTTCAAATTTTGAACTTTCTGTTTTTAAAATCTTGCTACAACAAACAAAATCACAAAGGGAAATCCAGAGAGAACAGAATGAAAAACAGAACTCTTAAGGGAAAGTAAATGTAAAGGGATAAGAGAACGTGAATGAAATGTGCTTTTAAGGGTGGATCATAGTATCTTGCCAAGTGTTCCAATTTTTTGTGCTCAGAGAAACTGCAGCTTCCTCTCAGCATGAGTCTCTTTTTCAAATCTCCAGTCCACCGGCGTGGTGCTTGCTAGAATGAAAATGCTTCTGATGATCAAGCTAATTTACAACTGTTCTCTTGATGCAAAGCCACTTCATAATATTTTTACTCAAGTAATGCCTTTTAAGTAAAAGGGGACTTAGATCAATAATAATTAATTCTGGGGCACTAGATATGTTTTGTTTGAAAAAGCAGAAATTGTGATTTAAAGAAAACCCGTCTAGTACTTATGTGGCATGTGCTAGCATGAGCAGTGCTTTGTAATCAAAGCAGAATCATAGCTAATGACACAGGTTACATTCCTTTCCTTGAACACAGAAAGCCAAAATCTCAGAAACTGGGACTGTAAATATATTGATATGAGGCATGTCCAATGTATACCTTTTTTAAATTCTAGTGCTAAAAGTTTTATTGTTTTATTGGGATTGCAAATGTTTACAAAAGTATATCTAATTGCAAATTTGTATTTATTAAATATGCATGGACAGCGTGGCAGATGAATCTGGGATGCATGTTTACTTTTTTAAATATCTGAAAAATAAGTTGCATAATAGCAAATACTATTAAAAATGGCCTTGTAGCTGCCTTATGACCTCTATTTTTCAAATGTCCAAAATCCTCTTCAAATATTAAAAACATATATTGTTAATCAACAATAAAGATACAAAAAATTATCTGCCAATGTAAAAGTTTATATGTTAGAGTTCTAGTTATAGAAGGGGCCTTTGAGCGATTTACATGGTTGTCATCAGCTATCAGCCCATACTTATCACTGGCATGTAAAAGTCCACTTTCAACACTGGTTTTGTTTGTTTGTGATCATTGTCTGGCTAGATATACACATGAGATTTGATCAAGTTATGTACAATTACTGGGACCCTTTCAGCCTACAGCTGCTTGTGTATCAGCATAGGGCAGCCAGCTTGTTTTGGAAAGGCTTTGTTGATTTCCCTGTTGATTCCTATTTAAGATCAATATCCTCTCACCTCCCCCATTCAGTCCTTTTAAATTTTAGGGTTAATCAATGACAGCTGAAAGCTGCAGGAGTCCCTGCCTTCTACTTTTTCTACTTTGCAAAAAGAGATTTAGGGCTGATGATAAGATCTTGACTTAATTTAGTGATAAATATAACTCCACATTATCCTGGCCTTGTGCATAAGCTGCCATGGGCCTACCACAGGCAACTAGCCCCAGCAGAGCTGTATGACAAGGAGACCTTTCAAAGCTTAAATTATTCTGTATGCAGATATTTCATACTGTATTTTCTATGTGAAGAAAGCAAAGCAGTTCTTAATAAGACGCCTTGAGGGTCTCTTCTGTTCTCAAAGTCAAGGTTGTGATGTGAGGAGTCACTTTTTAAATATTCTTGCAGCATTTTCATACATTGCTTAATAATTCAATCAAAATGATGAGGGATGTGGCAATGTAATATACAAAACTAGGTCTAATCATATTCTGAATTTTGTAAGCTGCCTGGAGCGAATCATTCAACATCATCACACTACATGTGCAGCAATCATTAAGGACTTGTAGATATACTGCATGCATGTATGTTAGATTATCCACTGATTTGTGTGATTTTTTTCAGAAAATCGTAGGTACATGGACACACTGTGGAACTGAAGATGAAATAATTCAACAACAACAGTGTAAAAATTCATTTCCATTGTAACTAATTTTTGAAAAAAATATTACTTCATCATTATGACAGCAAAGTCAAAATACACGGGCCCATTAGCTGAAAAAAATAGAGTGAAAAAAGTCGGAAAACTATGTCACTCACAGGATAATTTTATATGCTTTTTACATGTATGCACTGTTGCTCTAGCAGGTTCTCTTTAGGCTGTTTCCAGCATCACAGTGCTGAAACCTTGAAGAAGATGAGCAAAAAACAAGCACAGCCTGGTTGAACCTGGTTGACTCCAAATCCTTAATTATTCCTCCATTTCTTTTTTGATAAGGATTGTACCCCCTCCCAACATCTATAATAAATAGAAAAAAAATTTTTTTTTTTCAAATGATATCTTAAAACTTAAACTTCAAATCTAGAAAAACTGCATAGAAAGTAATTTTCCTGTATGTTTAAAAACACCACACAATAACAACATCTAAGAAATAAGAACTTTTATTCATAATATATTCATACTTGTACACAAGTAAAATAAAATGCATATCTATGGTTCCATTGCAATCTCCATGAACAAACTGATAGCATTTTTTTTTTTGGTAAATGCTATCCATTATCCTTTCTGTCATGAAAATATAACTAAATCAGGGGAGGCAAAACATTTTTTTTTATAAACATAAAAAACCAAAACATTACTCAACAAATGCATGACTTTGAATAAATAATGGGGAGAGATTGTTTATCTTCATGAAACAGACCAAACATTCTTTGTGTGCTTTCTGTCTCTGATTTCCTGTATGAGTGTTCTTCTTCTTATGTTTGTTTTCTTTTTTTTCTTCCAGTGGTCTGTCTAAGCAGTAAAAGCTTTTGAGAGGGAAAGGGAGGAGTCTCCAAAGTGTAGCTTAGACACAGTACAGTTGAGTACATAGAGAACAAACAATTTTGGGCACCAATTCATTATTTACATTAGATCTGTAGTGTTCTGTAAAGGCATCCATTTGTTAAATGTACTCTAACGTCTTCATTATTGTTTTTCCTCAGAAATGTTGGGTCAAAGTGACTCCTCTCTTTTTAGTCACTGCCAGCTTTAGATGCCACTGCATCTTCTGTATCATTGTCATGAGCATCAACATTCTTGAGTCCAGTGTTCTGAGGGAAAGCGGGAGTCCTAAGACATGGCTAGAGATATCCAGGTCATGGGAATGAAGAGAAAGTGCAGCACTTGCAAATTAGAACCCCGACCTTTGATGCAGTGGGTGTCTGATTTTGGCTTTTTGGAACACTTCTTTTTCTTTTTGTTTGATGCTGTGGATGATTCCAGATTGTCTATAAGGTCAGGGTTTAAGTTTTCCAAAGACTTTTCCAGGGTGTTCGACAAGGTTCCCAGTGGTCCATCATTCTGCTTGTTTTGGGTCTCATTTTTTGTTCTTTCCGGATCCTTATATTTAGTTTTGGACATGTTCTCCTTTTCCTTGAGGGGGTTGTTAGTGATTTGGCGACTCTTTCCAGACAGGATAGAGGACTTGTCATTATCTCCAAGGCAACACCTGGGGATGGTGTCCCCCACAGGGCTTTCAGTGGAAAGGAATTTTCCAGACTGTGGCTTGGAGCTAAAGAGATTGGTCTGGATTTGAGGCGTTTCCACACATCCCTCCAAGTCTTGGCTTTTCAGTCGTTTAAGGTCCTTTCCCGCCAGGAACTCGGGGACATTGCACTCCAACTCAGAGCTAGAACCTTTGAAACGTTTGAACCAGTCCCACAAGCTTCTGGCCCGACAATCACAAATCCACTGATTCCCATTTAAACGCAAATACTGGAGAGAAACCAGTGGGTCCATGGTCTCCCCTGTCAAGACGGTAAGATTGTTGAAGAACAAGAACAAGGATTTCAGCTTACCGAGATCACTAAAAGCCCTGGGTTGGACATAAATAACCCGGTTTTGGTGTAGCAGCAGCCGGTCCAGATTGATTAACCCCCGAAACATGTTGTCTGTTACTATCTTGATCTTGTTATTGTGCAGGTGGAGATAGGTGAGGTTACCAAGATCCAGAAAAGTGTCATCATGCAGGGTTAGAATGTTATTGTCCTGCAGATAAAGGTACTGTAGAGAGAACATTCCTCGGAAAACCCCAACAGGGAGCTCTGACAGGCCACACCTGTGCAGGTGAAGGGTATGCAGCTTAGTTAAGCCCCGGAAGGCTGTTGGGCTGATGGTGCGGAGGTTGCTGTTGTCTCCAATGTCCAGTTCCTCCAGTTTTTCCAAGCCATAAAAGGCTCCAGCCTCAATGTAGCTGATGTTGTTGGAGTATAGCCAGAGAACAGTAAGATTATGGCAAGAACTGAAACTGGTGGACCGTACCACCGTCAGCTTGTTGCTCTGGAGAAATATTCGTTGGCTCCGTGCAGGGATCTCAGTAGGGATGGAAAACAGTCCTTGTTGTTGGCAAGCCACAGTGGGCCTGGGTTCTCTGTAGCACACACACTTGGCAGGACAGCTGTCAGTCTGAGGCACAAGGTTCAGCCACATCACCAGAAAAAGGAGTCGCCCCCCTAAGGAGACAGAAAATCATCAGTGGATTAGTAATTAACGTAACAGAAAGATTTACTAAAATATGTAAAAACAAATGTATCCAGGTCAGGTTGTAACATACAAAAACCCTTGAATAATAAGTACATTTCAATCACACAGCAAATGTAGGAACGAGCCTGATGCAGAGCAATGAAAATCGTGGCTGAAACAGTTGTGAAGTTTCTACTTGATAATTTTGTGTTTTGTGACAGGATGTTACTATATAAGCAATACAAGACTCCACCAGTTAATGTGACAGTGCACACCAGCAAATTACAAAACAGACAAATTCCAAAATATTTAATTGCATGAAGTATAATATTCAGCATATTACTACAGAACACCTAATCCTCTTCGTAACAGAGATTCAGCATGAAATTCAGCAGTCATGTTATTTGGATCCGGGGACACATTGCTTCCCTGACGACTCTGATGACTTAAAGACCTAAGCAGCTGAAGAAGTCTCATTTAAAATTGGGTGGGTGTGTTTTATATGGAATTAGCTTGCTCTAATAGGGGGGACACAACTAAAGATGTTTTGATTGTCTAGAAACTGACATTTAATGTGACACTTGCAAAGAAGCTCTCGGTGGAAATGGGCTACAGGAATGTACAAGACATATTATATGACACACCGCAAGGTTTGTAAAAATCCATGTTTAAAGTAATCATATTCTTGACGCCACTGTTAGCATGAACTTATTAAACACGACAATGACTGAAGTGGGCTCAATCATGTAAACAATGACTTTTGACATTACTCTGTTGTAGGAACAGCTGAGGTAAAAATAAAGTATCTTCTGGGGCTGATATATCTTTCACGTAGCGATAAAGGTGTCAAAGTGTCACAAGCATGTCTAGTATCATCATGTAATGGCAGGTACTCCTTTAAATCTCTGAATCCTCTTCAGCTCCTGTTCTTACTGAGGATTTCCAATCTCTGCTCTCATGCACATGTGAGGAATCCCAGGCTTGCAGGCATGACAGGTAGTGAGCCTCTGGAAAATGCATGAGCGTTAGTCAGCCCTCCCTCCAGCCTCACTCTCCCTCTTCTCATTCCCTTGCAATGTGTTGTGGTGCAGCTCATCTCTGGACCTTGTTAAACGGAGCTCTGGTGTGGCCTGACAGCAGCCCTCTGCTGCACTTTCCTTGCAATCTCCCTGCTCAGCCGTCAGACTGCCACCGGAAAGCTGTCAAGGCTTTCCACTCTTTCTGCATCGCAGCACTTTTCCCTCAGCACTGCCTAACAATAGCAATATTTTATCGCACAGCACGCTTCGTGTATCTCCTATGCCGTCTTCATTTTTTTCCTTCTCTCTGCTGTCTATTCATTAACAGGCTATTTCCACCCACGCATTGCATGTCAAAGCCTGGGCTCCTCAGCTCTCTGCATAATATGTCTTGTCTTTGTTAGCATCTGTTGAAAGATAGCATATGCCACACAATGTCATGAACTCCAAAACGCATCTTCACTGGATCAGACCAATTACATTATAACCAGGAATCTGACAGTCATAGCATCCTGGCAGCTTTGTATTACGTTACACTTTCATAATCAAGTACCTGATGTCAAAGTGTATCAGTGTCAGACCTTTCACCTTTCACTCTACAGAGAGTCATACACAATAATCTGAAACATTACATAAAAAAGTATGCTTTGGAGCTGCCCCGATGTTGTTGTTGAGTTCAAGTTGTTGAGTTGTTGACACAAAATACAACAAGGTTATGGTGAAAAATCCATTCCTTATCAGCTTCTGCCAGCTTTGGTTTCAACTCTTAATCTTCTACTATCTCTTTTGTCAAAACATGGCTCAGAGCACAGCTTTCCCTCTTTCATACCCTGCCAGTAGCCTCTTTTCTAAGAGCTATATTATTGCACAATAGTAACCTTCTAGTCTGTTTAAGCGCGGACAAACTTCTTTGTTTTCTCTTGAGAGACACCCGAGTCAAGTACATCATTTCACCTTCTCTCTCTCCTCCAAGACCAGCACCTCTATTTACATTTTCATTATTGGGGTGATCCATGTATTCTACAAAAACTAGTCTCGCAGTGTCTCTTTCACCGGCTGCTATCCTGTAGGTGAAAGTATGACTTTATTCACCCATCTTTTTGCATGGCAGTCTTTAAAACCTGGACTGAAACATACTAAGAAATGCAAAAAATACTTTGATTGTGATAAAAGAAAAAAAATCAATATTCTGAGAAATAAAATCGTGAAAACAGTCAGTGTTGTAGATAAACAATATCAGCAGCCAACTCCCATCCAAAAATACTGGTATCAGTACCCTAGTAGTAGCTAGAGGATACAATACTGGAATGCAAAAACAGAGAGTTGTCAGCAAGAGAGGTATGAGTGGGTGCAGACTGCTTTGTTTACTTATTGTATGAGTGAGAAGTCACTTAGCCAGACTTCTCACTCATTTTCATGTGCCTCTGGCATGTTTGGAGTTTTAAACAAACTCTTGGTGCTCCTTTGTCTTAAAATACAACATGCACTTAAATGCTCTGGACCTTAAAAGGAACACGGAGGGCATACTGGGACAGCAAATTCAGAGTGCTTCAGATTCATCACGGTGGCTTTGCTTTGAAGGGCTGGGGATTGGGCAGGGACAGCTAACATGACAGTCTTATCCCCTTGGCCCAGAGTGAAAGTGATGTCTCTGTCAAAGATGAATCACAGTAGTTCTCCAGAGGGACCTCCTGGCCTCCTTCTGAAATTATACATTATTGTGTTTTGAAAGGTAAGAGAAGAAGAAGAAGGAGAAGAAGAACTGCATATGAGAGCAATGGTCCCTGACTGAAAGGTCATGTATGCTCCATGAATCCCTCTTTGTATGCATATTTTTCTTATATCAATATGAAGAGAAGCTGTACATGATACTACTAGACCTCTTTCCTAAAAATTACAGTAGGGTTATGTTCACATAAAATAAACTGCTTCCATAATCAAATTTCTGATGTCATTAGAGTGGGATTAGGGTTTAGTTTTCACCATTTACTCTGCAAAAATGTATGCTGCTGATTTAAGAGTTTATATTATTGAATGCAGATTTTTTTCACGGATACATTTTCCCAATTAAATTCTCATTTCCAAATACATTTACAATGTTTGACAAACATTTTCTTGCTTTCGTACTGTATCTCTGACTTAAGCCACATGGTAAAAATGATGAAGAAGCTTTAAAGATGTGGTTAATGTTGTGAAAGGGTGTATATATTAACCTGAACCATGATATTTTCCAAAATCTAACCAAGTAGTTTTGGTGTCTGTGCCTACTAAAACCCTGATCTGGGAGAAAGTTCAGCATTTTTACTGATGCCACCACCATCCCCTTTTCTTCTGAATACAGAATTTGTCTGTCTTTATAATGAGAACTGCTACCTTTCTGGCACAAAGTCATACTGCTGCAGGGAGAAAATATGCTACCCTTAAAAGGTAACTGAAAATGCAGTTTTGTTGTATGGGAACACATTTTTTAGGATACAGGGTTGATATGACAGCTGCATGAAGTCCAATTTTAGCAAAACCTATGCAACTAGAAATGACAATCTGAGCTATAGAGTAATACAGGGCAATAACTTGAGGCACTGCATACTCACAAATCACAAACAGAAAACTGTTATGAAAAGTGAACACATAGATATGAAACTATATTGTACCACTAAGAAAACATTCCGAATTCATTATTTCTTTTTTTAAAGACAAAACTACTTTCATGCTGTTTATGCGTTTATTTGTTTTCCCTCTGTCATTTAAAGTGTATCTTGACTTTTTGAACTCTACTGTATCAACCTTTTAAGTAAGTGTTATGAAACTACGTCTTTCTGTGTTAATTTATCCTCAGGGGTTGACTATTTTTGTTCTGTGTTCCCTTCCTTCTGGTATTAATTACAAAACAATATGACAGCTCTGTCTACTAAATTTCTTTCTTACATACATTTGTTTTAGATTTATCATAAATGTTTGTAATCAACATATCTTTGCCCTTTATTTTATTGCCTTCCTCTTGTTACTCTTTTTTTCCAGACAGCAAATCATTTATTTGATTCGATAGACGCTATAACCATGTTAATCTTCTAACATGGCTAAAGCTGTGAAAGATTTTATTGTAACACAAATCATTATGATTTCCTAATAACACACTGTTGTCATTGGCCCTTTCATATTCACATTCTATTTATTGCCATTTACTCCAGTGTATCATGGAATAAGTGGTTTCTGTTTTAATCTATTATTATTATTATCATCATCATCATCATCATCATCATCATCATCATCATCATCATTAACTATTTTACATAAATAACATAACTTTACATGATTTGATGGTTAAGACCGATGTACAACACACTATGAATGTGAAGAACCTGAACAAACGTTTATATGAAGAAACTAATTACATTTCTCTCTGCAAAGCTTCTCTTTTTGTCTGTTTAAACTTTGGATACATTCTAAAACTTTCATTGCTGTAGAGATTTTTACAAAATAGTGTTTTAGGAAAAGCAAGAATTACAGGGTAGCCTATAGTCCCACTGTCATGACAGAACCGGAGGATATTCCATTTAAGTTTGCTTTGAACCTCTTTTCCTTCATAAGCCTGTGAAAAGTTTTATTAAGGAGAAGAAATGGTCTTCACTTTCAAGAGCTTCACTGAATTGCAGAGGAATTGGTTGGAAGGGCATATTGATATGGAAAAAAGTTATGATCTGAAGTCCACATTGACCTTTTTATTGCTACTATATTCACTCTGTCACTGAAAGTAGTTTTCAAAAGAGTCACTTTTCATCTGTTACTCGGTTTTCAATGGTGTTAGTCTTACTTGTAAGTCAAGTTCTTCACTTATATATTCCAAAAGTTTTTTTTTTTTCCACATAACCTGCAGTAAATAGTATAACATTTACTTTTAAAGTTTTGTAAAAGGCAATTTAGTATTTATTATTGAAAAAGTTTTCTTTCTTTCTGCATCCGGATGTGAACCTGTTTCAATTTCAACCAACCTCCCAGAAGAATGTCCACAAAAAGTCAAAACAAATACACAGACAAACACACAAAGACAGATTTGTGCTTGTCCTTACAACATTGATGAACCAGATGCTATAATCTTAAATAAAGATGCACACATCAGATCAAACAGGTTATTTAGGGCATGATGGACCAGAGACTTCAGCTGGAGTCTCTCAGCTAACCATAGAGTGTTGCTGGGGCACCAGTGGCAGCTTTAGCAACCAGATGAACACACAATTAGAAGACGAACATGGGGACAGATGAGGTCCTGTTTGACACACATCTGACACAGCACTTGCCCAAGCAGATGGCTCATGAATAACTGAAGGAACCGGAGGTCGGCAGGCAGAGGGAAAAACTGAGCCAGCCTACGGTGTGTGTATGTAAAAAGGTGGGCCTGCATAGATTTGCATGCATATGCATTTACATACATTCTTTTATTGCCTGGAGAAATTTAAAATAAATGGCAATGCATCATGTACTGAATACTTCTGACTAAACCTAACTGTGGTAGACAAATAGGTGGTCATGTCAAACCACTGAGAAATGGCAGCAGTAACAAAAGGCAGTGGGCTGGCAATATCCTGACAGTTAGAGACTGAGCTTGCAATCAGAGGGCCGTCGGATCGAATCCCTGCTTGACTGGCAAGCAAGTGGAAGGGAAAGTGGAGGTGAAGAGTTCTCCCTTTCAACAACTGCCATCAAATTACCATCGACCCTTCAATGATGCACTGACCTCACAGCTGCTCAAATCGTCACTCAACAGGATATCATTCGAGACTGTGTAAGGCTCAACATTTGCAAACTGTCAGCGCTGTATACCACTGTGAAAGTAACTTGATAAATAAAAATACTCATGTGCACACGTACTATAACAATAAATATTTTCAAGCACTTCTTTTTTACCTCTACTTTTATTTTATGCTTTTTTGTACTTCAAAGGCCAAGAACATTTTACATATAACAAAACTATAACATCAGCTTACGCAACAAAAATGTAAGAGGACATGACTTAATGTTTCCTTGAGAGCCATAAAAACATTATTCAGTTCCTTTTAAGCAGTGCTGTGTTCAAATTCTGATAAATACTGAATAGTCAACGGCATGTACAATTGGTGGCATATCCCCAAGTATATGATGGATACTTCTTGCATCACCGATTGTGGAACTCTACAGTGCTCCTGCATCTATCAGTCAGTTTACCTACTAAATGATACTACCTTTCCTTCCAAGTTGAATTAATGATAGCTAAAATAGAGTTAGATATGCTCGAATGCCACTAAAATTGATTATTTGTAAGGTGGTGGCAAAGTGCCATTGGATTAGGGGGCAGAAATGGCATATTCCTCACAACTCTACTGTATGTTGGCAGCAAACCAAGTGGCCCTCAGTGCTTCTGCAGCTCACTATGAAATGTTTCATGGAAGGCGTTGGGAGTCAAGTCTACCCGTGAGGTTTTGCAGAATGGCTCAAATTCAGCTTTATACCCACCCCCACATGTCACAGACATGGACAATTTTCTCATGTGAAACCATGCAAAATGCATAATTCAAGTAGTGTTAACTGAAAATAATGCTAGCAGTGTGCGTGTTTGTGTGTGTGGTGGGGTTGGCTTTGGGGGACTCGAGGAGTCCAGATGCATTCCTTGAGCCACAGAAGACCAAAAATTCCGAATGGCCTACTTTAGGGTTTGTGCCACGCAGACTGCCAGTAGTGCAGTTTTTTGCTTAACAGAGTGTATGAGGCTTTACCTTATCTGCACATAGCTGGAAAGAAAATAAATGAGGGTAGCAGCTACAGTACATGCCCCATGTGCCTGGATGTTGTTTTGCTCTGAGCTAGACTTTAGCGCAGGTGTTAACAACATTTACGATGCATTCTTTTTTGAGGGATTTAAACAGAGCAAACATGAAGTACCTCAGAGGATTAATGTGAAAATCTTTTCTGCAAAGAAATTCAAAACAATGGTTAAACAACAGTATCAGTTTAGAGCCAAACTACTAAAACACTGAGTGCAGTGTTTGTTCAATTGCATTTGTCAGTAATTTTTAATATATTTTTTTATCATTCATGGCTGTTAGGTTAGGCTACTCTTAAATGCATCTAACCATGGATGGATGGATGTTTCCTAAGGTTTGCCGCTATGATTTAGAAAGTACTTTGCATGGTCCAACCTGTGTTTGTTTTGATTTTTGTATTTAATTGTTTGCAATGTAGCCAGTCATAGATGTTTCACATGAAATAAGTTATGTTGTTTCCAGAGTGTCTATTGTGGATGCACATCATGTTGAATGCAATAAAATATTTACCACTCCAAAAAAAACAAGTCATGGCCTGCATGTGCAAGTTGATGGAGACTGCTACAATCACATTTAATGTATTGCGGTGGCATGAAAACAACGCATCACTAGCAATATTATTCTCAATTATCTGAAAAGGATAACGGCCCATGCAAATGAAAGCTTCAGATAATGACACCATCTCACGTTAAGTGTTAGAAACAGAAAGTTTCTGCTCTGCTCTGAGAGTGTCAAAGCAGTGACAGCACCCAAAGGCGACCCTGTATATTGCTGCATCTAAAGATGATGAAACACAGTTTGGTCGAGCTGAGAACATGCAGTAATAAGTGGTTGCACAGCTTGATGTCATTGCAGCCTGTCTTTGCTGTGGGCAAAGTTGAGCTCTCAAAGAATAGTATACTGTGTTTAGCAGGGCTGGAAGTAAAGTGGGTGCAAACATTAACCACTCAACATTTTTCTGATGGCTTCATTACTACAAAATTCCTATGTTTGGCAGATGCCCTCTTATACAAGCAATGATTGTGCTTGTTGAAGAGAAACAAACTCTAGATAAATTGTTGCATTTGTGTGAGTTACAATTGGGGGGGAAATGCATCAAACAAGCGCTTAATCTTTGTCCAGTCTAGACAAAACAAAAGTCATTCTGTGAGCAATCCATTTAGTTGTTTGGGAGAATTGCTTTGAAGAAACGAGTAGCTGTAGGGAAAACCAGCAAGGAATTCAGAATTCCTACCACCTTGTTGTTTTTGTTCTTGACACAGGCGCTCAACTTAACCTTGCAAAACCCTTGCATCAATGATAGAAAAATTGCAAAGATATACTTTAGTCACTCTGAGGTAATTCATTGGTGGGTGTACAGCAGAGAGTGGTATTTTCAGTTGGCAGATTTCTCATTCATGTGAAAATGCAATGAATGACACAGGTATTTCAATGCCTAGGGGTGAGAGGTAGAGAAAATGAGGCTGAAAATACTTCTGAAGACAAACCATTATTGACACCCCTTTTTACTGCCATAATGTGTTATCTAACCTTCTTCAGTCTTCTCCACTTTTGCAATATTGCACTCTGCTATACTGGCCTGCTGACTATGCAGGCTGGTTGCAAATGTGTCCTCTTCAATCACCTCACACTGAAACTAGGAAAGAAGAAAGGCCCGTGTAGGAGCCATTTTTGGGTTGACACCTTATGTATGCCGCTAGAGGTCACCTTTTGAGTTTTTCGGTATGGTGTGTTTATGTGAAGGTATTTAAGGTAGACACATATAATTAACGCCAGGTGTTGTTGTTTGGGCGGAAGCAAGTTTGTGACCGCTGCGCTGTTATGTTAAATGGTGTTGGAATAAAGATTGTAAAGGACAAAATAAGTACGGCTGGAGTTATTGGACTGTAGCAAATTTAATAAGTTAATTCATACCAGAGACATCGCATCCCCCCGCCAACGAACACCTCAGTGGCTTCAAGCGTAGGCTTATCCTCTACAACCTGCTTGAACTACAGACCATCTCACACTAAACGCAACACCTGTCAAGATGTTGATGTTCCACAATCCATTAGTCATCACTACATTGCAACATCATTACATGACTAATCAGTACTAATTCCTCAGACATCTAAATACCAGTCAAAGAACTTTGTGACAGTTCCCCATCACACTAGCTGTCTCCAGGACTAGATCTTCCTATTAAGACATACACAAATGCAAAGAAGATTTGAGCAAACAATTGCTATCAACCACATGTACAATCTTATTTTTAGCAGATTAAAAAAGTTAATCACAGCAGTAATATGTCAGACACTCAAGCTGAAATGGTACACTGTATTCTGTATTCTGGTTTGTTATTTTGTGATTTCAGCTTGTTTTCATTATTGATGATGTCTGAATAATGTTTAAGTTTTGATTTCCCATGATGCCAATTTGATGGATATTACAGTACTTTCTCTTATTACTTTAAAAATCTGTTTACCGCCTCTGTGTTCTTTTGTATCATGTCTAGTGTGTGCTCTTTGAGTTCTGTCTTTATTACTTCATTTTCTATTTGGTTTCATTGTGATTCTTTGTTCTTAGTTTTGTTTTTGTTTATTTCTTGAGGTTTCGATTTCCTAAGTACATTGTCACATTGTTTACTGCTATTCCTTGTGTTTTTTGGTTACTGTTAATTTCATGTTTTGTTAAATCTTTTTGGTACTTTTGTCAACTACTAAAAACTGGTTTGCTTTTTGTTAAATGTGTCCTACACTCCACTAGTGGTGATATAATTAAACTGAAAACATGGTGTAATCCTACAAATAACTAGGTGATTTGTCTATAAACAGCTCATTTACTTCACTTCATTCATTTTGAGGCAGGGGTATCTTCTAGTCTCATCAGTTAGAGATGCTTTACTGAAACCTCAGAAATGGTACTGGAGGCAGAGTTCTAGATTTTGAAGCAATATAAATCATTTTTGTGTAACAATGTGAAGAATTTCTTGTTGTTATGCTCCCAGAGAATATGATCACTGAGTTTTGATTTTTTCCCCCCTTCGACTCAGAGTATTCAAGCCTTTTTTCCTCAGCAAATTCAAATAGTTTGTCTGCAAGTTAAGTTTCACTTCTCTCATCAGCAGTGTTTTTAGTCACAGTAGGCAGCTCTGGGAACATGGTAGAGCATTTAGCAGCTTAAGAGACAGATTTTTCCCTTAGGCGCTGGTGAAGAGCAAAAGGCAGATAAAAGGAGAATAATAACTGGAGTTGCAGTCAATAGATAGCCAGGCGAATAACTTGAAGCCCCAAATGACTGCTAATCTTGTTGTTGAATATGTAAAAATGTATTTTTAACAGCATGTTTACAATATCATCATTAGGTTTTCAATACATTAGCCTTTTTTCATAAATTGTTTCCACTATGTTATAAAAATGAATTAATGCTGTTGTTTTTTTAATATTTAATTTTTTATCAGTCACTATTCAAACACAGGGCTAACACAGAAGGACAAATACCTGCTCTCAGATCCACGCCTACAGCCAATTTAGAGTCACCAAATAAGCTGACAGCAGGTCACTAGAACTGTGAGAGGAAAGCCACACGCAGGTACAGAACATTTAAAGTCTACACAGGGCCCCAACTGACCAGCATGTTTGAACCACAGCACAACACTACGATTCAAAATAGTGTAAGTTGGAATGTGTTGTTGTTTTTCTCAGTAAAATCACAGAAGGCTCAACAGACAAAATGATATAGCTCGCTGTGATATCTGTCATACAGCACAGCAGTTATCAAGCTGTCATCTGGCAACAAATTGTTCAGCTATATGACACACAGGAAAGTATACCTTTGAAAGAGATGAAAAGGCAATCGTGCGGGATGTAAGATCCATGCCTTCTTAAAGAAGGTATGACATTTTAATGACATTTTAATGACATTTAATTGCCCTCTAGGAAAAGGAAATCAATGAGATCCCAAGAGGAAGAAGATGAATATGGGAGTTCCAGAAAATAAGATGAGGGGGGCAGCTAATGTCCAGTTTGCTGCATGATATAAAACACTGGGTTTGTGTAATTGTATGTAGGCATGTAATATTTACACTATTGAATCATACCGTAATGTCAGCAGGTTAACTGATTCCAACCATTTACAGCAGATCCAATCACTGTATGTGATCTTTTAGGGTAGGAATTATGTATCCATTATCTCAAGCACTTATTCGTTAATTCATTTTTATTCCCTCTGTATGACTCATCAGACACACAGTAAAGGAACTACAGAGATGTCTGCCATGATCTATAAGAAATCACGGGAAAATGAAAAAGATAAAATACATAAATTTGGTGGATGACTGCAAGCATTAACTAATTCTGTCCAGCTTCCTTGTAGATCCATCTATTTTGGATGTGTAGGCAGCCCTGGAGGCATGTTGACCTGAAAAAGACAAACCTCTCCCTTCCTTTCATCTTCTGAGTCAGTTCCTGCAAGCAAATGTATTACGGCCAATATCATGAGGCCTACTTCTGCTGTTCTGCCCTGTAACAAGAGCAGTGTTCTTAGCAATGTTTTGCACCTATCGCATTGGATTTTTACTGGCCATACTTTCAAAAATAGTGTTGTCAGAGGAATGCACTGGAATCTAGATGCGCAATGAAAACTATTGAGAACCCGGTAAATAATTGTGGAGGCAGCAATGCTGTCTGTGAGCAGATGTAGGTGGATTTTGACATTTGTGAGGTATAGGATCTCATATCTTCCCCTGCCTCCGCATACATCTGATTCATTCTTCATCCTAGACCTTCCACTTAAACCCAAAGCATGTGAAAACTGGAGATTTGAAGCGGAATTTGGCCAGCATCCGTCGACTCGCCATTTACAGTATATGCTGAGGCAAAGCAGACGCTAGAAAACTCACTGTGCTTAAAAGAAAAATGACAACCACTGGCAATTTGCTTGAAAATGGAATACAAATGGAGTGGAGTTGCAGGCCTTCATGAAAATAAGAGGTGAATAATAAAACCACATTTGTTTGCATATGAACAGAATGATTGGAATGGCTTAAAAGGGGCATTCTCTAATAAATTCTTAGTGTTTCATTTCAAAGTGAATATTTTGCTTGTGAGAAAGCAAAATAGACAAAGGATAAGTAAGCCTTTCAAACTTTCTGATGTAAATGTCATAACACAAAACACTGAGTTAACCATCTTATTGTTCTGAAACAGATCAGGTATTTGTTGATTCTATGCCAGGGGTGGGCGATCTCAGTCCACGAGGGCTGGTGTCCCTGCAGGTTTTAGATCTCACCTTGGGTCAACACACCTGAATCACATGATTAGTTTGTTACCAGGCCTCTGGAGAACTTCAGGACATGTTGAGGAGCTAATTTAGCCATTTGAATCAGCTGTGTTGGTTCGAGGACACATCTAAAACCTGCAGGGACACCGGCCCTCGTGGACTGAGATTGCCCACCCCGTTCTAGGATCTCAACTTCTGCAAAGGCCTTGATCTAGAATCTTCTTTAGTTTCAATGAGTAGGAAAAAATGGGATTATGGGCCTTTCCAACAGATATTTTTTAGGGACATTTTTTCCTCACCTCGACCCCTAAAAACAAAAAGAAATGGCTGTAGCCTGGTTCGTTTAATAAGCGCACTTCACAGAGCGTCTTAAAGCGAGCACTCGCTCCTTTGGAATAATGAAAGGGGAAAGAGATGTGCATTATTTACCACCCGCCTCAGTACCGCCGCACCCTGCATAGACAAAGCGGCCTAGTGCAGGAAAATGGATTTTCCTGCAGGGGAGCTCAGATAAGAAGTATAGAGGGAAGGAAGGACAGAAAACAAAAAAAGGGGTGAAAACAGAGAGACATTAGCCAAACCCAGAATCAGTTAAATTTCTTCACATCAGCCTGTCTACTATCTCCACCTCATCCTCCCTGTTGGCCTGATAAGGGCAGTTCTTTACATCAGAGGCCTCCACGGATCAGTAACCTTTTTTACTGAAAAGGTCGAGCATTGGCCCAAAGCTCAGTTCATGCTGGGAACTCATCATTCCTGCTCTTTATCTCCCAGGTGAGGGATGATCCAAGGCTGAGTGCCATGTCAGTATGCCCCCAATACGCCCTCTAACCTCTTCAATTTCTGGGCTGCTCCCAGAGATAGAGAGAGGAAGTGGAAAGTTGGTTATATGCACACAGGTTTGCATCGCATCACACTATCCAATAAGACCAGAGTGAGGAACCACTAGTGGCTCACAGTGATGCTGCAGTGTCCGAGCAATGGGTTGGTCAGCCTACACCCCTCCCTTCTGAACAAAACAGTCACGAGTTGAGAAGAGTGGATAAACACGCCAGCATATGGCGGCCACCTGAGACCTTAGCTTACCTCCCAGAATCCAAAAACCTAAAGCAATTTGCACACATCACTTAACCGGATTCCAACACAGGTGTGTATGTGTGTGTGTATCTGTTTATATGAGATTGCATACAAGTATATGTGTGTATTGTTGTTGCTGTCACAGTTCCAAAATAACTGTAACACTATAAATGATGCGCTGGCGCAATTTGCGTGTCACTGTAGTGTGGGATGACCCAACTGACAAGACTTCCTGCTTTGCTGCCTGGGTAATGAGTCATTCCAGCCCTGGAGAAAAACAATCTGGTATTTTTAAACTGCATCCTTCAGCTGTTCCTTTCTCCCTCGAGCTCCATCTTGTAAGCTCTCGGTGGCTTGTAATATGAATGCCATTTGTAGTTCTTGTGCTAATGGGCCTGATATGTCTGAATAATAGAAATGCATTGCAGACCTTTTAATGGTACTCTTGGTACATCCATGCCCCAACAATTTTGATTAATGCTCTACACAATGCAGCAAAATGTGAGATTACCATTTAATCAGTAGTCCAGTGCTATTAGCGTTTTTTCAGGTTATAACACTCCAGCGTTTTTGAATGTTAAAAGCGAGGCAATCACTATGTGTTACATAAATTTTAGAAAGTATGCTAGTCTCAGTTTTAGAATCACACAGCACCGAAATATAAGAATATGAGTTCGAGGCAACTGTTGGATAAAATAAAAATGAGATGGCCAATACGTCCCAAAATTAAACAGTGCACAAATATTTAGATTAAAATTAATTGATCTACCACTGCAAGAATACTACAAATGTTGAGTGTCTTTGAATGTAGCTGGTAAATTATTTTAGAAGTTGATTTTAGTGAGAAAAATTTTCATATTGTTTTATGTTATGTGCCCGTTGTGTTGTGTTGAGATTTATCTGATTAGTTGCATCACATTGTAGGTTCAGTAGGTTCAATTTGTATATATGCAAAACTCAAAAGCCACCTCAATCCCAGGTCCGTGTTTGTCTCACACCATATATCTTACCAGCTGACACCTGCAAATTTACTTTAGTTTTTTGAGTCACTTCACCAAAGATGACAAACAATTATTAGTAAGTTGCTGTAAAACTCACTAAATACAACATGTTATCTTTAAGGGAATTTGATGTGTGTGAAAATAAATTGCTTATGATCCGTGAGTTTTAAGGAGCTTGGAAAGAAAAGCAGCTGGACCAGTTTCACCTCCCCATCTGAGAAGCTTCTTCAGTTCTAAGTCTAAATGGTGGAGAGCCCCAGGTATTTAAGCCCTAGTCGGAGTTTTCCCTTAAGAAGGTCGTTGACCCACTATTGATCATGTGGCTCCCCATGAGCCGAGGTGTGGGTCATTATCAGCTGAGGTTTGGGGTGAAACCATTGTGAGACCTTTCTTTTTTTTTTTTTTTTAAAGCCTTTATTTTCCAAATTCATGGGAATACATATCAAAAAAACAACACACAGTATTTACTTAAAAAGTATATGCCAATACACATGAAAATTTACAAGAATACATAGATATAAATATCAATTAATAACACCAAAACCATACTCAAGCCTTTTCAAAATTAATCATATCCTTAAAAGATCCCAAGCTAAAGGACTATTATTCTTCCATTCTAGAGTTTTCCTCCTTCTCAAATCTGCAAAAATATTCTTGCAAACAGCCACACTGCCAATCATCTTTTGTTCAAGGATCACCTTGGCTCTTGTTTTCCAAATGTGGGTGTTGATAATGCACATGATCAGCCAAAAAAGACGTCTTTTATTATCATGCATCTTTTCCTTAAACAGTCCATACTTTATAGCTTTTATATTATTGTCAATATCAAAGCCCACTTTAGCCATTTGCTGTCTAATCTCTACCGTTCTATAGCAGGATAACAGGAGGTGTTGCAAGGTTTCATCTTTGACACATTGTGACATTGGACATTCCTTAGTGGTGATATAACAGCTCCACTGAACTACTGCTCTAACCAGAAGACGCCCGACGGAGATCAACCAAACCGTGTCTCTCATATTCTCCGATATTAATTTACCATAGACCTTTCCTCACCCTATCATGTGACTTGTTGAGATCAACTGGTGCAAGATGTGATAATGATGTACAATAATGCACACATACTTTAGCACAGTGTTTGTTATATCTTTTTTATGTGTGTTGAAAGGCACGAATATGAACTGCAGATGACTATAATTTACATACTGCATTCTTGCTTGTCACAGTCAAGGGTCACGAAAAATGATACAAAGTGCTGCCAGTGGTCCTTGGGCCAAACTGTGAGAACTGTGGCTCTAAGATGCTCTTTTGGCATTTCTACATCCCAGAAACTACTCCTAAGAAGCCATCAAGTCTCTTAAGTTAATCCTCTTTTCTATTTAACATTCTTTGATTGCTTGTGTTTACATACACAGGTTCTGTTCATGTTATGCAATTGTATTAGCTGGTAGTTTAACATGCTGTTCACATATGCATGCTGCTGAGCATGTGGCCCTGTTAGAAAAACAAGAAGAAAAAAGAGAAAGACAGACGACGCTGGACAAAATACCGCTTGATCCCCTCTCATCTGAAAACCTCTAAAGTCGACTCTCCTACTGACTGCATTCTGCTTAGAGGAGCTTCAGCACGGTGCCACATCGCCTGACAGCCGGGATTTCAATCATTGTGCTCGCCTCATATCTGTATTTCCTCCACCACCACCACCCCCATATTCCCAACGCAGCCACCTGCCACTGTCATGCTAATTTACTAGTCCACACTGATGTGAGCACTCATGTTTTAGGGCTTTCTCACAGACCCCATCATTGGCTGGCAATTAAAGTTTTGTGTAATTTGGAAAAGGAAAGAAATAGAAACAAGAACAACTTTGCACTCTCCTGGGGAAAATTTGACAAGACAATGGAAGATGGTTATGCACGTTTTCCAAAGAACAAAATAGTTTTGAATCAGGTATGACAGAGGGGAAAGAAAAGTACTGTAACTACATTCATCTTCACAGGTATGCAGTGCATTTCTCCAGGGCATCTATAAATAGCAGCTGTGCAGCAACTGCAGTGGTTAACAATAGATTATGTTTGTGCTTTCACTTCTGCTGCAACTAAGGTAAATGACCTCCAGTGAAGCAGAGTAAACAGGAAAATAGATGCTCCGTGTCTTTCTAAGAAAGAAATTATGAGATTGCCTTTAGTTTGGCTAGCAAAGCAAAATGCAAGAGCGCTGCAATGAATTGAAAATATAAACACAAATCAACAAATCTTAATGTGTCAATGTTGGTTCTCCGATTTTACAGCAACTCAACTTAACCAAAATGCTAATCTTCATACACATTCACAACATTCACAAAGCTGTTGGGGCTTTTAAAAACAAAGCATTGTGGACTTTCAGAGCTCACTGGGAGCTTATGGAGTTTCCACATATCCATGTGAACATGACATGCTATGTGTGATTAATGGTATTACTGTCTATGCCAAGATAAGAGCTCAATTAGCTGTGTGGGCAAGGACCTTGACTCTATCTCCAATGACTAATCCCATGGTTTTTGTTATGATTAGCAAAAGCAGTTTTAATCTTTGCTTCACAGTGGCTGGCACTAGCCCAGACACCTTTTTTTTTTTTTGTCGTAAAAACGCACTCTGCTATGAGTGACACTGTTCAGCTGGCCTGTATGATAGGGCTTACAGGTTACATCACCCAATCTGCCAATCACTGCCATTTGTGTGCTTTGGTAATATCAGTGGCGACAATCATTAGTAGGAAATGAATGAATCTACCTTGGTAGTATTAAGGAAGAGCTGCCTCCTGAGAGTTACCATCCATACTAAACCCACTCATCCTCCCAGAGGGGAGTCCTGCCTACATGATTGAACTGGTGCTGGTTTCCTGTAAATCTATTTCTTGCTACACAGTATTGTCATGGGAGATCATCTGAAGTATATAATCTCTAAAGAACTTTGTCAAATAACTGTAGATCCAACATTACTTTAGCACAAAGAAATTCCCAAGCCTCTCTTGAGTTTTTATCGGATGTTCAGCTCTTTAAGGTTTCACTCAAAGACTTCAAAAAATGTTGCTGTTTGATGTTCATAGACATATATATAAATGTTTCTTAATACAATAAATAGGATAAACAAGTTAAAAAGACTACACTGTAAAGAAACCAAAAGAGAAAGTTGTATATAGTGTATAATAGAGTAGTAATGATTTTTTTTTTTTCAAATATGACACGGTGTAGAAGAAATTTGTGCAGCAAAACCCATTTTGCACAATGATGCACTTTGTAGAACTCACCCTCTGCAGGGGAAAACGTAGCACACCATCTGTTCCCCAATCCCTGGCAACAAACAAGAGACAGACCAACACAGCAGACAGACCAGCAGACACAGGCGGCCACCACTCCTGCACTAGCAAAGAATTGTGGGAAACAGGGAGGCTGCTTCACAAATGCAGGGCAGCTAAACAGGGGATGAAAGCAGTCATCAGCTGTTAGAATTTGATCAGGAGGCCTGAGCTGACACTGCACATCAAAGAATGATGCAAATTGAGGCAGACACTGCAAAGGAGCTGCCGTGCAATAAGAGAGACTCTTCATAGCAAAGGAGCAGGAGAAAGGAAGCCAGTGGGATGAGGCAGCAGATGAGGGAGAGAAAGAAAGATTGTAGCCACTATGCAACGGAAAAGACCAAAGACAGACTATCCAAGCAGAGGAGAATAAGGAGGGAAACACTAGAACGTCTGTAGACACAGCCGGCAACAACAGAGATTTGACATTGTGTGTGGTCACACAGAAAGAAAGAGAGAAGGAAAGATTTGGGAATGCAATTCATTTTTAATCCAAGATGCCAGACGTTCGAACAATGTCCCTCAATCAGAATACTAAGTGGCCTAACGAACGTTAGTTTTGGATTAAGATTAATGTGGCTGGCTCACCACACACGAACACACAAACAAACATGAGTTCACGGACTGTCACAAGCACATTCTTCTGTGAAGCAAACACGTACGTGGTGGACACACACAACTATGAGGTGTTAAAGGATGGACGAGAAAAGAAGAGACTCAAATGCCTAAATATGCTCTGGACATGTGAGAAAGGCTTAAGCTTGCCCCCTAGTGTTCATTCCACTCCCTTATGACATCAGAACAACACACTGGAAAGTATTAGAAAATCACAGCAAGACATTCAGTTTCTTAAACCCACTAAAATACAATTTAAAAATATTATTTTATTATCATTAATTTGTTTTAACAGATATTGTTTCAAGATGCTTATTTAACAAAGAAACATTCTTTTGTTTCGATTACTGTTTTGTGCCTTTTTCTTTCTTGGTTCTAGATGTACTGTAGTCGCAGCCACTGGAATTGTCTGCATAGATGCATACAGGCACACATGCTGTTACAGTTCGACTCCAACGTTCTGGACATTTTCTTTAATGGGTTTATGTATGTTAATAAATAATAAAGCAGTCTGGAATCAAAGCCATGAAAAAACTATGTGCAACAGTGGGAAAAAAAGGCAAAATATGGTGAGAAGTAGACAGTTTCATGACTAATGGTGTATACGCTTGTGGATCGACATCAAAGTCAGCACTACATTAATAGAAAGATTCATTATTTGAAAGATAAAAAAAGAATGCAATCCATTAATGAGACCTTCTTCCTCTCGTCTTTCGAAATTCTCCATTTTGTATTGCCAGCAGCAGATTTGATTTAATAAGGTGCGATGATTCAACACTGAAATGCCAGCATCAAGAAAGAAAACACACAAAACCATTCATACTGAACATGCTCCGACTACAGAAATGACATACTGTTGTTTAATAAAAACAAAATTAGATTGAGACACTGTAAGATTAATGTGACTCAACTACCATAAAGCACTACATTAGAAATCACTGAAATATAATTGAACAAAATAGGCATCATATAACATATCAGCACAGCGCTGTGATAATCTCTAGCGCGGATACAATTCTGCATTGCTCTTTGCCTCATTTCCTTACCATGTTGCTCGTGTCACTTGTTTCAGAATGTCATAATTCTTCTGATTATTAATATATATGCCTTTGGGCCTAAATGGTGCAATCTTATTGCCATGTTACTCTGTGGTGTTTTTAATAGTTCTTCTTCCTTTTTCTCCCAAGGCTCTGCAGTCTGTGAATAAATACACTGGAAACCCTGACTGTTTATGCTGGCTTCCAATCAAAACTCTTGTTTCACGAGGGCCAATTCTTGGTTTATGGCAGGAAACACCTACATGCAATAACAGCCTGTGTTAAAACAAGCTGCTTATTCCGGTTGTATAATTTCACAATTAAAATTCTACGATTCAGAGTTGTGTTAGGTTAAATGCCAAAATGAAAGAGATTATTTAAAATGACAAGAAAAGAAATGCCACAAATAGAGGAAGGAATATGAGAGATCTTCATAGTAACGGAAATACAAACCGAATGCTTTGGTAGCACAGTGTACCAAAATTCTTAATCAATGCTGATCAAAAGTTGCTGATTGCTGCCTTGCTCCTTCAATTTTTAGTCTTTTTTTTGACAATACCCTGATACTAGACCTATTATCTAAGTATTTTCTGCATCTCTTAGTGGAATAAACTGGTTGTCTCAGCTATAACTCTCTCACGCTGTACGTGATACTAAAGGGAGAAAAAGCCACCAAAAGAAAAGAATGATACTCATATTAAAAAGGACTGAATTTAATGATTTTGCCACAGTATTCCCTCAGTTTTTTTTCTTTTTTTTTCCACCTGAGAGCTTGTGCCAACCTAGAGATGGCTGGTTGACACAGAGCTGAACATGCAGGTTATGACCTATTTTCTGTACAACAGACGAGGCTGACCAGGATCTTATACGGACAAGATAAGCACCTGCCCTTTATAAGCGAAGTGGGCTATTACACGGGTTTGTACAATTTCCTCTGTAGAGGCCACTCTCTGATACAGCCGACAGAGCTTAAGAGTGAAAATGCAAAGCCATCACCTTATTGCAAGGAAAGAGAGACTTTGTGGATTACAGTTTTTAATTTTTTTTTCCTAAACTGAATCACAAAGCAAGGATAAGCAAACAACAGCAGGAAATCCTCTTGTATATTTAAATGTAATATCAGGCCTGTTTGTGTTTGAAATAGCTTCTACTTTGGCTTTTTCAGATGTGCATACAAGAAGAGAGCAATTTCTATAAGAAGCTTGCTGTTCAGTGTAAGCTGACCAAGATATATTTTACAGCAGAAAGGAGCCAAAAAGAAAATAAGATGCCACATCAAAAGCAAATATCAGTGCAATCTTGTCACCTTAGCTAATGCTATTATTCAAACGCTAGTATCTCTTTTTCTGTCAGTCATCTTGTACAGAGCACAGGACTATTTCTTATGATTTCTACCTTATCCTCGAGACTATGTTCTCCTACAAGGAGAACTTATCTGATGCGACCTTACACTTAAATCAACACCTTGAAGATCAGGGTTGAGGTCACCGTTTGGATTCTGGTCTTTAAAAGAGTAAGGCTAGACACACTCCCCAATACGAAGTCGATAAAGTATCTGCTCATCAGGAGCGTGTGACAGTCTGAGAGATGAGACCACATCAATCATTTGAACTCCAATAGCCATTGTCCCTCCGTGGCTCAGATGAAACAGGGAGCACAGACTGGCGGCTTCTTAAATAGGCACCAAAGGAGCTAAGTGGAGAACTTATCCATCTGTCTTATTTGAAGAGGTCAAGAGGTGTTAATGTTTGGGTTTTCCATTGCTACTGAAAACCAAAAATCTGCTGAATTCTGCCATTTACTCTTTTATTTCAGTTGGGTTTTTTTTAATCACTTACAAAAACCAATATCAGCTCATGCCTTCGGGAAACAAATGCCATGTAGATGCCTGAATAATAAAGGAAAGTAACAAACGATCAGTTCACTTACCCCATCTTTGGGAACAGAACTATTGCTTTCCCTTTTTAAAATCATGGCTTCTACAGTCGGTTAAAAAAAAAGAAAAGAGAAGGGGAAAAAAAGCATGTGTGATGAACCCAAACCAGCTCTGGCAGTGGGCTCCCCAGGGCAGCATCATTGCAGGCAAGCAGCAGCTGTTGCGTTCTTGCACCTGTTGACTACGCATGTCAACCAAAATCTGAATATGTGTCTGTGAGTGACCTAAAAGCCTGCCTTATGATGTTGGGAAACTCTGGAACTGTGTGTTGGTGGTGTGAACATATTTAGCCTGAGATACCATGCCATCTTCTGACTTACTTTCTTTTTCAGGGCCATATTTTGACATTTTCTATCCAACATCAAACCCAATAGTTAAGTACTGCCATTTGGATTTTGCTATTTTTCCTAAACAAGTCAAGTCAAATCTTGTCACACTGTAATCATTTCAAAACTACCATCCTTCTTTCACAGGCTGGGTTTCTTTCTACTTGTAAATAGGCAAAGCATTTTAATATGAAAGTTACAAGTAAACATAGTAAAGTATTGCTGTTTTACTCAGTGCTTTTATGGGACTTTGTGAGTCCTGAAAGGTGTGTCAAAGAGAAGTGAGTCTTCTGAACATAAAGGTGCATTCCACTAATTTTGCTTTTACTAGAGCTTATTAGTCATTAGAATATAACAAATCATATATACTGAAGAATGGCTAAACAAAGTGAAAGTAATTCATTGCTAACAAGGCCAATTGTAAAACGTTACTGTTATCTTGTATATGGACTTTGTGTGTATGATTATCCTCCAGATGGGCATTTGATACCAAATTGAGAAATGACTCAGCGTGTCCAAACAGTTGAACTGGCTTTGCTCCAAAGTCTATGGAAAACTCACAAATGTTGTCATCGGGATTATTTCTACTTGGCTTTCAAAATACATTTGTTACAGGCTGAATTTGAGTAATTGGAAACATATGAACCATTATGAGCAATGGCACACTAATTATAAACTAATTTTCTGAAGAGTCTGCATATTTCCTTAATAACAGAACTATATTTATATAGTTCAGCTTTCACCTGTTAATTGACAAAAAGGCCACCTTGGGCTCTACAAAAGTGTATATTCTTTTTTAATTAATTTTGCTTGTTTAGAAAACAAAATTATGAAATTCATTTAAAAAATATGAATTACAACATTATTAATATATGTATTAACATCTTACTATTAAAGATCGATAGCCAAAACTGCAGTTTATCTAATGATATCATAAAGAACGGCATCGACAGCTGGAAACAACTTTTTTATTTAAAACTTAAACAGCTATAAAAAGCGACAGGCTACAGCTATACTGCTAGGTTAGAAGTTCCTTACTGTATATTTTATGTTTGCCAGTTCTAGTGGGGTTTTTTTCAAAGCTTTTACTCGAAATATTGTGATGGGTGTATTGTTATCAGTTTTATGGACTATCTATTATTCATCAACATTATGTGGATTGTCCATTTTGGATTGCGGAAGAGTTCCTGTCTCAAGTGGGAGAAGAGCAGTATGGAAGACTGACATATGAATTGGCATGGCACTTGGTAACGAGAATGCCAAACATAAAGCAGAGCTGTCAGTTCATCATAGAAACATCATTTGATAGCTATCGGTTTAAGGTTTTCTTTGCTTTGCTAACCTCACCTTTGGTCACAGGCTGCTGTTAGTGATGGAAAGTATAAGATCATAGATACAAGCGTCAAAAATGAGCTTCCTCAGAAAGTGTCTGGGCTCAAAGTTAGAGATAAGATAAGGAGTGCAGTCATCTAGAGAGAGCTCTTTCAATGTTTCTCCACACTTAAAGCTGTATTTCAATTTTCTTTAAAATCTCTTCTAAACAAGTTGCTTAATTCTTTTTTAATTTCCACATCACATTTGGAATGAAACATTGCGTCATCAGAAGATAATTTTTCAACACACTGTGTAGAGAACAGCTGCAAGACTGGAGTCTATGTCGCCAACATGGAAAACAGTCATTACAGCAGTTACTTGGAGTGTTTTTGTAGCACATTTTCCTCACCAGTAAAATAGTACTGTCACCAGGGTATCCTATTAAAAAAAACTAGAACCTCTGGAATTTACTAATGCCAAAGTATTTGCCCAATAATAGTTCATATGTCATTGACAGCTGTCAGTTTACGGTTTTCTTTGCTTTGCTAACCTCACCTTTGGTCACAGGCTGCTGTTAGTGATGGCAAGTATAAGATCATAGATACAAGCGTCAAAAATGAGCTTCCTCTGAAAGTGTCTGGGCTCAAAGTTAGAGATAAGATAAGGAGTGCAGTCATCTAGAGAGAGCTCTTTCAATGTTTCTCCACACTTAAAGCTGTTAGCTATGGTCGTTCGAGTATTTGACCACAATGCCTATTGGATACATCCTCGGTGATGTATTATGTGACCGACTAGGAGACTCAATGCATGCTCAACTTCTATTTTCTAGTGTAGGAAGGCCTTAGTATTCCCCTGGAAGAACTGGAGGAGGAGGTACCTGGGGACAGGGAGGTCTGGGAATCTCAGTTTAGTCCCAGTGTGGCTAAAAATGGCTGGGTGGATAATATTGGCATTACTAAAAAAAAAAAAAAGAGTTTATCTAAAAATTCTAAGCCTATATATGACCATAGGAGCATTTGAACTTTACATCATTCTCCTTCAAGCTGACAGAGGAGCCAGCGTCCATCACTTTCATCTGCTTTCATCATCATTTCTCAGATAGATGAGCCACGCTAAGCACATTCTCAGACTGTCACTATAGTACAGTATGCAACTAATGATAGAAATACCACAGACACACTGTCATTTATCTTGTGACTACCATCATTTCTAAGTTAATTACCCTAGCCAATATGCTGTGTCAGTTATTACCCACATTATACCTTAGGTAAATTACTTCTATGCAGTACCAACATCTCTGTCAGGTTGACACTATGGTATAGGTAGTTGTATAGGAATTAGGATGACATATTGATGACATAGAATGGAAAAAAGCCTCAGCTCTGTGATTCATGACTGCTTCAGTGGGGAAGTTATACAAAAGGAGGAATATAGTGTAGGAGGCATCATTAAATGAAAACCATGAAATATAAAGTTGAAGTAAAGACCTCTATGCAAAGTAGTGAAAGAGAGACAAGAATGCTGAGGGCTATATTAGTATGCATGCTTTTCCTCACTCCGTCTTTCTCAGTTCCCAGAGTTCTCCACTGCAGTCTGATCTTCTGTGCCATCGCCAGCCCTACTACATCATCTTCCAAGATCCTCTATTCCCTATTTTTATCTTAAACATGCAATGTCTGCGACAGCAATGTAGCATGGGGTACGAGCAGCCGAAATCTTCTTTTGAGAGGCTTAGGAAGCTGCTGTGGCACTCGATCTCTAACATTATGCTGCTGGGTAGCTCCGCAGTGAGGGAAGGAGGACATTTGGTCCTGCTGAGATGACATGTTTAAAATTTACTGCAAGTTTTGAGATGCAAACAGAATGTGCAAGGACATTTTCCAAGACACATAAGGCCAATTAAATCTATAAGGAGTGGGAGTGACAGTGAGATTGTTTGTCTTGCAGACATGTTTTCATGTGCAATGAAAGTTGATGCAGAATAGGCTATTTCCTTTTCTCCACTGATCTAAGCAGCCTATAGGAACACTGCACTGATTTATTTCAATTTTCTTTAAAATCTCTATTTGGTATTCCAAACAAGCTGCTTAAGTCTTTTTTAATTTCCACACCACATTTGGAATGAAACATTGCCTCATCAGAAGATAATTTTTCAACAAACTGTGTAGAGAATAGCTGCAAGACTGGAGTCTTTGTCGCCAACATGGTAAACAGTCATTAAAGCAGTTACTTGGAGTGTTTTTGTAGCACATTTTCCTTACCAATAAAACAGTACTGTCACCAGGGTATCCTATTAAAAAAACTAGAACCTCTGGAATTTACTAATACCAAAGTATTTGCCCAATAATAGTTCATATGTCATCATAGACACATCATTTGACATGACTAGGTCAACGAAATGAAGAATTTCAGACAATATGACCTATGATTGCTCAGTGATGGAGTAAGACACTGTTTGGCAGGCAGTCTGTCTTCAAAATGCATACCTTTCTCTTTGTTATTCCTAATCTTTCTCTCCATTGTTTGTGTTTGTGATATTTTGAGTTTCAGTCATGTTAATTTGGGTTGGCATCATTGAAATTAAAGGAAGATAAAAGGAAACTGGTGCTATGTTAATATCTCTTTGAAGATGGAGTCAATCTGGCAACAGAATGCCGAGCCCTTATTTTCCCTTCCCTTTCCTCTCTTCCTGTATTGAGCACAGTGGATATGAGATAACTGCAGACTCAGCTTTGTAACAGCTTACCTTAGGTGGAGGAACTCTTAAAGCCTCTCCTTTCATCTTGCTCCTTATGTTAGAAACCAGGTTTTGTTTTGTCTTTTTAATCGACATCTGGACGCTGAATATTTACTTATGTAATTTCTGCTTATTCCTACATCCCACCCTGTAAAGAGACACACACTCTACCTTTCTCACTGGATCTTAAAAAATGTTGACCTTCACCACAGTTTTTTATGATGGGAATATGTACTGTATATATAAAGTAGGTTATATAGAACACTTTTTGCCCATAGGCTGCAGGCTGTTGTAATGGCTGAAAAGTAGCATCTGTCTGTGGACAGTCACAGCTATTATGCAAGTCTTTCGTGCATTTAACCTGCATAAGCCTCCATTAGAATTGTAGATAATGAAAATGTTATAAAGTAGAAACATATAATGCATGGTAAAACTTGCCAAGGATTTTTATGGAAATGTTAATGATGTAACCTATAATTTGTCCCAAGAGCTATTCGTGCTCCAAAGTACTGCTACAAAAGCAGCAGTAGTATCTGAGTGTTCCTCAAGTATGGCTGCTAATGCTTGGAAACTAACTAACACTGACGTTACACAGCGAGCCACAAATCTTATGCTGTGATTGGCAAAACATTTAATGCTGTTTCTTTACAGATATAGAATCTCTTTAATGGATCCTAACATAGGGCTTTTGAGCTAAAAGGTGCTAAGTAGAGAAGCAATCAGTTACAGTTTTGATGACACCCATATCAGCACTCCGTACCCAATTCACCATCTTCACTTGTCTCAAACATGTCACGCTGCGACTTTAATATGCAGTTAATTGTTCTCATCTTGACCTGCCGGTAGAATGAGCCCAGCTGCCACTGCCACCCGTGCTTCTGTTATCTGAGCAAAAAATGCATTATTGTGTGCCCCTTTTAATGGCTTTAATTAGTTGTAAACGGAGTTGATTCTCCTGTTAAGTGGATGAGGAGTCGATAATGTAATATAGTCCCAGTATGCACGGCTCCAACTTTATCTCACTGAGAAGGTGGTGCACAGGAGGATAGTTTGCATAGTAATGGCAGTGGGCTGGATAAACCCATTGTGAGGTTAAAAAAAATCACATAGTGACAGCGCCCAATCACTGAACTGATATGAAAACGACAATTAGTGTGTTGCTGTACTGGCAGAGAAATCATTACAGAAGAGCTGTTTCAATGTCACTTACATAATGTGGAAGTTTTTACTGGTGCAGATGAAACATTGAAAGGGTCTGTTATCAGGAGAAAAAAATGAGCCATCTTCATGTAATTATAAAGTAAACATATCCTTGGAATGATTTGAAAGACAAAAAAACGGGTTTAGCAGAAGTGTTAGAATTAAACAAAACCTGATAAGAGCCTATATTTTCAGTATTTTAAGAGGGAAAGATATCTAAAGTAACACTGCGAACTCAAACACGTCAACATAATTTCAGCTTTGCTTGACAATGTTTGCCCAATAAAAGCTCTCCCCTGTAAAAACCCTGCAGATTCAGTAAACGAGGCAGCCTTGAAGAAAAGAGCCCCATAAAGTTCATGTCAGTAAACTATTTCTCCTTTCATCCACTCATCTGCAATAAAGTTTCCAGTCTCCAGTTTCCATTTGCTGAGTAATGCCTTGAATAGCCAGTGGTGAGGTGCAGTGCTTTCACACTGGAAGAAGCTAATGGCTGTTTATGGTTTCTAATGCATGATGCTATAGCTTTTGAAATAAAACGTTCTCTATTATAATGTTGTGTGTGGATAGAATTTGTCATCAGGAAATGCTGTGATGCTACAATTGACCTCCAAAGAATTTCTGAACGTATACTTGCTCTCTTACCTGCTTATGAGTCTTTAAGGGACTAGTGTCCCTACATTAAATTTGGCTGTTCATTTACATTTACTCATAACTCGTTTACCACCTCCCTTCCTCGCCGCAAAAATATGAGCATGCAAAATTTTATACTTCAATGAGAAGTGACATCCTGCAGTCAAATCCCAGATGAAGACAGGCAATGGAGACTGGAACCCTGAGAGTCCAACAAACGGGGGTGGTGGAGCAGAGTAAGCAGATGGCTGATGGTGACTTGGACAGCGCACATTTGACAATTGATAAGGTGGAAATGAGGAGGAGCATTGAGTGGGAGTAGGGGCTGATTGGCTCAGAGCTCACAGATAGATTTGTTTTTTGGATACAAGTAGTGACATTAAAATTTAGAGCTCAATTCAAATTTGTGGGAAAAGAGAGGTATTGGAGAAAAAAGCCATGAAGCATTGTAGATATGACCAAGAGATATGTGAGAGTACAGGTCTTCCTCAATTAAGATAGATAAAAACTTAATTTCAGCAAAGGGGGCTCATTTGGAAGAAAAGAGCAATATTAACAGCAAAAATGTGAAAATTCAAAATTTTAAGTATTACTGACAATTTGATAGATCATAGTGTAAAATCCCAGAAGAAGGTAGGAGATTATAACGGGACCTGAAAGAGAACAGCAGGGGCAATCTTAACATAGCATGGAAATCTCATCTCCAGAGTAGAAAAGATATGAAATGGGCAAAGTCAAGAGAAATGACAGTTAAAGAACAGTTACAATTATGATGAGAGAAGAAGTCAGAAATAGATTAAAGACTGCGAAGATGAAATCTTGCAAAGAAGGCTAGCTGACTAGGTCACAGGCAGAGGACTGGGAGTCGTTGATTGGCTAGAGGCTGCTAAAGAAAGAGAGAGAGAGAGAGATGAAGAACGTAGGTTTCTGATTGGTTGGCAGTCATTGGAGGACAGAGAAAGAAAGAAATAAGAGCCTTTGATTGAAAAGAAGCCAGAGAGAGAATGAGGGCATTTGATTGGCTTGAGGATGTTGGAAACCAGAAAGAAAAAAAATAGAGCCTTTGATCATCCAGAGGCTGTTTAAGGTCAAAGAAAGCGAGAAATTAGAGCCTTTAATTGGCTGGTGGCCATTGGAGGCTAGAAAAGAGGCCATTGATTGGTTAGAGGATGTCAGGAGGCAGAGGGTAAAAAATTAAGCTTTCTGATTGACTGTCGGAGGCCAGAGAAAAAGAAATGACAGCCTTTGCCCAGAGGTTCTCAGCAGATAGAAGAACAAGAGGCTGTAACTGGTTAGTCATTAAAGGACTGTAAGACAGTGAGAAACAGGTGAACCAAACAAAAATAAATATGATGAAAATAGACAAATGTGACCAATAAACATCAACTAAATAACTGCTGATCTTACCCCAGGAATCTTAAGACCTGAAAGCTCTTGTGATTAGAGGCTGATATCAGAATCAGGAGTCGTGAAATGTTAGCAGCAGATGACCAGCAGTGACCCAGATGTTTAAGAGATTAGGATAACATTTCCTGTGTAGCTGCTACTGTAGCAGCACCTATGCTGATGGAGCAGCCTGAATCCTGATAAACTAAGATTTGGACAAATGGTGATTAGATGGTGATAAAAGGTCTGAGATAGAGTTTAAAAATGATAACATTGAAAGATAAGACAGAAAGCCCTTTATTATTGAAATGTTTTAGAAATCATACATCATACATAAGAATCACCAGATGAGTGGGGCAGATGCCATTACAGTCTAGACAGACAATGCCATGCCAGCTTTACTGGTGGAAGGACAAGGGTAGCCCAGGACGTTGGGTGGTTCAAACTTTGGCATTTGTGCTTTGGCTGGGGTGAATTTTTCAGTCTTCTTTGATGCTAAGAAATCTAGTTTGGGAACTCTGAGCTAGTTCAACACAACTGCTGGGCTCTTGCAGGACTGGAGAATTGACAGAATCTGAGAATGAACTGAGAACTGACAATGCAGACTACGAGCTAGATTAATAACACTAACTACTAGCTGCTGAAGAGTGGAAAATCTGCCAGTGATCTGAAGTAATATTCCAGTATTCAAGAGTTTAGTAGATAGATGCCCCAGTGTTTTCCTCAAATATCTCTGGTTTACTGAAAATATAGCTGGGTAACATGACTGGGAGGAAAAGAACATACTATGAAATGTATCTTTTCAACACTACAGCAAGGTTGCATGACAGATGGCTAGAAAGGGAGCACAGCAGATAACAATGAATTTAACAGAGACTAGGGCCTAGCTGATGGGCTGAGAGAACAAGGGCAGATAGATTGTTCAATACCTGGTATCATGTTGACATTTTCAATGAGGTTAATTCAACCTCATTTAAATGGAAAAATGGGAGTTAAAAAACAGCAGCAAAAATGGTCAATATTACAAAAAGGAATGGAGATAGAATATGACAGAATAGATCTTTCTTATTGAACCTATATAAAAACCCTTAAAAACCCTTAATTACCACTATTGCGTGTTATTAACTCTTCTGTAGTGCTTTCCTCTGTCTCCCTGTACCCTTCTGTAACTGTGTCTGGCTCTGAAGCTGCATGTTCCTAATCTGCAGTTATAGGCCTCCCCAATCTGGGGACTGGTTGCTATTTGATTTTTTAATAATTTGCTTGTGCTCATCATTTCTCTCTTTGCTTTCCCCTAAACTCAACCAATCAAGACAGATGGCCACCCTACCTAAGTCTTGGTCTGATGGAGGTCTCTACTTTTTAATCTGTTGTCAAGAGCTTGCTCAAAGGGAATAGTTGGGTTCCTTTATAATTATGTAAAGTATTATGATGCTTCAAAATGCCCTGAGTTAACTTGAATTGGTGCAATATGAATAAAAAGTATTCAGATTACTTCTATTGGGCAGTACGGTGGTGCGGTGATTAGCGCCGCACAACAAGATGATTCTGGGTTAGAATCCACCATTTGGCCGGGGCCTTTCTGTGTGGAGTATGCTTGTTTGGTAATATTGTAGGGTCTTTACCTTACAAAATAAAGCACCTTGAGGCAACTGTTGTGATTTGGCGCTATATAAATAAAACTGAACTGAATTGAAATTTAATTCCCCCTGTGTGTATGTGGGTTCTTCCTGGAACTTTGGTTTCCTCCTTCAGTCAAAAGACAGGCAGTTAGTGGGGTTATGTTCATTGGTGATTCTAACTTGGCTGTACATGTGGGCTGTATTTGTGACTGTCTGTGTTAGCCATACATACATACTGGGAAAAAGTCCAGGGATTACCCTACCTCTCACCCTATGGTAGCTGGGATAGGCTCAGCATAAAACCTGGAAGACCAAAGCTAAATACCTAGTTTCCTGTGCGATAATAAAAAGCTGCTAGCCAAAGCATGGAGGGTAATTTACATGAACTGAAAATTATTTATTAATTTTTTTAAATGCAAGACAGAGCAAAAAATCTCACAAAGGAACTAATCACAAATGTAGCAGGACACATGTTATTATGAGGGCCCATAGCTATGATTCCCCCCAACTAAAACGCTTAAATAGAAAACTATTCACAGCTTATTTCTGTTGTTGCATTCATGGTTTCAATTCACACTGTTATTTTTATGTAATGTATTACATTACATTTAATGTAAAAAAAAAGAAATCCCATAGTTTTCCAGAAGAATATATTTACAGAAAGGATAACTGCATTTGAAGCAAAGCCTAGATAATATTCCATTTTGGACATGGACAGGTGAAAACTCGACAGCCAGGCATTCATTCCTGTTATACTTCTTTGGTGTCTGCTGGAAGTCAGCTGCCTAGGGAGCATGCGTAGTTGGGAACTGTAATGCAATTCAAGTAAGCGAGATCACAAAAAAAAGGCAGGCACGTGGACATCTGCACAAACCCTTGCACTGTCTGTTGACTAAACTTACGTAACTAGGACCTGAGCAGACCCTCGCGGACATGGAAAGTATAATTCCGTCTTAAGAGTACAGCTCTTTTTTTCTTCATGTTAATGTGAGTGAAAACCCTGAAAAGCATCTTGACATCCTAAAAGTTTGGAATTTTTTATCACCCCCTTCTGCTCCTGGCAGTGTGAGTTCTAAATAAATGCTAATAAAGTGTTTTTATAATGTGGAAAAGCCCACATTTCTCTTTGTTATCTGTTACTTTCTTTTTTAGACTGAGCGTGAGAAGGTTTAGAGATTTATTGGTGTTGACAGACTCAATCAGCATTGTATGTACTAATTGTGCAATGCTTTAAATGTAAAGAACATTCATTAATATGAATGTGTAAAATGGAAAAGTCCCACTCTTAAGCTTTAAAAAAACCCAACACTGCATGCACTTAGAAATAATGTATTTACCTTGCTCAATAATGTATTTTGTGACACTGTGGGCTGTTGACATTAGATTTTAACTGTGATATTGACTTTCGGAAAGTACTACAGCACTTTAATTTCTGTGCATTTCCAGTAGCCAAGTATTATAAATCCTGAGTGATTGTGAACTGCTGATAGAGTCTATAGAGTTTCCAGCTCTAATTTCCGTGTCATGGTAGAGTAAACAACAATAAACAAAGGAAAAACCTGGGAGGGCTCAGGTGTCTTTAACTTGGAGAGGAAGGTGAAACTATTTCATGGCTTTTTCTCCAGAGTTAACTGTGGGAAATGGAAATGTAACATGTACCACTCACCCTTCCCGAAAATATGGTCCGTTTGCTAAACCTTGTGTGAGTCAGCAAGTAACGGGGGCGGGAGGGGGGATTCAAGCAGCAAACATGCAAGTATGTGCTATGTATGTGTGCAAGTGTTGAACTTGTATCGCTAAAGTGTGTATGAGCTGAGAGAAAAAGTGGAGGAAGAGAATGCTCTCTCTCTTGTCTCATATTTCTCTTTGGTATAATGTGCTGCCTGTTCATGCGATGCCTTTTAAAGGCATGGTGGGAATCACTTCATAGTCAGGCACGAAACTCAATATGCTAATGCCTTCCTAGGGAGCTTTGGAGGGGGAGAAAACATAACCTGTCAATTACCTATAGCAAAACCGCAGAAAGATTTATTGAAAACCAGAAAATTCCACATGACAAAAGAGCTTAAACATGACAGATCAAAATACAAGGCACCACCTGTTTAACTAATTATAAAGTGATGTGAGCCTTCTCTGACTTATTGCCATTGTGTCAAAATAAATTATGTTTAAGGAAGCATATGGCAATTTGTATCTCTATTAATTACTTCTTGAAACTGCTAGGTGCAAATTTCAAGCTTTGATTTATGTTAACAAAGGAAAGGACTGATCTGTCAAAACTCATTATCCAAGCAAGTGGAGGGGTTCTGTACTTCTGATGAGTGATGCAAAATACATCGTGGAAAAAAAAATACTACACAGATACACCATACCTCCGAAGGCAGTGCTATAACCAGCCAGTTTCCTTCTAGCGATGGCACAGTCTTGCTGGTTGAAGACACAAGACGGCACAGTGGGACCATCAAAAGTGGTTTTAGACTATTTTGTTTCTCACACAGCCATCATCAAGACCCCTCGGCATAATTTGTTTACAGCTCGGAGATTGAGTGTTGGCAGTTCTCATCTCTCCCCCCGGAATAATTGCTGTGATGATAGGCTTTGCTGGGAACACGTACAGGCATGTGAAAACATGCACCATTTTAGATTAGAGGGTTTGGAAAGCCAGCCAAGCTGATGTGGCCGCAAAAGTGACATATCTCTGGTTCGCTCATCAGATCAATTCTTGCTTTGTGCTGTCTGATGCTCAATGTCAAAGGACTCCATGCTTTTTTCACACTTATCTAATCACTATTCTACACTTAGAGTTGTGTCAAAATGCAACACTGAGGGATTTAAATACTGTTATTTCAATTTTGCACAGTGCCCAAGTATGATCAACAAGACTACCTTCAAATGGATAAATTTCCATTCAAAAGCTCACCGACTGATAATATAGTAGAGGGAAAATATTTGCAGTTCCTAAAATCTTTGAAAAATATGCTTGTTTGGGTTTTTTTTGTTTGTTTGTTTTTTCATTTTATCAGCAGCTCTAACTGGAATAAATAATGGTATGTACATAAAAATGAATTTACTTAAAGCAATTTTTGGACTCCAGTTAGGCAATTTCATGATGTTACCAATTTTCCAGTCACAAAGTGTAAATGCCCTGAGGCATAACCTGTTTTATCATCTATTTACGAAATAACCATCATGTTGAATTAACTTAAACTTGAAATTAGAAACTGAGATCGTAGGTTATGAAGTTTACGTTTATATATTTATACATCTTTAGTTATTTTTCAGCCCTAGGTGTTGCTCCCTATTGACTGTCAGAGAATGCAGATTTTATGCTGTATTTTTTAATATAATCTAAGGAATCAATTAGTTATCAGGATTTGGATCACTTGGTTAAACAAAGAGCTCCATACACTCTTGACAGATATGACAGGAAATTCAAAGTTTAAAAGTTGAAACCACCATTTATTTATTTATTAGATGGTACAATGTTTAGACCAAATAAAAGAGTATAATGAATTCAACATACTGTACACAACCTCAGCTTACAGTGTGTTTCCAGGCTTGGATGCTATTCTGATCATAGGACTTAAAACCCATGGATGACATATGGTCAATTTGAACCTCATCAGTGGTGGAAATCCATGTGCTCTATTTTCCTGCCAGCCATTGGAACCATACTGAATCCCCCTCCATCATCATCCCTCTATCTTCCAACCCCTCGACACCGCTTCCCCTGAACCCAGCAGATTACAGATATCATTATAATGGACGTCCTGGCAGGCCAGCTGCGGTCACATTTAATTTGCCATGGCCTGATATCTACACGAGATAATCAGCATTTACACCTGAGAGTGAAGACAGAAATATAAGCCACAGTGTGTACGTGGTAAAGACATCGAGTTAGAGACAGAAGAATGACCAAGACACTGCGAGAAAAGCGGGAGAAAGTAAAAGAAAGACATAAGGTAAGGGAATAGAAAGGTATATGTATTCAGCACACAATGCTAAACAACAAAAGGTGAAGTGTAGCACACTTGTAAGATTTGCATTTTAATAAGAATAATCTACTTTGGACTTAAAATGACTTGAGAGCAAAACCTAAATCTTTGTCAACATTCTTCAACACAGACCTTACATCTTAGCTTGGAGAGAGGTGCCTCTCCATCATACTTTGCTTTGCTTTGTGAGGTCAGCCCTGTCCAATTACATGCAGATAAAGAGTCGTGTTGTTCTTTCTAAGTGAAGGTTATAGGGTGCTCTTCTTGGAGCAGATGAGTGGGATCTTCATTGATTCCACTGTTATGCTTGTGAGTATGTTTAGAAACTCTTTCCTTCTGCCGCAGTTGCAGGATTATGCATTTCCTGCTCTACAAATCCTTTTACTCCCACCAGACATTGAGGACACCGATTTGTGTATGAAAGAAAGTTATCAGACGCGAAAAAAAAAAACCCAACTGTGGAATTCTTGTATAAAGCTGCCAGAACAGGTACACATTATATATGTTTAGCACCTACAGAATGAGCTTTCACATCTATAACAGATCAATTTCCCCTGAGTCGGGGAGTAATGACCTATTTCTTTTGAAGGGCTCCCCATACATATTTCAGTGGTGAACTACCATGCTCACAGGCAGACGCATTACTGTTGTGAAGGTTTTGCAATATGAGGTAAAGAACAATATGTCACAGAATTTCTGAAAGCCTTTGTTCTACCACTATCTCAAACAGAAGTATCTATCTATTTATCTATCTATCTATCTATCTATCTATCTATCTATCTATCTATCACTGACTGTGATAGATGGATCAAGGTGCGTATTTACTGCTAACAAACACCTTAGAAAGCTAATATATGCAGTCTTATAAAGTATTTGTCCTTCACATACAACACCCTGGAGTGACTGTTAAGAACTTTGCTTTGAATGAAGATAAATAAAGGAAGAACAGAATCCAACATAAAGGGAGAGAAAGGTGACCCCGCTAGCTTAAGCATCTCAACAATGTGGTACCAGAGATTCAGTAAGACTCTGCATCAAAACACCAGCTCCCATCTGTTAAATTTGCAATCTAATGACAAACACAGGCTGACTCGATCAGGATGATGAGAGGTAATTTAAGGACCTCGCTTATGAAATGAATATGGTGAAAAATAAGAATGTATCTATTCTTTCAGGATATTAAAAAAAAAGTGAAGTTCTTCCTCTCTCTCTAAAACTTGAGTTTAACATTTTGTAGAAATGCACAGCAGCCAGTAATGAATGTGTGCAGATTGCATATCATATATGAAAGCACTATATTGCTAATTATATGTCGGTTTATGTTTACTGAAGACACCTACTGATAGAACTCCTTCTCTGCAGCAATTAAGCTCTAAACTGTTGATCTATAGGAGCTGGAATTTGTCATTTAGCAATACCTGTGCATGCAGGAATCACTCACCATAGGATTTATCATGTTTTTACTTATATCTCCAATCCTTGTAGTTATTTTTACAGCTCAAAACTATGATATTCAAAAATTGAACCTGAAAACCCTGATTCTAGCTATATATGCACTATGGTGTTGATCTGTTATGCTAACCCTTCGCCTTACACTGCTCACATCTTGGATCAGCCAGCTGCTTTATCTGAATGTCACTGTAGCCTGCAAGAAAAGGAGCAGAGCAGGGTTGACTTATAAGGCTGACAACGGCTCCATTCATGCGTCTAATTTAAGAGCGGCTTCTGCTCTGTCTAATTAACAATTTACTAGGCCATCAGTCAGCCTCCCCATTGTGGTATAATCAGCGTCACTGACGTTCAAGCAGCTCATCGCACCCTTTCGCATCTGCAATAGGATTAGCGCATCCATGCAACTTTCATCAGTACACAAACAGAAAAGTGGGCACTGTGTGTTCCAAAGATGCAGCGAGAACTACTGTGACACCACAGAATGAAAGATGACACTGCAGCAGAGTGAGATGGGCACTGTGTTCAACAAATTAGGCAGCTCGGTTTGTGCATAGGACCTTCATCCATATAATGTTCAGGGAAAAAAGGGTTCCCATCAGTATGTACCACTGCTGGGTCAACACAACTGAATATTGTGTGCAAATTTCACTTGTCATTTTATAAAGTGTTGTGTAAAGTAAAAGTGGAAGGTGTGATCTGGTCTGTTATGCGTAAGCACCTTGAAAGGATTATAATACGGTGTCAAAGTGGATTTCTATTTTTTGTAAAAAGATGTAACTAAATCCCTTCATAAAGACTCCACCTGCGTCAACACCATATACGCGCATAACATTAATTCATTTGGCCCTCCTTCTTCCCCCACACCATCTTCAAGACAAGAGCCAACACTTACATTTATTGTGATTTCTTTCATTTATTTTTTTTTAATGTGAAAAAAAGACTTGTAGGGAGTGGGGGGTTAAAAACTGCAGCATTTCTCTTGCTGGTTCTCTCTCCAAATATTCTGACAGTACAATAATAACCCACAGAGAGGATTAAGAACTGGTAATCTGGGGGAATAGTGTATTTCATTTCAACTGCTTTTTTATATTTTTGCCCCTTAGCTTCCTCTGTATAAACAAATAGAATTTTGCTCATTTATCCACTTAGTTTCTCTGTCTTTCAGATTAGTGAAAGGCTGTGAGACTGGGATAACCTAGAGCGGATGGTTCCAAGGATATCTTAGGCCAGCATGCCCGTGTGCGCATCAGTGGGAGTCTGAATGTGTGTGTGCATGTACTGTATAAACAAATGCGGATCTACTTGAAGGGCGCGGCCAATTAAAAGAAGCCCCTCAAGGAGCATGCTCATCAGGATGCAGTGAACATAGCAGATCCACTTTCAGATAGCCTGCTGGAATCTGTCACTGTAACTAAGGCATTAATACCACCGAGCTCCGTAGCATAAAACTTTGACATCTTTATCCTTTGACGCTGAGAAACTGGATGATAAAATTGATCTATTGTAACGTTTCACAAACTCAGATCTTATAGAAATTTATAATTGCATGTGAAATCTTGTTATTATTTTAATTCAGCAACTCTGCCAAAGATGTCATTACATCACCCAGCAGTGCGTTACATGAAGAGAACAACTCAATTTTAGTCATAATTAGAGAGATTAAAAGTCTTTTCAACAAGATTTAAATAGCTATTATTAAAAAGTTAACACAGTATATTTTGCTAAGACATTTAAATATGCATCTGGCTGAACAGGTGAATGTTGAAATTTCATTTACTTTGAATGAAACATTTGTTTGTGATGAAACTAAAGGTTGCAACCAAAATACATGGAACCATGACTAAACGGGTGACACCAGTGTATTTAACCACAAACCCTGTGTGCAGTGGCAATCCAGAGGTCACTATGTGAAAGAAGTGGCAAGAACACTAAAAAAAAAAGCACACATATCACAAACAGCTGCTGTTACAAAAATACACCACTGACGAAACAGCTGATTACAACAACAACATCAGCACGCCCTGCTAAAGCATTTCTGCTCTGGGGGAGCTCCAGCTTTTCATGTCCGACTTGAGATATGTTGAAATAGCTGGGGAAGGGGTAACGCAGGAAGGGAAAGAAGGGGGAGGGATGGCAGCACAAGTGAGTCTAACAACACCTTCTGTTTACCTCCTTCAGTTGAGGTAAATCAGTGACTTCTTGCATGCATCATTATCATATACATACCTGAGCTTTGTGAGATTATTTTGAAGGAGCTCAGAGATTTTGCCAGTTATGCTTAGTTTATGTAAAAATGTAGTTTGCTGTTGTTTTGGTTTATGAGCTTAAATTGTTTTATGTGTGTATTGTATATGAGTGTAGACTTGTATATAGTTAAACATGTATAGATCATATAATGTCGAATTCTGAATATTGATTTGTAAATAATGGAATTTGAAATAAGGGTGTAGGAACAGGAAAAGTGTCAACTTCATCCTACTTTTTTTCAAGCATAAACATTTTGTAGACGTGGAGATATTCATGAAAACTTGATCTATTATCCCTGTTCTGACTCCTATTCTAACAGGTGAGGAATTCAAGGAAAAAACCCTTCAATGTTTCACGCCTACAGTGAGGGGGTAGTTGGCTCTTTTATGATGTTGGGGGACATTCTGTTACAGTGGTTTGAATTAACTTATCACCCCTGTCTATGGGTCATCCCTGTCACCACATCTCAACTGAGAGAACGAAAATGAGAGATTCTGGACCGGTGTATCATCAAAACATCAAAATAAGAATATTTAATAAATATAAATCTGAATATTTCAGAAATTACTGATCTAACGGGATTTTTCCGTACTAACATTTCTAGGATTTACAGAGAATAGTCTGTAAAATAGAACAAATATCTAGTGAGCAGCAGCTATGCTGACAAAAAACACCATGTTGACCTGAGAGGTCAGAGGAGAATGGCCAGACTGGTTCAAATTGATAGGAAAGTAACAGTAACTCAAATAACCACTCATTACAACCAAGGTATACAGAAGAGGATCTCTGAATGCACAGCACTCTGAACTTTGGAACACATTGGGCCATAGCAGCAGAAGATCACACCAGGTACAACCCCCATTTAGCTAAGAAGAGGAATCTGAGACTTTTTACTCTATCTCTAAATTTGGTCAATGAAAGACTGGAAAAACACTGATTGATTTCTGCTGTGACATCTAGATCATTGGATCAGGATTTGGCATCAAGCATGGGTCCATCCTATCGTAGTGGTGGTGTAATGTTTTCCCATTTGGGCATGAACATCATTTAAATGCCACAGCCTACCTGAGTATTGTTGCTTACCATGTCTGTCCTTTTATGACTACAGAGTATCCTTCTGGAGACCAGCAGGATAACACATCGTGTCACAAAGTTTAAATCATCTCAAACTAGTTTCTTAAACACAGTAGTTAGTTAAATTAACTTAAATGGCCTCTAAAAACATCATCTTAATTTGATGGAGCATCTTTGGAAAGTGGTGAAACGGGAGATCTGTATCATGGAGCAGCTGACAAATCTGCACCAAATGGATGACGCTATCAATTCAATATCAACCAAAATCTCTGGGGGCTGTTTCCAGCACCTTGCTGAATCTACATCCTGATTAAGTTGTGAATGAAAAAGGGGGTAGAACCCAGTACTAGCAAAGTGCACCACTAATGTAACCAGTGGGTGTATTGTGATTTTGCAGTGCACATTTCTCATTTAATACCTCAAGAGAACAACAGTGTTGTTTGGTTTCATTGCTGACCATGAATGACTAATATGACAAAAAAGAAAAATTGTAACTCTATAACTCACACAGATGTAAACAGCATTCAAAATAACATCCCTAATTATTTTTCTCTCATTTGCCACACCATCCATATAGTACATTATGAAAGACACCAAAAAAAACCCCACATTTATTTCATTTTCTTAACTTCCTCTCCTTTCTCCAGACCTCCCCATAAACTAACTGAACACTACACCCACACACACATTATCCCTTCCAGCCCTCCCCCTGTGCTTGTATAAACATCCATACAAACACAAAGATGGATCAATTTCACATTCCCTTTCAGGGTGCGGAAGATGCCTTGCCTTATTGTCAGTTTATATCATGATGTTGGATTCCCCTAATGCTGCAATGCAAATCAGCTTTGGTTTTTTGTTGTTTATTTGTTTTGTTTTTTAGCACCACTTTCTTATAGCTTAATGCATTCAGAACAATCATCTTGCCACCTCAGATGATGCATCTTGTGGCCTATTTTTGAAAATGGGGCAGAGCTTTTGGCGAGGCATTGCCAAAAAATAACAGAGTTAACTAATTAGGAAAAAAAATGCCCCAAATGTTTAGTGGTTTCAAAGAGAAAGCGTTGGGTTCCACTATAATGGTTTTATCCATTCATTTGGGCTTCATTGGCTTTGCCTGGCAGTAGACAGGGAGCGACGGCACCCCCAAGCAACAGCTTTCCCACAGAGGCATTTGATCATATGCTGACTGGGTGAAAAAGAGTGTAAATTAAAGTCCCTCCTCACTGTGACACTTTAAACACAAGACAAGGCAGGCCATATTTTCCCAGCCAAATCAGGAGCCTGAGAGATGGATACCAATTATAATTGCAGCAGAAACAAAAATAAATAAATAAATTAAAAAAAAAAAAAATCAGACATAGGTGTGTGTCAGAAGCCTGGTGCTAAATCATGCCAGCAGTTGGGTAATGAAAAGTTGCCTGTAGGGTCTGAGGGACCCAGAGCCATTCTGTGCCAATGAAGGGGTGTGCACTTGAATTTGCATCACCCTGTGACATATCAAAGAGAATGCACAAGCAGATGTGCCTCTTTGATTTTGCTACTTGTGAAAAGCAAAGTTATTCCTTATCCCCACAATAATCTACAGCTTTCTTACCCCATTCTTGCAGTTTTAGCCAAGTCATGAACATGAGGAAGATGGTGTGTGTACAGCATTTTGCATAAGCACCGTGGCAGTGGTGTTTGCATGTGACAGTGCTGGGGCAGTGTATGCACGGGTGGGGCGAAGTGGAAATGAAGATTTTCCACAATATCTTATTTGAACCAAGTGGATGCTACAGCCTCGGTGCTGCTGACCAAACAGCACATGTCATATCTGTGTTATTCACTCTGCACTGCAGTAAACATGACTAGATCACTAAAACAAAACAAACAAAAAAAGCCACAAAAAACAAAAAACAACCCAAAAACAAAACGAAACACAGGGTTACAGTCAGGTGCAGGAAGACACACAATGACAGGCCAGGTGCTACATCCTCCTTCCCTTCCCACCCTCCCTCTAGCTCTCAGTGAGTGTCCTCACGCACACAAACACACACTCAAACAACTGACAAGAAATTAAATTCTTAACCATTTCTGGCGGGAATGGGAAAGCATTCTTGCCCTCATTAGAATAGCTCCAAGTCCAGTCATGAAAGCTACAAGGCCCAATTTCCTGTCACTTTGGCGGCACCCTGAGTGGGACGATGCCACCAAAACACCAATTATAAGCCAAGGAGCTGGGGAATGAAGCGGTATTACTGGGCCGCCAAGCGGACCATCTGCAGACTTCATCAAACGCTCAGCCCACAGCGTCCAGACGGGCTGAAGCGGATGCCCGGTTTAAGTTGCGATATCATGCAGAGCATATTGACCACTGCAAACAATACACGGCCTCTCGCTCTCTCATGCGCACTCTCACTGACACACGCATACAAAAAGGGAAAGCAAGACACGAACAAGATAAGATCCGAATTATGACTCAATTAAGAGCCACTGATTCAAGGTCGTTTACAGCCGCAACATCCACAGCCGAAACGATACTTCTGTTTCTAGTTTTATTTCTTCCGTTTCAACAATAAAATTATATTTGATTGTATATAAAGGCTTTATTTTTCGATTTCTTTCTATTCTTTTTTATTGTCATGCTGATAGCCATACCTTATTTTAATCAAACCTCGGGGGTGTTGAACGGAGTAAACTCCAATTAGGACACCTGGTTTATCTTTCTGTCTGTCCTCCACAGAGCGGTGACACTGCACCGTTGTGGATTTTATCAGTGCGCAGTAACCCAGCGGGATCCTACTGTCTGATATATGTGAAAACTTTACAAAGGTGTCCAGCTGTCTGACATGTACTCACCATCAATAATAACGGTCTTCATGATTCAGATGAAAGTGAAATCCAGAGGCTTTATAATTCCAAGAATGAATCCCACGTATACGGAGATAGATAGGAAATCCGCTAATTATTGCAATTTATGGGTTATTGCAAATCCAGTGCAAGACGGGAAACAGGCAGACTAAAGCACCCCTGCACCCTTCAAACTTTAGCCGTAGGTCTTCCCGAGTGGGGAGCCACGTCTCCAGCTGCACCCTGGCTCAGTCATGTGGACGAGAGATTCAAAAACAGTCAGCAATAAACATCCAATTTGGGATCAGTAGACTCGACGCACCAGTCGACACCTCCCCAAATATAGGACGCGCAAACAGCTCGGGAGAAGAGCTCAAAGTGTTAACGCAGAAGTGGAGAATCAACGGCACAAGCGAAAACCGAGTATTGAATCCATCTTTTGAAATCGCAGCACATATCCAGTCTGATTACTTGCCCCTCTGTATTTCCCAAGTACACTGAAAAAAAAGTGTGTGGTATGAGCACGGATGTCGGCCGCACTGGTGCGCGCCAGTGTGCGTTTACCACGGGGAGGTGGAAAGGGAGGGCGGGGCAGCAAGGGGCGTTTGGCGGAAAGAGACAGAAAGAGGGAGAGAGAGAATTCGAAGATGAATGTTTTATGGGTCTGTATCACGCTGCAAAAAATATCCCTCCTAATTCTGAGTGCATGGGCTATTAATCATGGCAAATAAAAGAAAGACTAGATTTTATGTCCGAGGCTATTTATAGAAAATACTGGACACAAACAAAACTGAACTGAAAATAACAATAATAATCATAATTTTAGGTAACTGGTGTCATTGCTAGAATTAAAGAGTGAATCTGATACTTCATGACTTATTCGGAGAGACATTTCTTACAGTGCTAGGCTGTGCACTAATGAATGTTTTATGTGCAGGGGTGGTGGGCTGGTGGTGGGTAGGAAGGTGACGTGAGGCGAATCTATTTGGATCGGACATGGCCAGGCACGCACATGCATACGAAAACACCCCCAAAAGACAGGCTGAGAGCCAGGCCTCCTGGCGGGACCCAAGCTTCCTCCTGAGGACTTCACAGTATGGCTGTCCTGACGTAGGTGTAGTTGTTAAAGCCGAGAGAAACAAAGATCTCAGATCTGCTTGGTTAACTGAACCGTTAGAATAACATTTGTAATCCTGAGGCTCACCTGAGACCCTTAACTACTTCTGGAAATGTTTTCTTTTGTATATAGAAAAAGAACAATGAAAACAAAACTGTGCTAAGTGAAAATGTCTATTGAAAACCCAATTAAAATATTTTTTCATGTCTTCATACTTTCAACAGAATCCAAGATTATAATTTCCTTTTCAGTGTATCGGATGTGATAACCTCTATTTTTACGAAGGATTAAACTACTTAACTACTGCACTGTTAACGCTGATTGGCTCGAAGACCAATTCACCTTGTCTTTGGCCTGCACCTTTGATGGGTTTTGCTGAAACCCTGGAGGATTGAAGAAGCAGCAGCGGGCTATTATCTATAGGTATCACACGCCCCCTACCGACAGACACAAAAATTGATTTTCACCATCACAGAAAGAGAAAGAGAAACCTCATCTCGAGATGATGTGTCCCACCTCGCCTTAGATACAGCACGCAATAACACTGGCAATGTATTTGTAAGCACAGGCACAGAAGCTATTGAAATTAAAGTAGAAGGTACATTTCTTATATTTAGTTTTCACTAAGAAATTCTGGAATTAATATTGATAAAAGATAATAATTTCCAAATTACACATACCAATCTCAGATTTGTATTTGGAAAAGCAGTTTAACTGTTGATTCGTAGCACATACAGGCGCAAGATTAAACATTGCATATTACAATATAGTACGTACATGGGGACATAAAAGATACAAGATTACCATGGGGAGCAGGTGAATGGAAACCACAGCCAGGTGGGTGGTTTAGCTGAGTGTAATGGAGAATGCAGCAGGCTAATCCCAAGCTTACAACTACCACCAATATTGAATCACACTATCAGAATATGTCAGTGAGCCACTAGCCTGGTATTTGCTCACAGTGGAGACCGGCAGGGCCAGATGGCCAGTAGAGACAGTCCAAAGCCGCCTCAGCAACCCGCTGAGAACCAGGTCACCCTGCCAGAAAGGAAGTGCTGTCACCTTTCACAGTCGTCTCTGCCTCTCATGCTTTATCCTAATGCATCCATGTGGACAAACACATGTTTGTGGATAATCCTGCCATGCACTTCTACGTTATGCATTTTGTGTCCTTGAGTGAATGGTAACAAAATGCTCTTTGTGTGCTGTTTTTTCATGTGCTGTTTTGGAAGCTTTTCAGAGAAAAATAATACTAATCACGATGAGCAGACAAAAAGTTACATTTCCCAGTATTAACAGCAACAGGAACTGCAAGAATGTTGAGTGTGTGTTAGGTCTTCAAACCAAAATATCATGAAACAGACATGAGTTGCACATGAAATGAGATCTTAATTAAGTCACAGCATTTAATGTTGACTTGGTCACAAGACATTTCCATAGTATAACCCCAGTCAATTTTATTTCCAGTAAAAACATTATTTTGGTTCAGTTGTCATGACGTCTTCTCGTGCTACAAACTTAGGGATGCTGTGCAAGTGATTATTCTCACTTCCCCTGCTCATTATACAACATGCACGCTTACTACTGAGTCCTCTGCCAACCCTATTACAGTATATCACAATGATATGCACCAGCAAGTGAAAAGGACGCAGGTAAATTGTCGTGGGAGCTTTGAGGCTGGAGGCCTTGCACAACGAGTGACTGTAAATTAACTAAGGGTGGATCATTGCCATGCGAATAGAAAAAAAAGGAGATTGGGGATCTTTAATTCATGACAGTAATGAAATGAGTCAAGCTGTTGAGTCTCAAAGGCAGTGGATCCCTAGGCTGAGACTCTACTATTCTTTTCATCCCAAGTCTGACAGATCAAAAGGAGAACAGGGGCATAAATGACTTCCTTTGGTAATAGGAAAGTTAGTTGTGTTCCACTGCCACAGGAACTACAGCAGGGCCAGTGTTAATCACAGTATATGAATGACAGCTAAAGCGTATTCCCTTTACACACTTTGGATTACAGAATGAACAGTTTGAAGATACTTTTGTTAAGTTACGTTTGAGTTTGAAAAAGGTCATGGAGGTTCCTTAGGGCACCCCATGGCTCATACATTCCCCTGCCTGATAACGCTTCCTTATGTTTTCCACATTTTCCACACTATGTAAATATTCTACAATAGTTATAAAGATGTAGGTGGTTACCTTCATGAAATATTCTTTGCCTTATCTGTCCATTGCTAGTCTAAATGTGAGCTGGAATAGTACATTTGTCACTGTAGGCAATAACGCTTTTTAAAAGTTTCCCAAACCAACAGCATAGGGTTAGGAAGGGTAAAAATGCTTGGATTTACTAAAAAAGAAATAAAATGTGCAAAGAAAAGGAATGAAAATGTAAATCCTCCTCGGGGTGAGAATCCCTGCTGGCTGAGTTTCACAGTATGAGTCTGTGAAATATGATAGGTAAAGAAAATCCAAGGCAATTCTGCCTTTTTTTTAGCCAATTGTTGAATGTGAGTTATTTTAAGTGTCTCATAATCCTGAAATTGGTCACTGGTGTATTTCACATTAAAAATACACATTTTAACTTTGAAAAGCAGTATGTGAAAAATATTATGAATAAGAAAGTTCTGGTTCCGTTCCTTGGAAAAATGACTGAATTGGTGTTATATAAAATTTAACCCTTGAATTACCTTATATACTGACTTTTAAAAGAAATTTGCGTTTTGAAGAGATGATTTACTTGTACATCTTTCTTTCAAATACTACAATATAAGAAATAGCAACAGACTTTGTTTCATATATTTAGGGAACTCTATTTAGCAAATTAGCCAAAAAAAACTAAACTAAAAAGTAGAAATAAAAGCAAGGTGATGATAATATAAAATAAATACAAACCCAGTTCTTGTGTTTTATTCACTATAGAAGCAGAAAAGCTATCGAATGTATAAATTGAGACATTTTACTATTTCATTAAATATATTAGCTTATTTTGACTTTGATGCCAATGACACATCTCAAAAAAGTTGGGACAGGGCCATGTTTACCGATGTATAACTCCTCCTCTTCTTTTAACAGCACAGTCTGCAAGTGCTTACAAACTGAGGAGACCAGTTGTTGGATTTTTGGGAGAGGAATGTTCCCATTCTTCTCGGCTAAAGGATTCTAGCAGGTCACTTTTGTCTTCTTTGTTGTATTTTGGTTTCATCATGTACCAAATGTTTTCATTTGGTGAAAAGTCTGGTCAGTTCAGTACCTGAATATTTCTATTATGTAGTCATGCTGTTGTAATAGATGCAGTATGCCATTTAGCATCCAGATGATGTCTTCCCTGAAAAGACATCATCTGGATGGGAGCATATGTTGCGCTATATACTTTTCAGGAATGATAGTGCCCTTCCAGATGGTTGCAGGCCACAGGCACTACTGCACCCCCGTACCATCAGAGATACATACTTTTAAACTGAGCGCTGACAACAAACCGGATGGTCTCTTCTCATTAGTCAGGGAGGCAGCGTACATACAAAGAATTTCAAATTGGCATTTGTCTAACATCAGAACAGTTTTCAACTTTGCTTCAGTTTCTGGATCATATTCACGTAAGACTTTTTCTTTAGACGATAGAGCTAAAACCCGAATTTGTGAATGGCAATCACGCATAGTGATTTCCACAGCAGAATTATGCCTGTTCTTAATGCAGTGCTGCCCGAGGGCCTGAAGGGCATCAGATACTGATTTTCAGGCTTGCTCTTGCGCAAAGAGACTTTGACAACGTTATGCACTGTAGATGGGGAGATAGTCAGAGTTCTCACAATTTTACATTAACTAACATAATTATGAAATTATTTTACAATGGGTAGGGGCATTTTTTTGCTGATTGGTTAAGTTCAGTCGACACTTTTTCAACCTTTTGTTTCTCTCTCCCAACTTTTTTGAGATGTATTGCTCGTGTCAAATTCAAAATCAGCAAATAGTTTTAATGAAATAGTAAAAGTTTAAACATTTGATATGTTTTCTGTGTTCTGCAGTGAACAAAACATGAGATTTCCAAATCATTGCATTCTGTTTTTATTTACATTTTAAACAGCTTACCAGCTTTTTTGGAATTGGGGTTATACATTTGTAGATTACATTCCCAGCTGCTCGGAGATGAAACAGCTGTCTGCAGACACCATGCCAAAACCAGAAACCATAAATAAAGGTTGTTATTTAGTGTGTGCACAGTATATACATGCTTGCTTAAGCAATAGCTGTTTATCACTAAGAAATATGTTTAAGCATATATTACTAAAATGTCAAAAGACAGTCAATAATGATGTACTGTATATCACACGTGACTGATGGACAGTAGTCACAGATGCTGGACACCAACACTGAAATGAACTGTAATCAACTTTATTACAACTACCACATAATTATGTCAGTTTTGCAGTGTGAAGTGAATCACTTCGAGAATGCTGTTAATTCTCTGATCCTCATGCTGATGAGGCACATTTGAATTGAAATTGCCCTTGAGGAGAAGAATTCAATCACAGCAATGTATTCCCTCGCTACTGCCATTAGATTCTGCACCATTCATTCCTTATTTTTATGTTTTTTGCTTTCTCTTCTTTCCTTCTCCAAACTTGCAGGACAAAGAGTTTGTGCTGCACCCCTGCTCTTGCTCATTAGGCCTTGGAGTCAGATATTAATTCTGGCCCGAGTGAAAACCCTGTTGCCATTAAGATCGAGTGACAGCTCATTTTCCTTGGTGGCCTGTAGAAGACAATAGCGGTGATGGAATTGTTTTTTTTTCTTCTTTTTTTTTTAGTGTGTAACCTCATTAACTCATTGGAATAAAGACAATGTGGAGTTGTTTGCATTAAGCTGTAATTATACAGATTCACTCACTTCCTCCCTCTCTCAGTCACTCTCTCTCTTCTCGTTCCATTTTCAGTTTTAATTAGATTCTCCTCTGCTCAAACATTGACAATTTGGACGTGCTTTTGACTCCTGAATTAAGCACCCACCGACTCATCATTTCTGATATTATTTGAGTGTCATGTGTGAGATGCACAAGAAAGGAGTGTGAAAATGAAGGAGGTCTCCGTGCAAACATGCCATGTGTCTTCACTAGTCATATATTACCTGGCATGACAAGGCTACATTCCTTGAGACTGTCAGTGGGTCGAGAAAGCATAAGAACGGGGAAATTTATTCTCCTACAACTCCACGTGCTTCGTTGCATGACCTTGATTTTGTCTCTTTTTCAATTGATAGCCAGGAGGGGGGTTGGGGGGATAGATACAGAAAGAAAAAGTGATGCTTGAATGAACACAGGCTTGGTGCATCTCTCTCGTGTGAATTTGAGCTTGTCTACTGTGATATAAGCAAAGATAGCAGATGTGAGCCATGGGTTTTTCCTCCTGCATTTCTCTATGCACAGTAATCTAACTGCATGGGCATGAAAAAAAGAAGCTTTTGCTTAATTAATTATATTTGCACATGTGAAATGACCTTTTTCACTTCTGTAGGAACCTGTATCTACACAAACTTTTCCTCCTTATCTCCTCCTTAAGAAGTTAGCCAATCTCAACGAAACTTTGCACAAACATTGTCACACATACAGTGATTACTGTCATCTGAATGTTTAAAAGAAAGAGATTTATTATATATCCAAATTCTTTTTCTTTTCGTTTTAATCACCCCCTGTGAATGCAATATTACATTATCTGTTTGTCACCCCTAATTAACTTTACGGTCCCCAAAATATGTATCCAGGATGTAATTTTGTAATTTGTAATTGTAATTTTGTTTAACTCACCACTAAATACGGAATGAAGAGCATGAATTCCTTTACAGGATAAATGTGTAGTAGGACAAGGCTGGCTTGCATGCCATTTATACTATATAATAATTTTAGGCAGGTTATGAGTATGAAATGGTTTTCATATTGACAAATATGTAAAAATAAATTGATATAAAGTCAATCATACTGTAAGCATGCAGCACGTGAAATAGTGAGGGCCAATTTTTGAATAAGCTAATGAACATGACTTTCTCACACTAGCCAAGATAAACTCTATCATAACACTTGTGTACTAAATGAGATCACTGTGAAAATCATTGTGTATTTTTGTGGTATCAGTATGTAGCATGAATTTGACACATGCTCCAAGAATCTGTGGTAGCACCCTAGATATTGCTATCAGTATATTTTTGTGAACATGCAATAAATCTTAAAAGGAAGACCCAAATGCAAACTCATTAATTAACAACAAAACGTTAATTAACAGGAAATGAACCTCTGCCCAGGTTATAAATAAATCTATCAAATAAACCAATACAAAGGTAAAAAGGCAAAAAGAAATAAACAAGGAGGACAAACAGATACTCCAACAAAGAGAAGACAGTGTTTTAAATGGTCACAGTCATACTGAAGTTTATTCAGAGGAATGAAACAGAGGTGAAACTAATTGAGTCAATGGTAGACAGGAAGTAAATATAAAACTAGGGCCCAGGAAACAGGAAGTAAGAAAGTAAATCAGGAAGCAATTAAAAAGAACTTGACACAGTAGAACACTGGGAATAGCTGAAAAAGAAAACAAAGTAAATGAAAATAATAAAGTCTAATCACAGTCTCGGGAACTCTAATTACAAAAAAAAAATGCTGGAACTAAAAATTACTTGTTCAAGATATTAATGAAAAGTCAAACTGGAAAAATATAAACAAAGCAGGAACCAAATAGAGAACATGATAAATCGAATCTAAGACTCACTTGAACCCTGGGCTCAAGGACGCTGAAATAACAGTATTATTTCTTTTCCTTTTATAAAGAATGCTCAAGTTAATTCTCTGCTAAGGAAGGTGAAAAAAAGGAAGTTACTAAAGCAACTTTCACAAGGATTTATAGAATTTCCGGGTTTTATTATTGCTAGCATTCTTCTCAAGCAAAAATGGCTGTTTGTATGCAGCCCTAGGCAGTAAGAGTGAGAGAATGAGAGATCCAAAATAAACCAGGCAAATGGCATTTATACAAAAATTCTGGGATGACAGAAAAACACTGTCTTAGTGCAATACTACCAGATATCCAGCACCTTTAGGCTCCTGCCAGGTTTCACAGGATGGTGAAAGTTTAAATGCAGAATTTAAGATGTTGCATTGGGGAAATGAGAATACATCATCTAGAACATAAGTCTTCAACTTTTCCAGGCATTGCATACCTCTTTCCTGAAATGAGCATCAAAGATGTAGGAAAGTACAAGTAAGAAGGCGCGTCATCAATGATCCACGCAAGTGGTGGCAAAGAAAGAGGAAAACGAGGGGATGACAGAAAACTGGATCAACACAAGACACATGGAACACAGGATAGTCCCTCAGACTCTGGAAGCCACAAGGTTAAGCACCTTTACCACAGGGAATGAGCCAGTACTCACAGTAGTAGGTCCCTTTTGGACAGCCTTGTAAATAAATGTGGCTGATTAATGGTGGTTGCCAAGTCTCTCATGCTAGGGCCATTTTAGCACATTATCATGTACAATTCCACCTCCACATATATGATTAGGAATTAAGTACCTTTCAGACCATGCTCCTGGGAAAGGGGCACAGGTGCCTGACAATGATAACAATAGAATAACTGCAATACACCTTAAGCAGAGCTGAGCAATGTGGGCTTACTCCAAGTGTGTGGAGTATATACAGGAGTCTGGGAGACAAAACACCAAGGAGAAGAATCCAGTTTTTATTCCCTCTCAGGCTGTACATAAGTCTGTGAGTGTAGGAACCGATGGGTGAACAGAAGGCCCTTCACAGAAAAAAAGGAGAGATAAACTGAAGCCCACAGCATTGCAGCCGCCAAGACATGAAGCCAGAGCACCTCTTCTGATCCAAACTTCAGCTATGTCATTACCTCAGTTACTGGAAAGCTGGTCATGAACAGTGATGTGCTACTTTTTTCACAAGGGGAAAGGTAAAGCAGCGTTAGTTTGAATGGGTCACTTGCTTTCCTCTCACTGGGTAGGCTGTGACAAACGCTCTGGTGTCCCGCTCCATTGTCAGCCACCAGGAAAGGTACCCAAGGTATCCCAGGGTGACAGGTAACCTTTGTTGTGTGCTACCCCTCCAGCACAGGACCTTTTGGAATGTTCCAAAAATACTGTCTTGGGGGGGGTGTTGTTGCCCGGGTCTGACTGCTAAAGGTGACTCTAAGACTTTCTATATCAAAGGTTACATAGCCAACATTAAAAAATATATATATATATAGGCTCATCATTCTTTGCCCGTCTGGCTTACCATTCTTTGAGGTAGGCCTATAGTAAAGTACCAAGTTTAACTCTCTCATACTAAAATCTTTTAGACATCCTAATAAGGTTCCTTCTAGGTTCCTGTGTTTACTTCACACAATAAAACAATAAAACAATCATCAGGCCCATTTAATCAAAGCTGCTTATGTAAATCTCTGTTCCCAATATCATGATATGACTCTGAGTAAAGTATCAAACATAACCGCAAACTGGTAAGAGGTGTTAGTAGAATTCAGGATGGGTTCTGAAGAAATGAGATCCAACCTCATAGGACCACTTAAAGCTTAAGGTAAGAGCTATCAGAGGTCACAATACCTTGCTGTAGCCTGGCTGCTATAAAAGTTTGAAAATCTAAGGGCCCACTATGGCTCCTTCCAGCTCAGGGAGTGGGTTCAATCTCTCACTGGCAGGAATTTGATAGGATCTATCCTCGCTTCACCTTTAGCAAATGTAACCTTTTGGGAAGACAAAATGGGTGTGAAATTGGCACTTTTCTGCCTTCAGAACTACCAGCTCTCCATGAGATGTTGGGGTACTTGGAAAACATGCTGCTCACAGTCCTCAGAGGTAACAACTTTGCAACACAAAGGCAGTCAGTAGTGAGAAAGTGTTCACAGCAGCAGCCCACAGAAGACACCTCTTTTTATCAAAGGCAGAAAGCCAGCAAAAGAGACACAGATCGGGCATATAGCATCGATAGCAAAGAAAAGATTGAATATGTAACACTCCCTCAGAGCTCACAGAGGTGGGACTATGAGGAAATGTTAACATGCTAGTATTTGCTTATTACTACCAACGTGCGACTGAAGCAGATGGAAGCGTCATAAATGTTGTAGGTAGTGAGTCATGAATCAAAGGACTGGAAGAAATAATTGTGAACTGGTGATTTTACTATTAAACAAGTCAGGTGTAACTAATATTCTTATAGTTATCATAAATGTATTATTTGTACAAAAATCCATCCAATAAGGTTTGAAGGACTTCACTCAAAAGATCTCTGTGTGTCTCTCTGTCAATGTTGTTGAATGACTCATTGACCTTGTAATGTGTTATCCAAAAAGGAAGGTGTACAATTAAATGTTGTTTTTTTTAAATTGCCGTCACTCCTAAATGTACATGAGCACATACAGTAGCTCTGTCCTGTACTTACTGAGAACTTTGTCTCAGGCTGACTTATTCAGCATATTTTATTCATAAAGGACAGAGATTTATTCTTAGTCATATATAACAGTGCAGGGTCACTGCATACAACCTACTCAACCACCCTTGAGATCAAACACATGTCTTTTTATGTTGCCTTTTTGTTTTACTGTATAACAGTCACTCAGCAGGACAAATTGTCCTGACTTGCCCTTGAAAAGCAGCAAGTCAGTGTTACGTAAAGATGCCACATTGTTCTCCTTTGGATTGCAAGTAAATATAGGTCGGATTAAAAAACTACAAGGTCAGCTGACAAACAAGTTTTCTTAATTCTTTTTTAAAGTCCCTCTCATTCCTGATTATTTCTAAATCTGATATGATTCCATCATAGATAAAGTCAATTAGACAAATCTCTAAATTGAATTAAGCAATTTGCCTCATTTCCCTCAGTGGAATCTCTATTACCAGCATTATGCCAACTGCTTTCTGCTTCTATTGGATATTACCTGTGCTGAACCACAAAAAACTGTTTATGACATGTTCAGATTATGGCATTTTAGGTAACTAAGACACCTTTCCTTTTTAAATGTGTAAATCCCACTAAGATTCTACCTCAGCTGGCATAGAGGAAATGGTTAAGACACAAATGTTAACTCATTTCCGAATCAAAATATTAAGGGTGTTCAGATTTGCCACTAAATTCCAAGCGGTTTTGAAGCTTCTGTTGTTCACAAGCTGAGATGTCATTGTCTGAATCAGATTGGATTAGGACCTTAATCTTTTCTTTCTCTCTCTCTTCTCTCTCATTGTATTTGTCTGAGGAAAAGCATCACAAGGAGTACAATGATGCAGTGCTTTTTCCAGCACAATCAGATTTCATGTATTTCTCAAGACAATTACCATCTAAAGTCATTTCTTTTCAGTAAATGTAACACAATATACCACAAAGTTATTTCAGTATGCTTTATCAGTCAAAGTCTCTCAATCCATCTCAGTCGAAAATTAAAATTTGAGTGTTACTCAGTTACTAAGTTTATAAGGTGAAATCATATAATGAGATCTTTTTACTCTCTAGATATATATAGATGGTATCATAGTACAGCATCAGTATGTGTGGTACAGACCTAGATTGACTGCCTGATGGCGTGTCCAATGTGTCATGTTCCACTTTAAATCTGGTCTGTTTCTAATTCTTTCATAATAACAGTTTTCTGTAGGATATTGAAAGTTTGTGAAAGAGTATAATCAATCTTGCATAGAATCAAGATCTTTCTTCTTTAAGCTTAAAGATAATACATGAGCATTAAGATTGCTGGCCCATGAAAGAATGGCCCTTGTACAGTGATTAACCTAAAAAATAAAAAATAAAACAAAACATGCTGTATTTCTCTGATTGTTTGTAATCTACCAGTCTAGGCTGAACTATTCATTTCCTTCAGAAATCTTCTCTTCCAATCAAAAAAGAGAAAAGCCTCTTACTGGAACATATAAATATACATCTTTTGTCTCTCCCCCCCCCCAGAAATACAGTGCAGATCTTCCTTATCCATTTTACAGGTACTCTGTCCAAATGAATTTCAGATAAGGCAGTCAATTTCATTTGAAGGAACTTGCACATCTACAAGGGGCTTCAAAGTAGCCCTCAACAGGAAATGAAAGAGGAAGCTGGGTAGCCCTGAGCATGGCATGACACATCTGCCCACTTTTCCAGCTTTGCCTATGAAATCGATAGAAAATCACAAGGGGTTTAGCCCCAGGGATCTCAATTTGGTTGGCACACTCTACGGAGAGGGTGAGTTAAGGATATTTTTTATAGGAGAGATTTAAAATGTTAGTGACTCCAGCTGGCATTTTACAACAGACAAAACAAATACAATATACAATGTAGTTATCTAAGAGAAATAGGGACTTTTACTCACACTAACATAATCTCTGAACGAGCAACTGGTCTTCTAATATTCTGAACAAAGAGCACCAATGAGCTTAGTGCTTGAATTTTAATCTGCATTGCTGATAACACCCAACAAAAAAGACTATAGACAAATTTATGAACTGAACAATTTTCCATCCATCCATTTAATTCAATTTTATTTGCAAGTTCCAAAAAACAACAACAGTTGCCTGGAGGCACTTAACATTGTAAGGTAAGGACCCTACAGCAATACAGAGAAACCCAATAAGAACAACAATAAGACAACAATAAGATGACACCCTATGAGCAAGAGTTGAAATTCTGAGGCCACCAAAGTGGAAACCTTTTCCAACTTCCACCCGATTATGTCTAGAAATTCTGCCCATAAAAATTATGAACAGAATTGGTGTCATAGGGCAGCCCCAGTGGAGTCTAACAACCAGCAGAAATGAGTCTGAATTATTGCTGGAAATGCGAACTAATCTCTTGCAATGGTTGTACAGAGCCTGAAAGGCATGTAGCAACACGCCAGACACCCCATAGTCTTGAAGCACCCCTCGACAGGACACTCCAAGGGATGCAGATGAATGTCCACAAAACACATGTAGACTGGTTGGGATAACTCCCACACACCCTAAAATATCTTTGAGAGGCTAAAGACCGGGTTCAGTGCTCTATGACCAGGATGAAAACCGCATTGTTCCTATTGCATCCAAGGGCCAACTAACAGATAAACTCTCCTTTCCAGTATGCTGGCATGGCCTTTCCCTGGGGAGGCCAATCCAGAGGCATCACCCAACATCTCCACATGATGTTGCGAAGTAATTTTACCCAACACAGCCCTACGATATCCAGACCTCTCAGTAACTCCAGGTGAACCTTCTACACTCCAGGTACCTGGTCATCAAGGAATTGTTTGAAGCATTGACCTCGCACTCAGTAATGGGCAAATCATTCCCCTCATCTCCAGACTCTGCTTTGTCTATAGATGGCTTGTCAAGCTAGATTAAAGAGTTCCTCAGAGCATTCCTTCCACCACCTAACTATATCCTCACCTGAGGTCAGCAGCACTCCACCCTCACTATACACCATGTATCACAGAACCACTTTCCCCTCCTGAGTCACCTGACGGTTTGCCTGACTTGCATCAAGACAGGAGTCTTGCCCAATGGCCTCCCTGAATTCCCCCTACACCTGAATTTTTGCTATAGCTACCACCCAAGCTGCATTCCTCTTGACCTGCGATGACCATGCAGCAGCCTCAGCAATGTCTCCAGCCTCCCTTGGAATACTGTCTAAGTTGAAGATCTCCCGGACCCAGGCCTCTGCCAGGTGTTCCCGGCACACGCTTAAAATATGTTTGCATCTGCCAGGTCTATCCAGCATTCTCCCCCTCTACTTGATCCAACTCACCACCAGGTGGTGATCAATGGACAGCTCAGGTCCTCTCTTTACCAGAGTTTTCAGAACATTAAGGCTGCAGATCTGATGATATGATACAATCTGTGATAGGTTTGTAGCATAAACCTATTCGCTGGAATGTTCAGGACAATTTGCTACACAGCAAAGAACAAGACACAAGTAGGCAAAGTTCTTTATGTTACCCTGCACGGGGAGGCCTGTCTGGAGCCAAGTGTCGTTCCACCCACTTGACCTCCGTCAGACTCTCAGCCAGGTTCCCCATAGCACTCCTTTTATTGTGGTTACATGAATATGCATAGGTTCATTAACATATAACATCTTACGTACATAGGTATACATGTGAACAAAGAATACTCTGTGTGTATGTGTGTGTGTGTGTGTGTGGGGGGGGGGTGGGTGTCAAAGCATGACCCCATATATGACTTCCCTAAACCTGCTGGCCTGGAAGTCCAGCAGTTCATCTAAACAAAAGGCACTTAGACTAAAACAGATATAGATACGTTTATCCTACCATAAAACAATAAGACAAGGTACGACCTCTCCCATGCTCCCAAAATGTGGGTGTGAAAACCAGAACACTCTGGAATGCACACAACGTTCTGCAGACTACTAAAGATCACACATCCTATCACTACACAATCGATTATACACCTCTAAGCATATATGGTTAAATATTTCTTAATACAAATGACAATAACACAATATAAACCCAACAATCTGATGCCTAAAAAGATGATGAGGTGGAGAACCCTCAAGCACCCCAGTCAGTGACTCCAAGAAGGCTGGGTACTCTGAGCTATCGGTTGGCACATAAGCGCAAATATTTTTGTACAAATTTAGCGCAAAAATAAAGTGACAAATGGTCCAAATTGCCTTCTGTCAAGGAGTGATATATTCCTCTCTCTGTGTGTCAAAATCATTTAAAAACCATCTCTCACATGTCAACATGTTAAACCCCTCATGTATCTCACAATCACAGCTTTTCCTCATTTATAGAGTCATGCCAACCAACAGGAAAAAGTAATTTCTTAGCATTTTGATAACTTTGTAGCAATAGCATTAGTATTTTTACATAGTATAAATAATCAACTCAGTGAGCAAGCACATACATGCAATAATAGATGTGATCATTTGTTGTGCTGATCAAAAACAAATTAAACTAAGCTATTATTGGTTGTTTGATGTTTGCTAAACACAACAAGCTCAAAGGTCGGACTTCTTCCCCAATGAGTAGAAAATCTGTGCTACCACCTCGATAACATAGCTAACAGCTTTCACTTTGTCTCTCTATAAGCCTATGGCCCTGGGCTAAAGGCTATCTCTGCAAAAGGTCAGCACGAACACTCAGCGCTGATAAAGACAGGCCAATTAACACACCCACTCTCGGAAAGAGCCATTATTTATTCAGGATCCCTCCTTGGGATGAGAACTGGAATGAGGGAGGAGGTAGGGAGGATGTAGGAAGAGATGAAGGAGATCAATGGAAATGTGGAGTTTAATTACCGTCATCTCAGCAGGCCATCTTCACAGGATTAAATCCTTGGAAGGAGTTGGGGAAAACAAGCCGGCAGCACCCGCGGCCAGTATCTGTGTTTCTAACATGTTTCACTGTTCACAGTGATGTTTTGTTTAACAGCACTTAGATCAGGTTGTGAGCAGTCCTACTTGACAAGGCTGACATGCTTTATGATGAATAATGAAAGCAGTGTTTTCGTCAAATCCTTTAATTGGGTTAAAGGAGAAAAGCATTGCGTGGAGTTTGAGAAACCTCCCTACTTGTCAGGATGTAATTGAACATTCTCTGTAGATAAGTTTCCACTCATGATGCACTAACAGCATCCCTAAAACCAATTGTATTAGGCCAGCTCAAGGATAAACACTTAGTTTCACACCAAGTGAAGGAAATGTGATTAAGTCCCTACATCTACACATCAAGCGATAAACATCATTAGATGGAAACCTCCTCGTCTAATTTGTTGTGATGTGCCTGTGATGTCATGATTGGATGTGCTCCTCTAAATGAGAGAGAGGCAATTCCAGCTGGTTCAGAGAAACACTTTGATTAATCATGCCATGTTGTTGACTGCAATTATGCTGTGATAATGAAAGAGGTTATTTCAGGCGTGATTCACACCAGCTAAACAGGGTAATGTACAGCTTAGAAGTCGTTATACATACAATAGCACAACACTGAAGTTTTAGAATCAATCTTTTGGACGAAACCACAAACAGGACAGTTACTACTCATGTTTTTTCATGAAAGAAATGTTTTGCAGAATACCTTAATGTATACACCCTTATGTGACATAGCGTTTTTATTTTCACCGTGATAATACCTCTCCTTTTTTTTTTTACACATGGAGGAGGCATATTTCCATCTAATTGTTAATGCTAGTAAACAACAGTCTTAGCTTTGTGATCTTTTTTCATGAGATCAAAGAATACGCTGCACAAATGGAACAACTAGAATATTTGAACACGTGTTTGTGAATGAATGTGAATCATCTTCCTTTCATCAAGTTTAATTTATACAACATAATGCAGCTGCTTAGTCAGGCAGAAATTTATGCTCTTTAAGTGGAACATTTTAACTTTTAATGAATTAATTACAAGGTAATATAAGGTAAATTTCTGAACTGGTAGTATTTGGGAAGCTTTTCTAAGGCTGACAACTTTAATTTATGGTGTAATTGGAAAATGTTTCTTTGCTCACTGACATTCTTTTGAAAACTTTGTTCTTAACATGCTAAAAGTTTTGTTGGAAATATAAAAGCAATCTACTTCAGACAAATAGGACCTGTTTTTACCGCTATCCTTAAAGTTGACTGTATAATAAGACATCCAAGCAAACAAACGAAGCTTTTTATTATCCTTGCATCAAAATATATCAGCATAGTTTAATACTTTAAACACGCTGAACTGCTTTAGAGAAAGGGTAGAAATAGCTGTCAAATTCCGGATTGGACTATCTGAGTAAATGCAGTGGTTCTATCTCTTTAGACATTTGCTTGTGATGGACAAGTGGATGCATGCTTCTCAAGCAAAAAAAATGAAATGGAGGGTTTGGGCTGGAGGGCAAGTTCACCTTTGACCGCTACAACTGGTGCATCGACTATCCGTAATGCAGGCATTAGTCAATACACTCAGACCCAATTATAGGCTCTTTCCTAAACAAAGTCAATGTAATCGCTTTGATGTTTTAAATGCATTTCATACAACTAACATACAGTACATGCTTTATGTATGTAAGTGCATAATATGTGTCTTCCTACATTCGCTTGTTAAGTTTATTAACCACAAACACATCTGAAACACTTTGTGTCTTACAGTAAGTGTTGCTGTTTTCCAAGCAACTCACCTTCATATCGAATGATTCGTGTGCATGTGCATCATTTCTCACATAGTTTAAGACGTGAGGGTCAAATGTTGAATAACTTCCTTTTTAAACCATTTTAATTTCATTTTTACATTGCACATCAAATCCTGAATGCTGTAATGGCAAAGGAACTTTTCTGAGGTCAGAAAAATATAGTTTTAAAAGTCAAAAGTCCCTGAAATTTTATATTCCAGTTATGTCTTTTAAATAAAAGTTATTTTTGTAAATGTGTCATTTTGAACCTTTATTTCTTTGAGACAGCCTTATTAAGAGCCTGGATTTATTTTTCAGTATATTATTTACACAATTAAATTTAGTTAAGAGTTAGCCGACGCTTGAACACAAGCTAATGTAACTGCTCAAATCCAGCAGTCAGAGGTTTAGGGCCTCACTTGGATGTATTTTTGCAGTGGTAAATACAGACCAAAAAAAACCTGGCTCATACCCTCACATGCATATGGACTTCAGTGACATCCCATTCTTATTCCATAGGCTTAATATGATGTCGGGCCACTCTTAGCAATAACAGCTTCAACCCTTCTGGAAATGCTTTTAACAAGGTTTAAGAGTGTTTATGGGCATTTTCTTCCAGAAGTGCATTCGTAAGGTCCGACGCTGATGTTGGACAAGAAGGCCTGGCTCGCAGTCTCTGCTCTGATTCATCCCAAAGGTGCTCTGTCGGGTTGAGGTCAGGACTCTGTCCAGGTCAATTAAGTTCTTCCACAACAAAATCACTCATCCATATCTTAATGGACTTTGCTTTATGCACTGGTGCAGAGCCATGTTAGAACAGGAAGGAGTCATTCCCAAACTGTTTCCAAAAAGTTGCGAGCATAAAATTTCCCACAATGTCTTGGTATGCTGAAGCATTAAGAATTCCTTTCACTGGAACTAAGGGGCAGACTTGGACCAAAACTTGGACTCAAACTTGGCACAATGCAGTCAGACAAGTACCACTCTCCTAGCAACCTAGCAATCCTCGTACATTGGATTGACAGACATGGAATCGTGAATTGTCACTCCAGAGAACACATCTCCACTCTTCTAGAGTCCAGTGGTGGCGCATCCACTGACCCCCACTCTGTGATTTTACGTGGCCTACCATTTTGTACCGGAGTTGCTGTTGTTCCCACACTGTGGAATCTCTGTTCCAACTCTGTGGGTCTGTGGAATATTTAGTAGTGAGGAAATTTTATGTCTGGACTTGTTCAACACATGGTATCCTATCACAGGACCAGTCTGCATGCCTAGATGCTTGATTTTATACACCTGTGCCATGAAGGGATTAGAACATCTGAATTCGATGAGTTGGATGGGTGAGTGAATACTTTTGGCAATATAATGTAGCTTACAGTTACAACTTTTGCCTAACTTTTAATCCACTAGAGTCTTACGCTAAAACTCAAACGCAATACTTTGAACTCTGTCCAGTTATTGAACCCTGCATTATTAACTGTAATTGTGGGTGCCTAGATGGAAATGCGCCAGACAAAATCAATGTAATGGTAAAAACATGAGTGACAGGTCTGAGGTCCCCACTGATGTGACACTACTTAGTGAATGATTATCAGCATTTGAAAGCCTTAGGTTTCTGGTCTAAGAAGCTCAGCTATTTTCCAGCGTGTCTTTTTTTCAGCACTCAACAAAGCAATGTGCATTAGTGCACCATATCCACTGAATTAAAGTGGCTACTGTGTTCTTTAGACCAAGCAAGTGGGTGTTAGTCATTAGTCACTGCTGGGGTTGCTGTTGATTTTCTCTGTGTGTGGGTAGAGTATGTATATTATGAGATTACTGCAGTGATCCTCACATCCTTACAGTTATAATTAATACAGGACTGCAGGTTGGCTGAAAGCTTACTGGATTTTAGCCCATGAAAACTCTCTAATGTACCCTTGAACAAGGTGCTTTATTATGCTTGTTCATTCTCCAGAAAGCCTTGTGGCATTTTTATTATTTAATGTCTTATAAGTTAGACTTTGAGACACTATCAGGGTTGTTGAAAAAGATTTTTTTTTAGTAATTGACTCTGACTAGGATTTATAGTTGATTTGATGCCTTAAATTCAAAATTCAAATTATTAATCCATCCATCCATTTTTTTTCTGGCAAGGTTACAGTGGGGCTGGGGCCATATATGTCTTTAGACTGTGTGAGAGAAACCATCCAGGCATGGGGAATATGCAAAAACCACACAGAAAGGTACCAAGAACCAAAGCACTCTGCTGCCCTGTTCAAATCATTCCTGAAATTGCACATATATTGTTTATTAAATAAAAGTGAGCAATTGAAAATTTTGTCCAACAACACACACACACACACACACACACACACACACACACACAAAGAGAGAGAGAGGCATAACATCATAACATCATCTTTCAAATAAATCCTGCATGAAATAAAGAACTGTCCAGTTGAAATCAGTCCTCTTTGATACCACTATGAGGCCAGACTTCAGAGCTACAGCCTGGCCTACATTCAAAGATTGGTTATAACTTTCACAATGGCCTCATACCTCTTCCCTTTATTACTTTTCTCAGCCTCAGCTCTTTCAGGTAAGTATGGTCCCAAAGCAAACAATGCACATAAATTTCACAGGAGATCTCTGCATTAGAAAAATGAAGGAAAGTTCCAACAGACTCGTATCCTGTTTAGAGTGACCTTGTCCATCAAAATGACACATGCTGCACAACCATTAAATTGCCTCATGTTCATGGACCAAGAAACTGTTATGGGCTTAGATTCCAGTTTTATTGGTCTGCTGCTTTCACTTTTATTATTTTTCTCTTACTTGAGCCTCATAGGAACTGCAGGCCAACAAGGCATGCGTTTTTATTTTTCATCATGCTCATTTTACTAGTGTGTGTGTGTCTGTTTTACTTTGAGATAAACAACTTTATAACCCTGCCCCATCACCATCTCGCATTTTGTTTTATCTCTTCTGATTTCTTTTTCTGAGTTATCTTGTTCTGTATACACATATTTGCATAAACTCTCACGTGGTTCTCCAACATGCTACTTGGAGAACCGCACTTGAACAGCATTGTTGCAAAATAATCATAATTTCTTGAGGAGCACTTGGTGGTCATTTCAATAAGTGTCTCACCTCAGAAAGGGAGTTAGTCTGGAATGTTGGTTTCCTTCCCTCTTAAAAGCAAACACAACATTTGAAGTGAACACTACATCTAAAGTCATCCACTTTTTTAGCTGCTTATCCAGGGAGTTGCAGTCTATCCCAGCTCTTACAGGGTGAAGGGCATGATACACGCTGACCAGAATCCAACAGTGTAGTTACACTGTAATTAATGTTGGTTAATCCTATAACACCAGGGTTGACTTAAATACAGTAATGTATCCATCATGTTAACTGACAAGGCTTCTGAATGGCCGGATATATTTTTCAGCTGCAGAAAAGCAAACGCAAATTCTTACTGCTACTATTTTAAAACTGCACTGTTCAAAGCTGTAAAGCAGTCTGAGTGCCCTCAGTTCACTTTGTGATTGACAGATGATATGCTCAAAGATGCAAATAAAAATGCTTTGGATTATTATTTGCTTTTTGCAGACATAGTGTACAAAGATTTCTTTGTTCCCAGTCAAATGAGAATGACCAGGATTAAACAAAATGTACCTGCTAAATAATATTTATTTTATACATATACCAGAACACAGCACGGGCATGTTAAATTAATAACATAGCATTGCAATATAATCCAAAGGCAAAGCATCAGATTACCACATACTTCTAATTTCCTTGTATATTTGACTCAGAACACATACTTACAGTGATTATCCATTCCTGGCTGTCTGTATTCACCTCCATCCCCACTTGCTGGTGTATTCTAATATCTCATTTGTCCACTGCTCCTGTCTCTGCAGCTCCAGTGTTGTCAGCGAAAGGTCAGGCTGGCCCTCCAAGCAGAGTGCACACTTTCTCCAGGGAAATTAATGGCTTGAGCCTTCAATTCCTTCCTCTCTCTTTCTTTGTAATTTGCCGGCATTGAGTTGGGGCATGTCTTCAAAAGGCAAACGCACACTTGGCCACGTATGTAGACTGGAAACAGATGGACGCTCCTCTTGTGTTGATGAATTTGGAAATTTGAGGGCCCTTCACATGGACGGTGACTGAGGCAGGTAGAGCAGATGGAGCTTTCCCAGACTCTGTTTTTGTGTGGGTAAATAAATACGAAGATCACATTTGCTTTGTGTGTGTGTTTCTGTGTGTGTGTGTGCGCGCGTGCACCAGCATGAGGGGCACAGTGATTCCTTCTGATTTAATTTAATTTCCCTGCATCCCATGGAGGTGTCAGTGGGAGGTTTGTGTAACCACTGCAACTGCCACCCTCTGCTTTCTAAAGTTTCGTTATTGATGATTTTCTCATCCTCCCAGACAATCACCAGGGATACATGGACAGACAGGGGAAATATGTCTTCATTCTCCTGTCAGGAAGGTTTACAGGCAGTTGATTTTCAAACGCCAAGCACTGCCTCCAGAATGGATGATCAGACGAGTGGTGTGGAGTTGTCGAAGTTTGTGAGGAGGACAGCACAACCTTCACAGAGGCATAAATCTGGTGCATTATGCTAATTAGTATATGATAGATTGGGGCACAAAATGTCAAGGTGAAAACTTCCATAGCTAAAATTATTGTTCATATTGTAATTGCACTTTTACATAACTACCAGGATATCAGTTATTGACTGTGAATGAAAAAAGCCATAGATTTTTAGTACAAAGTATAAAACCTAATAAGAAAGAAAGAAACATCTCCTTTTTTTTAGGATTTCAGTTTTTCCTGTGTACTCAGTTATATTGTGGCTAAATATGGTCTTCACTGTCTACTTGTTACATTAAACCTCAGCATAAGTCTCCACAGGCTCAATAAATCACACATGGAGATACTAATGGATCATTTATAGGCACTCCTTTTAATACAACAGAGTCAATTAGACCTCACTCAGGAAGAGCTGGGTTTCTGCCAGTAGCAAAGTTTTCAAAATGGAATGATTCAATCTCAAAAGGGTTTTCTCTTCCTAAGCGGCACTGAAAGAGCGCTATTATTAGTGCTCTGCTAATATGCTGAGAGAATTTGGTTTTCATAACAAATTGATTTAAAAGACAACTCCATGGCTTTTATCCAAAGCATTATCCAGTATCTCATCCCATCCTTGCCTTATGTTGCTGGTAGTTTCAGCTCAAATATTTTACTTTTCTTTTTCCTTTGGTATGTTTTTGAGAAAGCTTACGCCTTTGGTTGGAAGCTCCCTTTGTCTGAATGCAAACTTAAAAAGAAGTACTGTATAAGCTTTAGACTGAAATATTAAAAACACACAATTACCCAAAAAAGCTCACAGTTATCACAATTTCAACCTTCAACATTAGTATCTATCTATCTATAGATAGATAGATAGATCGATATAGATGTAATATAACATTTGTGGAATTAAAGCCCACAACTTTTTTGTAAATAATACAACTCTGTGATCTAGATAAGCTCTTACAGGTTAGGTGATTTCCAAAATTTGTTTGTTTTTAATAAAATACATAATAAATAATACAATTAACCATATCTTAAATACTTAAGCCTGGGTAGTAACTTGCAGGAAAGCATTGCCTGAACAGTTTTATAAGAAGGCTTTACAAAAAACTGTCTTCTGAGTAAATTAGCTGTCAGTCCATCTAACTCAGTTTACTTGCAACAGGCCACTGAAAGTGTAAAAAAAAAAAAGAAAAAACCCAAACAGTAAATTCCCATTTGAATGTAAACCAAATCAAGCCTTTAAACATTCTGGGGAATAAGTAATTGTTTTAACTATTAATATTTCTACCTTCATACACATATGAACTTGTGTGACAACCCATCTAAATCAACAGGACTTAATATGATGTCGGATCACCCTTTGCAGCTATAACAGCTTTAACCCTTCTGGGAAGACTTTCCACAAGATTTAGGAGTCTGTTTATGGGAATGTTTAACCATTCTTCCAGAAGTGCATTTGTTAACACAGACGTTAATGTTGAACAAGACGGCCTCTGCTCTAATTCATCCTAAATGTGTTCTGTTGGGTTGAGGTCAGGATTCTGTGTAGGTCAGTCAAGTTCTTTTATAATAATGAATAACAATGGCTTGCATTCATATAGCGCTTTTCGAGACCCTCGAAGCGCTTTACAATTCCACTATTCATTCACTCTCATATTCACACACTGGTGGAGGCAAGCTACAGTTGTAGCCACAACTGTGGGGCAGACTGACAGAAGCGAGGCTGCTATATCGCGCCATCAGCCCCTCTGGCCATCACCAGTAGGGAGGCGGTAGGTGAAGTGTCTTAGTGACAGTCAGAGTTGGGAATCGAACCAGCAACCTTCCAGTTACAAGATGAGCTTCCCAACCCCCTTCCCAACCCCCGGGCGACTGTGGTTCAGGGGTTGGGGGTTGGGGTTGGGGTCACTCACTCATTCATGTCTTCATGGACCTTGATTTGTGCACTTTTAGGTTGGAATGGGAGGGGGCCATCCCCAAACTATTTCCACGAAGTTGGGAGCATGAAATTGTCCAACATCTCTTGGTATTCCAAAGCATTAAGAATTCCTTTCACTGAAACTAAGGAGCAGAGTCCAACTTCTGAAAAATAACCTGGGGTCAAACCCAGACTTGCCTATTTTCTTGCTAGAGGGAGCGATTCATCACTCCATAGAGCTCTAGAATGGGTGCATTATTTACGCCACTGCATCTGATGTTTTGTGTTGCACTTGATGATGTAAGGGTTGGATGCAGCTGCTCAGCCATGGAAACGTATTCCATAAAGGTCTCTAGGCACTGTTGTTCCCAGTCGCTTCCACTTCATGATAATACTACAAAAAGTTGACCGTGGAACATTTAGCAGCTAGGACAAGTGGACTTGTTGTACAGGTGGCATCCTATCATGGTATCATGCTGACATTGTCTGAGCTCTTGAGAGCGACCTATTCTTTCAGAAATGCTTGTAGAAGCAGTCTGCATCCCTCGGTGCTTAAGTTTATAAACACGTGGCCATGGAAGGGATTGGAACAAGTTGAATTCTATGATGTGGATGAGTGTGGGAATACTTTTGGCAATATATTGTAGAATAGTTTAGACTACATTGTGTTTGGTTCCAGTATTGATAAATGCCACCTCACATTTACCACATGGCTAAGCCACATGTTTTGAAGTGCTGTCATAATATCTTTTTCCACACAGAAGCTCAATATAACAGCAATCTGAGAAGCACTGGGGTTCAATGGCTTGTTGAAGGGATCTATACTTGTGATGTGTATTAGTGTGTATCGAGTCCAACAGCTAAACTGAGAGTGGTTGTCTCTCCATGGCTGCAGGTAAGATATGACAGATTGAAGGCCAAACCACAGGCCCTCTCAGGTCTCTGCTGGGTGCTCGGGGTATCCGCAGTTCAAAGTCCACTGCGCAAAGACATTAGAAGAAGACACAACAGTGGATGTCTGAGAGGCTATCTAGTGTGTGTCAAAGAATCTACAGGGATATTGGTTGGAACGGTTAAGGGGAATTGAAGGGCTGAGATAAGGATAGAAAGGAGATAAGAATGAGGAGAGGGTTCATGCAACTGTCAGAAAGCAAACAGTCACAGTGACAAAGATGTAAAAAGAAGATGTGAAGAGGCTTTATGGGTTGTGCTGTGTGTCAAAAACTGCATTTAGGCATTTACAGTACATTTTAGAGAACATAGATCCAATGCGATTACAGTTTGTTGTACTGTACTGTGATTACATAGTGGAGAAGTCTGTTCAAGTGTCCCATTTCTAGGCACAGGGATTAGGGATTTGTAAATAGGAAAATGTGAGTGAAGCCTCTTGGTCAGATTTGAAACAGAGGACTCTATATAGATGACCACATACCTCATTGCTTTACCCTTGTGCTGATCTGATTCAAAAGGGGATTTAATACACGGACCTTGCTATTCTATTCCATTACGTTGCAGAATTCAGTGTTCACAGTTAAAGAAGAGAGTGGCTGTTTGTCATTAATTTTTAACCCCTATATTGCAAGTTAAAGATGGTAAGAAAATAGTTCTCCTTTAACAAGAAGAAACCTCTGGCAGATACAGGAAGTATAGAAGACAAAATAGGACCATAGAGAGACAATAAAAACAACAAACAGGAGCAAGCACAATCCATGGGAGAGAGTATACAAAAAGTTAATGACATTCAAACTCGTTCTACAGGAAAGGAGTGTGATAACTGAAGGCAATATCGCTTCAATCTTTACATGGTCAAGTAAGGAGAATGTGTTCAGTATTCTCACAGCCTGGAGGGGAAGAAACTACTTCGAAATCTGGTGGCATTTGCAGTAAATACTTCTGCATCGGTTACCAGATGGCAGCAGGGTGAACAGACTGTGACTGGGGTCAGTGTTGTCTTTTAGTATCCTTTGGGCTCAACACAGACCCTCCCTCACCACATCAGTCTATAGTGGACTGGTCATGCTCATGTTCTCATGTAATCACCCACTCAAAACCCCTCGGGTCATGGACTACACAACCCATTCCAGATTATGATGTTTCCAGTTAGGATGGTTCTAACGTGACAGAAGTGGAGTTGTGTTTACCAGATGTGTGAGATGTGTGATGAGCATTGCAGGTTCTGTTTGATGCCAAGTCCCAGAAACCAAAAAGAATGAGCACAGAGATTAAATATCACAATTTAGACTGGCCATTTAGTTATTATTGTGGTAACAGTGATTGGGATGCATAGTATTAACCCAGCCTTATAGACTTAATACCTAAACCATTTCATATTTTACAGCATATATTATGAGTAGAACTGTGAAGTCCAAAGAAAGCAGCAAACAAAAGCCTACGCCTGGTACTGACACACACACAATTCACTTTATCTTTGTCTGCAGTTTGTATTGTTTCTGCAACAGAAGGTAAATTCAACGACCATCACTGACAGTCTATAAAAAAGTTAAAGAATTTTTCTACTGTTCAGAAATTCTTAAATTGTGTATTGACCTAAAAGTTAATTTACTTTGCTTATACTGTGAAGCAGAGGGTGACCATTGTGAAGCAGACAGGGTGGCTGTCATCGATTAATGTTTCCTTAGCACTCTTAACATCTAAGATACAGACGCACAACAGACTTAGGGAAAATATCTCTGTTGCACTTCCTTTTGTTTTCATTTACTCAAAATAACCCCACACTGCATTCTGCACCACCACAGCTACATCAAGTTTGGTTGACAGTGAAAAGCATTTGAATGGATAAGACTGATAATCAAACACAGTTTTAATAACTGCAATAATTACAGTTAGACACTTTATTTAAATATTTTTTGGTAACAGCTGCAACCAGAATCCATTTCATCAAAAGATCACATAATCTCCTGCTATTTCTGCAATTAGAGAGCTACAATGTAACTGACACCACTTTAATGTTCTTTTCCACCACAGGTTGCCCTCTCTATAATCTAAAGCTATATAGCTATCTATATAGCTTTCTGCCACAAATGGCAACTTCATGGGTCTGTCTGTGTGACAGTGTTTCTATCATTCACAGAGTTCAAGCTACTAAGCTAGTAATATAACTCACAGCAGAAAATCCTGTTGAAATCTTGACATTCTGCGAGACATTATTGAATATCCTTTGACAAGTGAACTCTGTGTACAGTGTTTTGGTAGTCACAGGGAAGCAGTGATCAATAGCAGGCTAATCGCAGCACAGAGCCTGTATGTATTATTGACTGTGTAATGGAAAAAGTCTACACAAAAAAGCTGATGTTGACCTCCTTTTGGTGCACTGCAGCACATTTTGATAGCTGTAGTTGAAATTGAAATTTTATATTTAGATACAATATGTGCAAACTCTTTCTACAGTAGAGGGCATGCATTTCACCTCTGAAACATTTACAAGTTGATGCTTGTATCAGCATGTTCTACAGTGTTTGTCACTAAGGTGTCACGAGTATATAACAAGCAGTTCTAGCTGAAATTGCCCCCGCTTCAAAGTCTGTGTTGGTTTAAATCGGTACAATACTTGTCACCTTGAAAACACCACTAAGCTCTCTGAATAGGATTGCTTGACATGTCTCACAAACATTACACAATAAAGTGTTTTTTTTTTTCTTCTTTCAAAATATTCTGCTGAGGCAGACAAAAGTGTGGACCACTCAGATTGTGCAGACATTTGTTATTCTTTTTTTGTAATATAATTTAGTTGAAAAGAGAGGGTGCAGTGGCGATCAATAGCAGGTCAGCCAATGATGGATGGCGGTACGATTACTAATTTCACTGTGAGACAAATAACTCTGCGTTTGGCCCTCAGCGCTGAGAAATAGAGAGAAAATGGCAGACCAAGCTACACAGGCTCCCCAATCCACTTCTCTATTCACATGACCATTCATCTCCATTGCTTCTGTACTCCGAGCTTTCACTCTCACTCTGTGAAGCATCATAATGACTGCTGGGGTAATTACATGTGGGAATGCTTGTCTGCTATCGTGGCTCTGACTTCACCGTGACTTCTAGCTTTGAGAGCTATAAGAAATCAGGTCAGCTCAATGACATTTAATCTTCACTGTGCTGTGTTTTATTGATGCACAATAGGAATGGTTAACATTGAGTTACCAGCAATGTGCAGTGACCCAAGACTGATATTGACTCGAAACCGAAAATCAATAATCTAGCACAATCCAGGTTACTATACTGATAATTTCAAATTATTTAATTAATCAATAAAAAGGTACTCTAAAAGAGAAAGGGGAGATGTTACAAATAAAAAGAGAAGATGATTCATTTGGGTTTACACCAAATCAATAAATGCAGCAGAGGATGAGGGAAAGAATAGAGGGGAGGATAGATCAGTGAGAAAGAGATGATGGGACATGTCCAACTTTCGAGGTCTCTCAACGCCTAGATGAACTCATTAGAAGTTAATTAATCACAGGTATTGATCCATTGTCACTCTTCCCACTGCAAGGCTCCACTGGATTCCAGGGGTCGGGTTCTGCTCTGCCGGTTAAAATGCTGAGTTCACTTGTCTCCCTGCCTTCTCTTTTCGGCTGTGGTATCTGTCGCGGCGCCATGGTGTTTGTCAGTGTAGCATGAGACGGCTGATCCATTCCTGAGATGTGGGATGACCAATAGGGATGCGGTCTAGTTAGACCTTAATTGAGTGTTAATGCAGTATAGATTTTCATACTGTATCAAATCATTTCACACCATCCAATCCAGTCATCCTTCAGGGAGCAACGGCATTTTAGAGAAACAAAATAACATCTGACAGCCATAGTGACCATCTTAGAATGTCTGTAAATTTAAGTACATGGAATTAATTTGTGTTTCTTATTAAAACTATTTATTTGACAAATAATTGCTGTATCATTAAGCTTTTAACTAGGTGTAAATTATGAATTACATTATATTATAAATTTTTAATTATTATAAATTATACAAAAACTGTCCAAAGATTCAGTTGTGATGTAGCCTTTACAACATGCAGACCTTTTCATGTGTAATCTATTACTTAGAGGACTTCTGAAGTACATATGTAATACTATATTCAGATAAAAAAAAAATATGGGTATGTTTAAAGAAATGATAAAATGCAATAGGTCACTGCATTGCTGAACTCAGCTGTTTGAAAGCTTCATGTTTGATGTCTACAAGTGTTGGCAATTTAATCAAAGGAAACATAATTTGCAAATGCACTGTGCTAATTTGCATATATATTCTAGTTTACATAATAAACTTGACCCATATTCATGTACTTTTGTAAGAGGTTATGTAAAATATTTTGTCTCAGCTCTCTCGATACTCTTAGAGTGTGCCTATCCAATGAAAAAGTTGCAACAGTCTTTCCAGTTATTTGTAATTTGCATTCCTCTTTTGTTTTATTTGCATGCATTAAGCCAAGACTGAATGTTCAAGTAGTAATGACTGTAGAATTACATATACTGAGCATCATTCAGCTTTTCAGCAACAACCCGTAGGTGGTTGAACAGCGTTGCTGTAACCCTGCACAAAGACCCTCTAAAGGACCTGGCCAAAAAAGCAGTCCTTCAGAGGACAGGCCAAGACAGAAGCACTGTGCTTTTGCCTGAATATCAGTATGAACTGTGTTTCATCTTGAAAGAGAAATAATGTGCCTTGTTACATTTATTACTATAACTTTGACTTTTTCATAATAATTTAGGAAACTAACAAGTGTTAACAGCGGTGTTTCCATTACTTACTCCCCGCAGTCCTCAGCTTCACAGGTCATAATTTAACAAATGTAGAAGTTATAATTATTCTTCACATAGATTTAACCTCCTAAATTTAAAAGCCAATAAGGGATCCTGAAGGCCATGAAACATTAACACTTTCCACACCAGAGTGTTGCTTTAAACTTACCAATACTTCATGATTCACTATTCATTCAAGCAAAAAAACAGGCATGCCTTTAAAATGAAGCAGCTTATATGACTTTTAAGAATAGTTGCCAAACTTCAGTTCTTGAATGTACAAGTTTCCCCTCCACTGTCATCACTTTCCTTTTTTTGTCTGATATAAATTGCCAATTACCTATTAAACAGGGATATTTCAGTTTAGGTACATCTGATTCACTCATCAGTAGGGAGAGACTCAGGACCTGTACTCACTACATACCTTTATTTACGCATGCTGGTTGATGAAACTCGTCTAGAGATTCAGCAGGTTGCCTTTGTGACTCAGTCTGGAGCCAAAACAGGCTGTTAAAAGATCTACTGATATATTGCGTAACTGACACCTTTCACTTGATTTTAGTGTCTGAGATACATTTGAACATCTCACAGTGGAATGTTATTAAAGAAGACAGCGGGGGCAATATGTGTACTATAAATCCCCTACAGGTTATAACTGTCAAAGGCAAATTCAAAGTGGAAAGAAAGGGTTGGTAGTTGCTGCACTGCAGAAGCAACACAGGTGATGTGGACCCACAGGTCTGTGAGCCCCAACACTTCAGGGAGGTTGCTGTTATGCATAAGTGAGGCAAGCTTGACCTCAGATTATCATATTGGTTTAAATGACAGGGCATATTCTTAGAGGATGAATATTTCAAAACATCAATTTTTAAATTCCAGATTCAATTCTAGAAAATCTGTGCCTCATTATCACCAGGTGTAGCTATAGATGCAAAGCCTACAGACAAACCTTGGACATAAAAACATTTTTAATTTTATGTTTATCTTTTTCTGCTTTCTCATCTGTTGCAGTATTTTAAGTTATTATTTTAAGACCATTTCAATAAATACCAGGCAAATCTGGCAGTGGTCTAGAGCAAAGCAAGTGCACCAAAATGTGAGCTTAAGGTGGGTGCATTTTGTATTGAAGCTACCTGTGTGTGTATTTTTGCCTGGAGTGTATGTCTAAAAAGAAAAAAATGCTTTCACTCTCAAAATTGCTATTTATTGCCGGTCTGACTTCTAGGTTCAATTTGTATCAAAGATGTGTCATCTCTATACAGGAAATAGCTTTGAGTTTGTGTCTGAACTAAGAGTACATGACACAAACACACTTCGTGTACATGCAGTATGCAAGAAAAACAAGCAAAAAACACCCCAGAAACAATAAATTATATATACTGTTAGTTTTCTCTGGTCCCCTGACTCACATGTACAGATGCCTATTATAGCCTACTTTGACTGTCGAGCTGGTGTCCAGCAAAGGATCAAATGTGAGTTACATAAATAACTGGAAAACTTTCTGTAGAAAATCTGGTCTTATTCTGAGAGACAGTATCAGACCCACTTTGGATGTTGTGGGTCTCATTTCTAGAAATTTGGCAGAGCTGAGACCAGAAGGGAGATGTGCAGTAACACATCTCTCTTTACTTGCAACTGTCGTACTTTTTTTCCTTTTTAACCCAAAGAATGCATGCTAATAAGTAGTGTTTTAAAATGAAAAACCTTGAAACAGACACCCTGCTACTTTCTTTTAAATAAACCTGGCTTAGGTTTCCCTTAACTTCCAATAATTCACTTCTTATTTTAAACCAGCATTGCATATCATTACCTTTGTGTCTGCTATTTGTGCTTGAGCTTCCTGCGAGTACCTCTCAGGCACCCGTATCTACCTACAGAGTGAAAGATTGTTATGTTGTTGGTTGTTTGTTGTTTGTCAGCGCTCGTCTTTTCGCTTTTCACTTTCCATTCAGCCCAGCTGGTAGAGGCAGATGGCTACTCTCGCTGCCCAAGGTTTCTTTTATGCTAAAGGGGAGGTTTTTTTCCCCTCCATCGCCATGTGCTTGCTTAAAAGGGTCGATTGTATGTAGTGTAGTAAGATTGTTAGGTTACGAGGAGATTGCAAACTGGCTGTGTTTCAATAATTCCAGTTTTGAATGAGCAAAGGCATCCCTCAACATAATGATCCTTGTTTAAGTTTGTCAGCTGTTTACAGTATCAAATTCAAATGTGAAGGCAGAATTCAGATATTACAGGAGGGGCTTATCCACTGAGCTTATGATATTTTAGATGCTTAGTCATGTGTGCCACAGCAGCTATTACATCATTTATAATTCACTGAGTGACCTATTTAAGCTGACCTACCTTAATTCAACTGTTTAGTGTTACACTGTAATTAAAGTCATAGTGACAATCACACAGTTCATAATTCAGACTGCCATTTAACTTAAGGCACCTTTGCGTCTTGCTTAAAAAAGGCAAAATATACAGTAAGTTAATATTATTCTGCTGTACATCATCACTTTTCCATGACCACAGCTCCTCTTGTAGTGAGTTACATTTTGATTGTAAAATATTATAGGCAATACTTCCCTGGAAGCAAAAGGTGAAGATAACACACAAAAAAGTTTCTTCAAAAGTCTCAGTGTGTACTTGCTCTACTTCTGTTGTAGTATATAGATTGTATGTTCTATGTGGACTGATTTGTGTCATCTAAGACCTTCAGCTCTTTATTTTCTGCTTGCAATTGATGTCATTTGCATTTATGGTTTCTTAGTAGAAGTTGTTGAGATAGAATTTCAAAATGTGCAACAATGGATGAAGTTGGAAATAAAACTACTTTGCTCGGGATAGATTTCTCAGATCGACTGGTTCAACATATTAGTTCATTCTGCTCCATTTAATGTTAGCACTATCTAAACCTGTTTTGTTATAACGCTCTTAAATTAGGTGCATGCATTGTTAACTGCTTTAAAAACACATCACCCCAGTTTTGGTACATTTCTCAAGATCTTGCTCCAATCACCCTTTAGACTGTTTTACATGGGTCATTAGGTTTGCGCTATAACCTTGAAAGATATGTAGTATGAGTTTTCTAACCCATTACCTCATTGTTTTCTTCAACTTGACCGATTAATTCTCCTCTGTTTCCCTTCTCCCGAATGGTCATTCCCAGGAGTGTAGTGGTGACTGTTGTTCAGGCAGTGCCATTTCCCTGGGTCTAAATAGCCAATTAACTGAGACCTTAAGAGCTACAGCAAGGCCACCATTAGTGATTGGCCATTGACATTTTGGCTGCTGTAGCGGTGGAATAGTAGCCTGATATTCAGACTGAATGGACTTTGCATTGAATCACTGGAGAAAATTTTAAATGTGATCAGCAAATCAGCAATTCAGAAGTTCAGGAACCAGGGTAATGGCTAAGTTATGGCATGGGAGTAGATGCTTTTTCATTAATAATTTAAAATGTTTTGTTGGTCAATAATCTACTCCAGCGTGCCAAGAGATTTTACACTTATTTGTAATTTTACTAAATGTAGAAAGAAAGAAAAACACTACCAGAGTAAAATGGTGGTATCTCATTTATATAAAATAATACAGATAGACTTTTACATTCAACTTGTTTTAGCTCACAATACTTTTAAATGGCCTTGCATAATCTGTTACTTTACTACCAAGTGAAATCAGTCCTTAGAAACTGTTAGTAAAATTTCAGGAATCAAACAACAATGATTAAATGATAATTGGCAGGTAACTGAAAGAAACAAATTTCCCTTGCAACACCTAGAACACACTGTTAGCCTCAGCCATATTGGCCCAATGAAAACACAGAAAACATTTATTTATAACATTTATAGCATTGTGCTGATTAGGTTACACGTCTAACACACCTGCTAACTGTGAGAATTCTCTGTTCTCAGTTCAAACCTGAGAACAGTAGTGAAGCAGTGCACACTATTTTCATATTAAAACTTACAATATGTCATCTACACACAGACTGGTGTCAACTAACCTTTGTTTATCTATAAGTGCAGTGCCAGCCCAGGAATATCGGACTGTCTTGTGATAAAGATCAAATGAGAGTAGCTATCAATGCCAGTTAAGGGAAACCAGTAATTTTCGCTAACAACCAAATTGCAACAATAAAAGCCCATTCATGGCTACAACCACAGCGATGGTGTTATTCCGAAGCATAGGTCATAAACAAGATTCCAGTCTGTCTGACAAGGGCCAAAAAGATGCTTTTTTTTCTTTCTTAATACAATGATGCACACGTGTGACCTGTGACTGCAGTCACCTCCAGTGTTAAAATACAGCTAAGCATTTCTCCATGGCTAAAAGAAAAAGCAAACATCCTTAAAGAGTAACACAAAAATATTATAAGACCAAACTTATTGCAAAATAACTTTGAAATAATCCTCAAAGGTTCTTTAGCAAAAAAAAAAAAAAAAAAAAACCATCCACACCTATACAAATGATGAATATTTCCCAAGTAGTCTCTGGGAAATCAAAATAAATCTTCAAAAGTGTTGGAGGTGTTGTAGAACAAGCTATTTTTTTTTTTCTAATTAGCACGTAAGAAAGCAAAGGTTTCTATTTTTAGGCCTGATTTTGGTTACTTTGAAGCTTAGATCTTGTGTGCAAGTAGCTGTGTAGCTAAAGCAGCACAAAAGCAGCAGCTGGAGTCATAGGCAGTGTCTAAACGACGCCGCTGTACAGACCTAACACATAATCTTTTATTTCTACATGAAAAATGGGACTGACTACAAGCACTTAATCCCATGTAGACTGATCAGACGAAAGTCAAATAGACGTACATACTGAGGTGACAGTTCTGTGGGCAGCAGGGCTGGAAGGGTGCTGTGAGTATAATGTTTCCGTCAGAACTTGTGTTTTTGTACAGCTCCACTTATTCTGTAGGAGGCTACAAAATTAACATGAGCAACAGGAACCTTGTTTCATTAGCTTGGCTAATGTAAAAATTATAGCTGCAATTGAAGCCAATTGATAGCCTGTATGGTCGTTACAGGGCTAACAGAAGGCAGAATAAATGTGAGGAAGGAAATTGCAGGCTTTACCTCTGGGGATGGGTGTAAACTCAGCGTCCAGGCAGCGAGGCAGTTGTGGCAGTGCTGAGCGGCTGTGTAAATCTACCTTTCAATACGACGCCAACAAATTCCCTCTGACCTACATTTCAGAGACTGACAATAACAGCAGAGAGAATATTGTGGAATTAAGAGCAAGCGGGGCAATTTTATCAGGATGCCCTGGCTGTGGATATGTTCACAGTTCTTCCAAATCTCCTGGGAAAGTAACTCATATTACTGGAGGCAGTGGATGATTTTTGTCAGGCATTTCCTGTCTCAATAATACAGCTATTGTTATTTTTGCTAGTCTATGAGCATTGAGTTTTAGAAGCAGAGTAAAACTATTTCAAGGCTTTCAAAATCAATTTTTCATGAGCTTCATGGCCTTCAGAGAAAATTGCTATGGAGGTGCTGTTCATTTTAGTAGGACACAAATGTTCAAAATACTTTGGAAGCCTCGGGGTAAAACCTAAACTGCGCATGAAGAAAGAAAAAAAGTGCCTGATAAAGTCAGTGCGGCATGCTCATCACCATGGTTCAAATCTAAAAGTGGACTATTTGCCTGATATCAGACAGAATTATACACAACTATCTCCCAAGTAGGGAATCTGATTTTTCATAAGCAATCAAATGGATCTACCTGAAACTTTTTCCCCACTTTTTAAAAAAAATTTTCAACAGCAAAAGAAGAATATATCAGAAGTGCAACATATACATGTTGACAAATAAATACTCACCTTTCTCACAATACTTTCCCTGGATGTTCACATACAAAATCATGTAAGGTTGCTTGCAAGAGTCGAGCTGAACAAAAACAAACTATAAACTACAATGTCAGGCAGTATTAAGAATACATGTTGCTGCATATGCCACTGTTATTACTCCTCCTTCTTCTCCTGATTTCTTTTATGTTATTAGTCTTTGCTCCTACTGCACAGCTTGGCAACACTTGAAAAATGCTTAGCGGTTGGTGTTAGCCCCTCTCATGGCACTTATTGGTTAATTCTTAGACCCCTTTGCCTAAGCAAAATCATTGTGTTAACCAACTGTTGTTGATAAATTAAATGTTTGGACCCTGGCAAATTAGTTCCAGTAATTCCAAAGAAAAAGACTCTCATATTTTAAAATCTATAGACTTTTGACTTTCAATAATGATGTTAAAATGTCAGCAGATGTCTGCCAGTATTTAATTTTATAGTCTGAAAAACAATGATCAGCAACTACTACAAACAACGTCAAACAGCGGCATAATTTAATGTGAGGTTTTATCAACACATATCTGCTGGTTTTCTGGCAATTCCATTGCAGCTGTATTTTACTTTAGTACATTGCCACATCGCCTCACCCTGCCATAGCTGTGTGTGTTTGTCACAGATGATTTCCTCATTTTTTCTTACAAACTCTGTTATTTTCAATCTGAATAACACATGTTAGTGTTTTGGATAGTGAATTTTTTGCTTTATTATGTCAAATGTTGGGCCATTCTCACTAGAGCCTGTGTAAGAGTAGACTGTGCAGAATAAACAAGCAAGAAATACAAAAGGACAAAGTGTAGGAGGAGCATTCAAAATGCCAACAGCTGCAGTCTCATCTGTAAAACACCCAGATGGCATTTACTTGACAGCAGGGCAGTAGACTAGTAGAGTCTCTTTGCCTCTGTTCAAACTTCCACCCCTTGTGCTTCCGTCCTTCTTCTTCTTGTCCTCTTTGTCGTTCCTTTTCTGTCTTCACCTCTTGCTCCCACTTCCATTCTCTCCTGTTTGCCCTAAACTCCTCTCCGCCTCTCTGTCACTTTTCCTAATCAACAATCCCCGCAGGCAAGGACACAGTCTTGTGGAAAACCTGCGCCACGTAAATGAAGATCCAGACTTTCACTACAGAGGGGGCCCCGGAGCACACGGGGGGCTAAATCACCAGCATTGATTGTGTGGCTTCAATGCACTGACAAAAGGCCATGATCACTCATCTTGTTAAAAGCGGATTATTGGCCTGTTTGTATCTTGTTACACCCATAAAGATTTTTCTTTCTCCCTTTTCTCTCCCATTTTAACACATTAGCTGTTTTTCTTTGGCCTAATTTGCTGAACGGATAATCCTCCACGTTGGGTTTTTGTCTTTTATAGAACTATGGATTTTGATGCTGTTTAGTACTGTCTTTTACTGAAACGCCTGACAGTGCGGAGATGGGCTGATTCATTAAGTGGCTGCTTTGATTTTCTGGCTGGTAAATAAAACTGTCATGGTGGATGTTCTTCAGCTCCTGATCTTGTCTGCTTTCTGCAGGCAGATTGTCTATTTTGACCCTGGTGGTTCTCATACTAGAGTCCATTATTGGATCTGTAAGATGAGACAATCAGACTGTCCTCAACCCATTGTTCTTGTGTGAAGCAGTTTTGTAAAGCCAGTGTAGGCCATCTTTTGAACATCTTAATGACACTACCATGATTAGCATATTTATTGATGAAGTAAGAACTCTAAAGTGCAAAATGAGGAATGATGGTGTGGAGTTCCATTGTGTAGGACTGAATCAAATGCTCAATGATTCATAAGAAACTTAGCTGGGATCTTGTGATTCTGTCATGAAGGTTTGCTGGATCTGCATAATTATTACAACTTCATCTTGCAGCACATACAAATAAGTGCAACTTATCTGCATAAGTTTACCAAGACTGCCAAATCCTAAAGTCACTAGCAGAGAACTCATTTACCTCCTCATGCTCTTTGTCCAAACTGAGCTCCTAATCTAGACAAATGACAGATAAATCGCAGAACAAATGGAACACCAGCATGTTAAAACTGTTGGTAAATAAACCAAAAAGACGACACCATTTAATTATATACGAAGGATGTTTCAATAATATAAAATAATATATGCACTTTGTGTCAGAAATGGTGAATGCTATACATACTGGCTTCTGCTATGAAGCTTTTATATACTGTTGCATATAAAGTGAATGCAGCAAAGTGAATGCAAGGTCTCATCAACCATTGAGCCGATAAATCATTTAAAATTGCAAAACTGCAAAAAATAAAAAAAGACTAAGATAGACTTTTTGTACACAGGTCTCTCTTTAATGATAAACATAGCATCTGTAGCTCAGTGACATCTGTTTAAAGTAAAGTACCAAAACTACACACTCAGTGTATTTTTCTTTTTTTTAGAGGCAAGTTTACTGAAGTTTAACAAGCATATACAACAGATAGTAAGAAATAAAAAGTTAACTGTTTAAGTACATGATTACATGTAGCAGACGGCTGTGAGGAAAAATGGGAAGGCAGATGGTGGAAGGAAAGTTAACCGTGACAATCAAACAGTGATGTAAACAGGTCAGCCTGCTGCAGGCAAGACTCATCTCTCCTAGTCAGTTTGTAGTTGTCTACATGACTGCTCATATCTCAAATTTAGCTGAATAAATTGATTTTGGTTGCTTTTATGAATAGATTTTTCTCTCTTATGCTCAGTGAAGCAACTCAAATTGTAGTAAAGAGACTTTGAAGGATGATAGTTATTACTCTACAATCAGAGCAAGTTAATAGACAAAGAAATCAAACACAACAGGGGCAGTGTAGATCACCACTTTAATCTACAATAAAGATATTTACCAATCACAACTAATTAGAACACATGAACTGGCAGGGTAAATGTTTAATGATGCACAAATGAATCAAGATATATGCTTGCTTTCTAACGTGCTCCCATTACAGGGGATAAAAATATGGCTTTTTTATCATAAGCGGCTGGTGTCACAGATACCCATAAGACTTTGATTGCATTACTTTGACACACACACTCCATCAAATGGTGGACATCAAAAATAGGAAAGGAGGCTTTTTATTACACTTGTTCTGGGGGTATGTTTCTGAGTGACGAACACTACGCAAAATCAAAGATTACATTCCTACACTTTTCTGTGAGTAGGGTTTTATTTTTTGGTTTATGTATGAGCTGTAAGAAAATGGGCACTTTGTCAATTTGGTCAACTTTAAGGGGTCTCTGAGACATTACAGCCTTGACAAAATGGCACTATTTGTTACGCTGGTGAAGAAAAACAGGCAGTGCTTTCCCAAGAAGGGCTAACAGCATATATGTAAGAGTGTGTGTGTGCATGTTTTTCTTCTTTTGGGAAGTTGTGGTCTAATGGCACATCCTTGCCAAATTCTAAACTTCCTGGAGCACAGCCCATTTACCTCCTTGAGCTCTTTGTCCAAGGCAAGCGCTCAGTGCAGACAAATGACAAATGAATCACAGAGAAAATGGAGCACCAGAGTGTTAGACACACAAATCCATTGTAGTGGAGTGGAAGTGCCTGCTCCATCTAATTACAACCAATGGAGGTTAATCCCTGATTTTGGAAAAAAAAAAAAAAAACCCTCTATGACGCTCAGTGTACCTACCGAATCTATCATGTCTAAAAATATGTGCCAACAGAGAGGATATCCAACCCACCTCTTAACCCTCATTCTGCAATTTAATCCTAACAACATCCAGTTAGAGGTCTCAGCCTCTGTGTCACAGCATATCACTTTCTGGTGATTGCAGTGAATGTGAAACCATCTTTTTTATAATAGTCACTTCGAAGCATTGTTAGATATTTCTGAAATATTTCAAAATCATCATGAACTAGGCTGATAAGTTGCTCTTTGACTGAATGATCTTCTGAGATTTGTCTACATCAAGCCCATCACTGGCCTTCGGTTAAGCAACCAAACAAGTACTTAATATTTTCATTCTCAGTGTTGTATTATAAGGCATTATGCATCTAAGCTAATTATGATGGCATTTAGACATTTGAATGAATGCCATTTCTACATATACAAATTACTGAGGACATTAGTAGACACTGAACTATAATCATTTCACTGGGGAACTTTTAAATTAGAGTGCCCACAAACAACGAGGCAAGTCAAACTGAAAGAGCTCAAGAGGACCGCATGATTGATGATGTGTTTTCTTTGCAAGTATCTGGGGAAATGAAGACATCTTTGGGGAAGATATTTAAATTAATGGTGCTGGCTGGTGTCATATGGAGTCAAGCATTGCCAAGGATTATGTGAGCTAAAGCGGCACTTCCAGATAAGGTTTCACAGATGTATATGCAGCACTATCACGTGTAATCCCATGATAGGGTTAATTTTTCACTTATTCAAATTGCATTACAAGTAACTGCATAAAAATCGTGGGTTCTTGAACAGGATTTCATAGACACATCTCAAACTAGACATATGATTATACATTTGGAAGGACAAATCTCCCAGAGAAACATGAAAATGCAGATTTTGAAACATACATGAGCATTATACATTTGCATGTCAATATAATAGGTTCACAAAAAAAAGAATGGCACAAGCAGAATTGCCTTGAGCATCAGCAGACTAATGCTGGTTTCTTCTACCTTCAGCTTTTCACTGTTAAGGTTAGCCACAGACATGCTAATTCTGTGTAAATAAATGCTATGTTATTAATTGAAGTAGTTATTTTTGTTTTTTGTTTTGCAAATATTCACCTTAATATGCTTTCGATACTTCTACTTCCTCTCTTTTTTCTTTTACCCACAACTCTGGCTAACTTCGATCAGCTAATCAGGCATCCAGTGTATATGCCTACTCATATATGTGAATTTGAGGTTAAAGCCTAGTCACACAAACTGCTAGAAATGTGGATGTTATATAGTTATCTATATTTCTGGTAAAAAAACAAAAAAAAAAACAGTTTGGCAAATCCTCATTACAGTTTAAATCATCCATGTTGAAGCTAAGCTTGAGAAGGTGGACATATCAGTTTTGCAAAACATTAAAACTGAGCCCGGAAGTAGTGAGCTAAAAACTGTAAATTATTCTGACAGCATAGACGAGCACTTGTCACGTCTATTTACAACTTCATCTTGCAGCACATACAAATAAGTGCACAATATTCCATAGAAACGCCTGCCTCAAATTAAGTGAGAAGTAGATTTTCTCTCTCTTTCTAATAGGTGACAGAAGCTGTCTAAGTGTGAGGAGACCCTACAGTGCAGAAAGCGTAAATGAGACTTGACTTTGGCTTATTGCAGCTATAGTTATTACTGCTGAGGGAAAAACATGTTGATAACTCCAGTAGAGCAGTGCTGCACAGGGAAGAGTGAAGCTTGTCTGATTTATCTAGAAGGCCATATGTGAGGCAGATTAAAGTACCAAACCACCAGATTAAAAGACTGCCATCCTAGCTATAGCTGAGGTTTAATGAAGAAATGTGATGGCTTCTCTTTTTAAAGGGAGAGAGTAATATGTTTCAAGCCCTCTGACTTACCATCAGATATGTACAATACAGAGATTAATGGTTTCAGGGAAGATTTTTTTAGTTTGAAAAGGAACTAGGGGATTGTAGCAATAGGGAGCTTTAACGTGATGAAATTAATTTTTAAAACCCTCCCCCATGAAAGTCTAAAGAACTAGGATTAACAAAAATGGCGTCCTTGAGGGATTGATGTGTTTGTTGCTTTCGCAAAGCCCGTAAGGTATATACATCGGCTGTCAGTGTTCAACACTTGCAAATCACTTCATGTTGTGCTTGAACGTGCTGAGACATACTGAATATGGCAAATCGGAGTGAATTAAGCTGCTATGTCACTTTCAGGTTTTCTCATTGCGGCAATAAAACCTCCTGTGCATGCGCATGAGCAATGAGCCTGAGCAAAGTGGTGAAAATAACAGTTTTAATGTTCCTGCAGTTTTGACTGTAACAACAAAAACAGTTGAATATGCTGTGATTTTTAGATATTTACTTATTGGCAGTTTACAAGAAGATAAATAAAGAAATCTGGTGCTATAACAAACAGTAAGTCACTTGCCTTGCCTCTTCAGAGTTTATTTACAAGACATCTACTATATATCCACACTGTAATAATAAGGTCATCCATGGTTCACAATATGAACATCACTTTATCAATATTGCGGAACTGATTAATAGCAAAGCATCTATCCACCTGTACTGTCTCCTCATTCATATTATCAGAATATACCACCCCCTGCTTTGAATGTAACATATTAAAGGTTACTGGATGTAGAACACAGGGCATTCTTCATGGCTAAAAATTCGATCTAGTTGTTTGAATGAATTTAGATCATTTTAGATTATTGAGTTTTAAAATTCAGTCCTGTCTTTTAACTCAGCTGTTATTAGAATTATGCCATGTCTATCTAATAGGAGCTACATTATATACAGAGAACAAACTGCACTGCATTATGACGTATCCATCCATCCATCTCCTTCCGCTTATCCGGAGCCGGGTCACGGGTGCAGCAGCCCAAGCAGAGAAGCCTACACCAAGGCATTCCTAGGCCAGCCGTGAGATATAATCTTTTCAGTGTGTCCTGGGTCTGCCCCCGGGGCCTCCTCCTGGTGGGACATGCCCTCACCCAGGAGGCGCCCAGGAGGCATCCTTGTAAGATGCCTGAACCACCTCATCTGGCTCCTTTCAATGTGGAGGAGCAGCGGCTCTACTCTGAGCCCCTCCTGGATGGCCGAACTGCTCACCCTATCAGCGTGAGCATCACTGCAGCTGCAGCACCAATCCGTCTGTCAATCTGCTGATTCTCATTCCCACCGCTTCACACTCGGCTGCGAACCATTTCAAAGCGAGCTGGAGGCCATCACCCGATGAAGCCAACAGAACCACATCATCTGCAAAAAGCAGAAATGAGATTCTGAGAACACCCAAGTGAAAGCCTTGGCTACACCTAGAAATTCTGTCCATAAAATATATGAACAGAATCGGTGACAAAGGGCAGCCCAGGTGGAGCCCATCACCCACCAGGAATGAGTCCGACTTATTGCTGGCTATGCGGACCAAGCTCTTGCAATGGTTGTATAAGGATTGAATGGTCTGTAGCAATGGGCCAAACACACCATTCTCCTGGAGCACCCAGAGCTCTGGAAGTATGGGGTACATAAACAAGAATACGTCAGTATGACGTATCCCTGTTTATAATAGTTCACTCCATGGTTAAATGGTTCAACTTGCTGAAATAAAGCCATTATTGGCACTATTAGCCCTGCATTTCTTCCTAAGACATGAAAATCCCTGCAGCATGAAAAGCATTTTAAGATAGATTTGCAGGAAACTGATACTCAGAAGTCCTTCCACTAATGCTAACTCAGTTGATTCACTTTGCAGTGAAGAACACTTCAGAATACAAATAGTTTATACTACAGTCTATAGGTTGACCTGCACCAAATGTGACTGGGAAGAGAAATCTTGTCCTCAATAAGAAAAGCACACAGTTCACTAAGGTGGATACAGGCACCGTATCAGGGCATGCTGGAAAGCATTCATGTCTATGGTAAAGCTCCAAGTCAGCACGCTCAGTTATGAGACAATAATGGAGACCACTCAAAACAGATATTAAAACTAACTGAGCTCTTTTTCAATTTCAGCTCTGAGGTGATTCTTTTTTGTATTTGTTATTATTCAAATTTAAAATGTTACATGAAGATAATGCAATTATTTTAGGCATGCTTGTAGAGCAATTGGCATATAACATGTAATTCCCCAAATCTGCAAAATAGGTAACCCAGTATCACAATCTGCCCCATACCAAATATATTATATGATGACCTTTTGTGTATCTATTTTCTTATTTCTCATCTACACCTGTTTAAATATTATGGCCCAAAGATAAAATATAAGCTTGTTTATTTTAAAAGTGACAGTGTGTTTTTCCTAAAGGACAACATTTCTTGCATTGCATTCTGGGCTTTTGAGGCTGCGTTGCCCTTGAAGGAGACATGCCTCTGCTTTCTCTGTGGTGCATTTAAAAAAAAAACAAAAAAAACTTTGTGACAGTTAAACATCAATGCAGCCATGTGTGACTGGAGAAAAAAGACTTTACCCTTTGATTCTGGTGAAATGACACCAAAGCCTGACATTTACGACTCATATTTCCAATAAACTGTACTCCAGATAAGATGACATATTTTTGACATTATATTACTTTATAATTGGTTATTCCCAATGCTGGATAAAGCATGCCAACAGAAAGCAAATGAAACAGAGAACTGCAAGCTACATTGCCAACAGCTGTATATATCAGCAATAAACTCTTTCACAGCACATTGATTCTTAAAAGAGGGGGAGGGCATATTAGGTGTGTGTTTGTGTGTGTGTTTGCATAATGTCTCTTGGCTAGCAGGAAGAGTTGCGTAACATCAACACAAGCGGGTGGTGGTGTCCAGCCGTGATCACATAAGGATTAGGAGAAACTCACCCCACAGAGATCTGGGTTAATTAAAACTGTTTTGGTGAGCTTGGTGACCCACACAGCAAGATACAGAACGATGTCAGCTTGATCGTTTAAGCAATGATAAAGCTGTAGCCCACAATCAATGAGTAGATTCAATACACTGATGTACAGTAAATACAGGCAGGATTGTACTCCTCTGGCAGCAGATTTACATCCTGCAGTGAGGCATTGCCCCTGTATAGTGTGATCAGTATGGATTAACAGTGGTGGATAAAATGTACCGGATATTGAATTTAAAAGCAATCAATATGTACAACTGTCATTTGTTTTGTCTATTTGTTTGTTTGGCGTACACAACTAAAATAAATGAATATTATAATATAAATACTGATGTGTTGGCACAGACACTTTTTTCATTGGTGAGAAATAATTTTCACAAGTACAAATTTGAGCTAGTTGCACTGTAGTTGAGCATTTCCATGTTATGCCCATTTATTTTTAGCTTCACTTGATTATTTTTGCTAAAACTAGCTGATTTTTAGATAAAGATTTTACAAACAAACATACAATTAGTTAATAAAATTGTTCATGATGAAGCTTTTCACCTTTTTGGCTTTGGATGTTTCTAAAAAACTGGATCTCCAACAATGTCTTTAAAATCAAACTGTGGAACAGCCTGCATCAGCAGCATAAGACTGTGCTTATTGTATGTTTTTTGTTTGTGTTGTTTTGGTTTTCACACATTAAAGGGGTTGTGCACTGTGAAGTTGACCCCCTGGGTCATACTGCCAGTGGGAGTTTTCCTGCAGTAAAAATACTGCAGTATGTAATGGTGGAAGATTTGTTGCACTCTATAGATCTTTCTTGGACTATTGTGATGAGACTTTAAGTGAATCAGAACATGTCATGTGGCCACTATTAACACCGATTTGCGTCACTTTCAAAACGTCTAATAATTCATGTCAATAGTATTTAAATAAGTCTCTAAAAACATGGTCAGTATCTAGTTTTTTCAGCTGCTTAGATCTTTAATGTCATAAATTCTTAAACTGTATTTTTTTAAATCACTAAAGGCTTGGAGAGTGCAAAAAGAAAGATAACTTTTGTTTTATTTATCAAAACTACACAAATGTCAAGTACTTAAAAGTACTTTTTTTCCTGAATCGCTAATGGAAAATTGATTTATATGGTGTAAAATATGCACTGTGAGGATTTAGAGCATGGTTATAGAAGATACTAACATTGTGTTGGACTTTTATGATGTGTTTACGCTTGCAACTATCAAGAATAGAAATGTGATGCATCTTGTATTATGCCTTGGATACATTTCAATTCTAGACTCAGGGATTGGCATATATCTGCAGGATTTCTGTCTCCCTCACACATACCACGTTCCCACTCTGAATCATTTTATCACTATGTCCTTCAGGTTTACTTGCTTTTCTCTATGCAGCTCTGCTACCTCGTCTTTCTCACATACATTTTTCTCCCGCTCCCTTTTCAGCACTCACAGTGTTCTCTCACACAAATTCTCTGTCTGTCTCTTTCTGTTTCTCTCTCTGATCTCTATCCTCCTGAGCATGTCTTGGAGGCAGATTGGCTGCATCCAGCCAGGCAGCTGTGTGTTGTTGGTCTTGTGCCACCACAGATGCTCTTTGGCTAACCCGCTATCTATTTGTTTAGAGGAATTACAGGATGCACTCTCTCCAGAGACCTCTGCCCTCCGACTCACCAGAAGGGTCCTATATCAGAAATTGCACTCAGTAAACACTCAGAAATAGTTAGACAGAGCAAGACCTAAATGCGGGAAAAACAGATAAAAACCCATCACTGATCTTTAAAGCATCATCACATCTGATTCCCCACTACTGACTGCAGCGACGTTTCATGGGTCCTGGATGGGACTTGCAGATATGTTTTTTGAGGTACCTCTCATGGGTGTTATTACACTTACTACTTGACTGCTTTTATTTTTTCTCTCTGTCTCTTTGCGCTTGTGGGGGGTCCACAGGAACGAGTCAATATCTATTCTGCCATGCAGTTTGCACTGCACATTAAAGTAATCCATTTTCCATTTTCTACAAATGCTTTTAGTTATGGTGCATTATAGAGAAAGTGGTTTCCTTTACAGTTAAATTTTAGTGTGTATATACATACGTATAACCTAGCAAAACACAAATATGATTTGTTCAAAGTAAAAGGATGAGGGAAGTAGTTCTGCAGCTAAATAAGAAAAATGAATGTGCCAATCAAATGTCCATATGCTCTGACAAGGCTATTGGCTTGAAAATTGCCTCTCTGCCTGTTTACAGATTACCTTAGATTGCATTTTTGAAGCTATTGCAAATTTTGTTTATTTTCAGTCTATGAATTAAACCTTGCTGTATCTGTAATAGGATGTGTATAACTAACTCAGTAGGTCAAAGAAAAATCTAATTTTCTCCTGTCCACTCATGCTATGCTGAGCCAATGGGCTCAGCATAGCATGTTATTTGCAGCCCACATGTTGTAAACTAAGTATGCATGGCCTGCTTAGCATTGGGTGGCCATTGAGCTGAGGACACACAGGCTGATATTTGTTTACTTGCCAGAAACCCTTTGGAGAATTCCTTGACTTGAAGGCTTGTGAAGGTGAGGTTTAATTCTGAGAAAAGGCTAGCAGAATTAACAATTGTATTCTCAAGAGTTCTGCAAAATTTGGCCAACAAGCATGACAAAAACACATTGGAAAATAAAGCTGCATTTTACATCCAGAGCAGAGGGTAACAGAAAACATGGCTACAACTAATTAGCTGCTATCTCATTCATTCCAGAAACTGCAGACAATTGATATAATGTATGATCCTGCTCCTTCCAGAAACTGGTACACAAGGCAGTGTGTAAACTTTCTTTTCTGTTCTTGACTGGTCACAAGAAGCAATTAGGTTGTATACTGGTGAAAAAGAAACAACCATCTATATCCATACAGCTGGAGATAGACACTGTGCTCGGCACCAACTAAATCATTATTGATGGAGATTCACTTTCACTTAACAACCGGATGGCTGGATGGCTGGATGGCTGCCTGGCGGACTGCTGATGCTTAGAAAGAGAGGACTCCATGTGAACTGCCAACGGCTGGTTTTCACAGCCTATTGAGTCAATCAAGGTGACAGTATGAATACCTCATGTTGAGTGCCACCAAAATCTTTGCAGAGTCTTGAGTAAAATTTGATCTGGTTCAACCCCACTCAAATCCCCCACACTTCAAAGCAATGAATTTGAGCAAAGTGTCAAGATTAAACTATTGCCACTCCAAGGTGAAGTGACTATCACAGTAGTGGACATGGCTCATTTTAAGGTTAAGTCTACATTTCTATTGTGCAGGGAAACTTTTACCTTCAAACTTTCCAGTATGATATTCGTTTTATTTTTTACCTCCAAGTATTTCAAGTTTGCCTTTTCCTCGAGGCAGCTATAAGAGAGACAATCCATACTGGGAAAGTGTGCATAAATCATGTGGATGTATGCTGCTGCTTGTGTTATGCTCAAGACCCAAGGTTCATGAATGTTCATGAAACGTTCTATATTTGATCTTTAACCCTTTTAATCCTTTATTAACCATTTTAATTCAAAGTACAGTGCCCCATGTGTGCACCAAACATTTCTATCACTTTGAGTTCATCTATGTGTGCAAACTGTGTTGACCAGCGCACCATCAGTGTTGTTGGCATCAGCAACTAGTGTGTTTGTGTGCAATCCTGTGTGCACCAAAGCATGAAACATGCACCAGTTGTAGTCCTGCCTCATTCACACAAACATTCCCACTGTGACTTGTCCGTACAGGTGAGAGGTTCGCTGTAGCAGGTGAAGATGACTGTAGACTGAAAATGCTGTGTTGGATTTATGCATGCTTTATCCATGTACTGTACAGTACTGCACTTTGCATGCAATAATATTTTTTTTTACACACAACTTAATCTAAAGTCAGCACATTTAGTTGAAAGAGTGTTTTTAATCCATTTTTAAACTTCCTAAAATATTCATTTTGCTTGCAGTTGTACTGTCCATGACTGTCAGTCATAAACTTTTTAAAAAGTAGTTTTATGTTTGGGCAGGAAAAGAATGTTATAGTTTAACATTCTTAAAATCAGAATCAATAATGTGACCAGTGTAACAAGTAAAATGTAAGTTGATAAATGCTTTCATTATATTTTTGAGAACTTTTGACTGAATCTAAATGCTTTCATGTTTATATTATAGGATACTACTATACTGTGTTCTTATTTGTACTTGTGAGTATCGTAATATTAATTTTATTTGTATCCGTCATCATATTGTTTATATACAATGTTCATTTCGGACCATCTCAACCATCAGACTTGCTCAACCTGAGCAGATATACTCATTTCTAAACCTGTCCATTCCCATCATTCCCAGTGAAAATCAAATCCAAGCATTTTCAACTCTGTCACCTCCAACTCAACCTCTTTTTTAGGTCTCCAAACCAGACATCATACCATGTCTCACTACTGTCTCCAAACCTTCCCTTTTACTATTCCTGCCGTACTTTTGTCACAAATCACCCCTGACATCTCCACCCTGCATGCGCTCTGTTCATTACCACTCTTCTGCACTCTCCACTGCTTTGGATGGCTGACCCCAGACATCTCAACTCATCCACCTTCACTACCTCTCCTCCTTGCATCCTCAACATTTCACCTGTCTCCCTCTCATTCTTGCACAATATTTTATTTCTTGCTTCCACTGACTTTCGTTCCTCTTTTTTCCAAAGCATGCCTCCACCTCTCCAGGCTTTTGTCAGCAAACATCATACTCCACAAAGACTCCTGCCTGACTTCATCTGTTAAGCTGCCCATCACCACAAGTAGGGGCTCAAAGCTGATCCCTGATGTAACCTGATGTAATTCCACCCCACATTGAAACAACTCCAGTAATACACTTCACCATTGTCACCATTGTCACAATGTGACCATGCATGTCCCAGTTGCCATCTCTGCAGTCTTTAACTATGGGTGTTCACACACTAGAATTGTATTCATTTGATTTTACCCAGTTTAATTCCACCTAACTTCTCAAATGAAATCTTCACCATAGTCTGCTTTTCTCTAAAGGTTGTTTAGTTGTTTAGTTTAGCTTATATTTAATTTCCACTGGAAGGATAGATTTTATTCTGCCATGCTACTCCATCACTATAAGCGACGATGACATCACATTTCTGCAAGGGAATCCCTGTATTTTACACCTTTAAGCATGTTCAGTTAACAATGGTGAAACATCTCCCACACTGCTGCAGCGCTTTAACCCTTCATCTTCTTTCCACACTACCAGCAGCATGACCTGCTACCACCACCTGAGTCGCAGGTGGCCTTCTGACAATCTCAGTACAAGTTCCCACTTCTGGAGGGCTGGCTCTTTTTATTGCCTTGCCAAATTAAAGGCCTGGGAATTACTCTCGGCACAGAATAATGATGAGGCGGTCCCTATCAGAACAAGGAAGAGTGTTTATAATGAGATCGTAAACATATGCTCGTGCCAGCACAGCAGCTACCCATCAGCTTAATTGGCTCAATGTGGAATCTCATTTCTTGTTGGTCCCCTCCAGAGGAGGAGTTGTATGTGTGGGAGGAGAGTACAGAGCTGTATTGTAACATTAGTTTGATGTTAAAGTGATGTATTTGAGTTAAAAGACTGAAAAAACAGTTGTAATTGTAATTGTAATTGACTGATTCTGTATGATTCATGCACTAGGAATTGCAAACAGAGGTACATGTACACAGACGCACACAGTGCATTAACTAGACAAGCATTACGTTTCAAAAATTGCACCTACAAGGACAATATTGAGGGTAAAGAGACCCATTGTACATTGTGTTTGCCTTTGTGCATCAATATAGTGGCTCAGCCAAGTAGGGTTCAATACATAATAAACTGGCTTATGCATTTTTCTGAGTATAATCATCCTCTCCAATGCTGTATGTGGTCCGAAGGATAAGAGAACGAGCAGAGGTTAAATTGCACTAACCTCTGTCTGCTTGGCTGCTATGGGGAAGATTTGGCAGCCTGGAATAATATAAATGTCATTAATCACCACTTAGCGCATCACAACTGTTTAGAGACATACTTAACATTGTCACATAGTCCTGAATACATCTGTCTACCTCTATCTCAGTCCCTGACGTGTATAAATATCCATAAATGTGGACAATCTACATCTATGGATATAAGCATTACGCTTCTTCTCCATTGACTGACTCAACTAAGCTTCTCAAATTGGGATCAGTCATAGTAGCATTGGTTACTAACATGTGTAATGTTTGGGATATGACTTGAATATTAATGTGAAAAATGTGATTCATACTATTTACACTTTAAGCTCCTGTCCATGTAGTTAATGAGGATCATGATGCCAAAACTGAGAAGATATAAATTCCAAAAATATAAATTCCAATGTATGCTCTCAGCAGATGGAGCCTTTGCATCCTCTTTGATTAGCTCTCACAAACTCTCCCTTTTCTTGCAATGCTTGGTACCCATACACTTCCTGTTCTGCTATTATAATGTAAGGTGATGTGCATTGTAGGTAGATTATAATTACCAAAGCTTACTATGATGGCGCTATCTCAGCTGTACATGACCACCTATTCATATGGAAAGAAAACTGATTTCATGCTGAGAACCCACCACCTGTTAGCAGTAACAGAAACAGGATGAGCTTATTTCAACATCCAGAATTTTAATTGCTTACAAATGTGCAATGACACCATATTCCCTATTTCCCTTTTTAATGATATCAATGATAGATCAGTTCAAAAAGCAGCCATTGGATGTGATTCTGCTCTCACTTATTTTTGCTGCTTTAATAACAGTAATGTTGTGTTATTTACTAAAGTTAGTATTTTTTAACAGAAACCCCATTGATAACTGTAGGGACACCCAACCCCACACCTTGTGTCAGAGTGTTGTTGGTGGTTAATTGCTTTTTGTTACAATTAATACCCATTTGGCGCCACCACCTAAAGTGTTGATTGAAAAACTAAGAAGTGTGACAACCAATTCCAGGATACCCTACCTGCTTAAATTGTGTTAAAGCTTCACCTGTGAATTTTGGCTGTTATTGTAAACCATTTGTCATTTTCTTTTTTTTTCCCCCTTTCTTTTCTTTTCATTTTGTTAAATTATAAGCAATAAAGTGTTAAATTTAACTGTGGTACCTTCGCTTAGTGTTACCCACTAAGGAGCTAAGTGGAGCTTACATCAGATGAAGGCCTGAACTTTTGAAGTATGAATCTGCCTGAAGATCTGAGGTACATGAGATGTGTCAGAGTTTGGTAAGTCAGGGTGCAGTCTTTGCTGTGATCCCATTTGCCTCCAGTGCTGACCTGCCTCTTTTTCTTCTGCTTGACTCTATCTTTCCCTCCACTCTCTAGCTCTCTCTCTCTGTTTTTTGTGTGTCTATATTCTCTCCCTAGAGATATGGTCTTACACTGGCTCCCTGGATGATACACCTGCTCACACTCAACTCATCACTTGCTGGATTTAAACAACAGCCCTTACAACCACTCGTTGCCACATTGTTCTGCCAGCTTTGTGATAGTATTGCCTCTATTGTGCTTTGTTTCTAGTCAATCTAGAAATGTAGACTTTTTGAAGTGTGTCTTCCCACCAGTTTTACCTTACTTCTCCCCCATGATCCAAATCATCACTCTTGCATCAGCAACCTCTGTAAGTTTAGATAACCTGCCTGTCTACTCTTCACTGTTCCTCACTCAGACTTATGCCACTTGCCTTGAATCATAGTTGCACATTTTTGAGCCTATCAATAAAAATGAAGAACTGCTTGTTGGTCTTGTGCTCCACGTCTCATTGTGTGGCAAGATCACATCCTTCAAGAACATGTACGTAAGCAGCAACTATAGTTTCAGTGATTGGTGCGACCTTGCCAATAGGCAGATAGTTCATGGAGCACAGATATCTATCTCCTTTGTTCCAGAGGTAATGCAGATCTATCCCAAAGCATAGATAAAGCAACATAATGTACAAATCTGATAAAACTTTTCTGTTAAAATGTTAGGATTTAAAGATTTAAGAGATTTAGTAGGTAGCTAACAGCATTAGCCAAAATATAACAGTTAGCTTGTTTAGGAACCCCAGTTATGAGAATAGATTTGGACTTGGGGGTCTCTGCAGGAGCCTGACACCCCAAGAGAACCTGTGAAAAACTTAGAGGATGTTTTGTAGGATGCTTTAATTTGTGTTCCTGACTAGATCTCTTTTGGCCTTACAGAAGCAATCAGCCAAAGCCAACGTCAGTCAGGACAGCCAGCTTTGCAGGTAAAAAGATGAGTAGCCAGTGCAATGCAACGCTTAGGTTATACTGCATATAGCTGTAGGTTTGCATGCTTTTAATATAACATTGCATTACATTGAATGCTTTTGATACAGATGCTATGCATGCCTATTTTCATGTGCTTATGTTGTTCTGTATATTCTTAAAATATTATAAAATTTACAACTCCAGTATAATTAATTTAAAAAGACAACGTATGACCTTGGTTATGAAAATTGCTTGCACTTTTATTCCTAAGTGTCACTTTGCTGTTGCTACCTCTAAATTTGAAAACAATTGTTGGCCCCCAATGACAAAGGATTTAAATGCATTGTTCAACTAATAAAGCTATCACATATTTTGCCCAGCTCTTTCCCCGCAACCCTCCCTCCCATATAACCCATCCCTTTTAGTTCTGGCACTCGTTTACAGCTTGCTATAATCCCTATTTGCATGCATATTAAATCAAAAATAGCAAGAATGCTTGCAAAATGTCATTTTATTGCAATTTTAAAAGGTTGCCTACAATGTTAAGCACATAAGAAGTAACAGCCACAAGTGTCACTCTCAATGAAGAGTTTACAACAGACAATAAAAAGGTGATTGAAGGGCAATAATGAATAGGCAAATCAGAGGTTACCAAAGGGCGCAACTGATGAAGAAATTATCACAGGAATAGCACATGATGCTGAATCATCATGAGCAGATGTACCAATCTGACTTTCGCTTTTCACAGCGTACTTGTCAAATACACACACACACACACACACACACACACACACACACACACACACACACACACACACACACACACACAATTGCTTATTATTATAATGCATTAAATTTGCTGCTGTTGCCCAAGAGCTTTGGGCCAGCATTAATGACTGTCAAAAAGTGTCACATTACTTGATGGCTTACTCCTTATCTTTCTCAGTTGCCATAGCAGCTCAAAGCTGTCTCAGATGCTTTAAATGAACTGGATCAACCCTTTGCTTTGTGAAGAGAAGTGACTTTGAATTACAAAGGTCTAAATTAAATAAAGATGTAGGGAGCTCACTTGCATTCTGCCTGGGAAAACAATATAAAGAAATGCATTGTCTTTCAAATGGCTAAGGCCCTTCATCTTGATCATACCCTCAAAGCCCCTTGCATGGAGAGGCACTCAAAATAATACTGCAGATGTTCTTTGTTGACAAGTGACACAGAAAGACAACCAGAAGAAGATCACAAAGCAAAGGCACAGAAAAACAATGGAACTTTGGACTAAAATGCATGTACTTTATCATTAAGCCAATCAAATAGTGAGATGGCATCATTATGTCAGAGGTTTTAAATCAGTTATATATAATTTTTTCTTTATCGACGTGTCAATTTTTAACCTAAATACACTAGCGTAAAAAAAATAAACAGATCTTTTTATGAAGCCACTAGTTACATGAAGTATTTGACATTACATTAACCAGCTTCAGTCATTACTTTTATTTGTCCTTTATATATTGTTGTGCAGCCCACGTAGAGCACGATTTGCACTATGTGGAAATCTGTCCAGTCCTATGTCACGGTTCTGGGTCATTTTTGACCCAGCTTTTTCTGTTACTGTTTTGGGTTAAATTTTGTGGCTGTCTAGTGCAAGTTTAGATGAACAAACTTCTAAGGAAACCTCTAATGATTGTGATCATAATATTTCAGATTTCTACATGATGGTGACAGCATGCACTGTGCAAACTTTATGACAACATCTGTGGCTGCTGGAAATATGTGGTGATAGTGGAGCAACATGGTAAATTTGGTGGTAGCACGAAGTGCTAAAATGATTTGTACAGCTGAAGGGACCTGTGATGTAATCATTCTTTCTGGGTTTGTTAAATCAACCATACTTTTAGCGAGCAGTTTTTTTTCTGTAGCTTAAATCTAAAAACACAGCTGAACGCAATTTTACTTCCAGCCATCCAGCCTGGCTTCATCCCAGTAACATCACTGCAGTATAGCAATGATACACTTCATGGACTAGTTTACATCTCAATGTATTTGACAAGGCAGTTAAGAAATATGCAAGTGTAATATTACGAAAAAAAAATGAATAGCTGTAATTTATTGATCTAGATATTGTAAAATGGAAAATGGAAAAAGTCATATGTGGTAGACCAGTTTGAAATGTCGAACACATCCACAAAACATCTTTACCTCTGTGGTACACAAGGGAAAGCAGTTATATGGACATCCATTAAGTCCTCATCTGTGTTCAGTTTCTTCTTCCACTGCCATTCATTTGTCAGATACTTCATTTGCCAGCCACTGGTGGTGCATGCGGAACTGTGGCACTGTGTGTTAATCACTCTGAAATAAACAGGCCTCTACCACTGTCCTCTAGACCATAAGGGATACCCCTTGAGCTTGGTTTTACTGTTTCTCATTAGATGGAAAGAGGGAGAGAGAGAGAAAGAACAACAGAAACTGTGGGAGCTAGTATGAGAAAGAGAGGAGGAAGGGAAGGATGTGGTTATACTGCATGCCGATGGTGTCATGGGTGGTGGAATATAAAGGAGAGAGAGAGAGATGAAAAATAAATAAAAAGACATGCAAGAAAGAGGATGGTACTTATAATGAGACCAAGATGATGAAATAGAGGAAACAGGCAATGACCGCAGGGAGCAGTTTTGACAGAGCATGACATATTGCAATAGGGGCCACACATACAAACGACGAATATCAGATGGTGGTATAATGCACTGTAGTCGGTTAATCACTTTGGTTATTATGTTGTAATGTGGGTGTAATATAGATAGATTTGTTCACATTTTTATGGGTCAATTAAGAGATATAATTTCCCCTGCCCTATCACAAAAAGAGGATTTTTTTCTTCTCAAGGGGAGGTTTGATCCAAAACAGAGACCCTTTATTATAATATTTTCGGCTTTTAAAAAGTCACTTTTGCAGCCTAGTGTTGCTTAAAAAAAACAAAAAAACTCCACCTAGCAGCTGTGCAAGCTTTGTTCGCAAGCCAAAAAACACAAGAACTCTTTATGATATGTTTTTGTTGTATCTTTGTCCTAATTAGGCAGCAGACTGATCTCTAGGTAAAACATTCATTCAGAGGCATACCTTTGATGTTAAAACATGACTTTATTGTTCAGCCTTATTACATAATTTTGTAATTCCACTAATTTGTGCAGACAAGTACAAACTAGGGGACACAGTGTGACACACTATTATTTATTGATCACACAACAGCTACTAACTAAGATATTAGATTCTCATGTACATATTTCATCTGAAATTGTCTATTATTATTTGATTTTACACATTTTGCATGGGTTAGTTTAACTGGTGGTTCTAATGGTCTTGTGATGTGTCCAGGTTGTACCTTCCTTTTGCCCTATGGTGACTGGGAAGAAAGTCTTTAATGAGATGTGTTCTTCACTTATCATTAGGAGATTATTAAGAATTTAAGTAGACAACTAAATCAGTCTACAGTCTGGCATTATGCTGCTGGGGACCCAGTAAGTACAGTGTTGAGTTTGAATTTATTTGGATGAGCAGTGGTTTAATTTTTGGTGTCTCATGTGTGCCTGCACAGATGGTGTTACACTCATAATGATATCACCAGTTTAGACTGACACTAAGTTTACTTAGCAAACTCAGTGGTTTTGGTTTCACCCTTTTGTGGGGATATATATATATACACTATATTTTTTATAATTAGTTTCTGCTTCCAAAAGTTTATAGTGAAAAAGCATGGAAATTACACCAAGTGACATTAACATTAACAAATGACAAACCTTTTAAATGTGTCCTTTTTTGCTTTAATTTATTAAAATTAAATAGTGAAAATGTTATTCTACTGGGCACACACTCCAAACTTCATTTAAAAAGTTCTACAGCTATTTCTGTTATTCATTTTGGTCAATAAAGGTTAACTGTCACATACTTCTAAATGCCACCTCAAATAAGCTCATTATAATCCGTCAGCCTGTTGCTGTTTGATCTATGTTAGAGCCAGGTGAACCAGTACAGACTTTATGTCCTGACTTTTTGATGCTACAGTGCTTCTGACTGTTAAAGCTGATTACATGCAGATACCTGACATACTGAAAATACCACCAATGTGTCAAAAGCAAGCCACAGTAGAATACTTAAAGAACATGGAAGTAATGATGAAAATTGGCCCCAGGCTACCCTGTAGTCAGAAACATCAGACGCTGTAGCTACAGTATTTCTCCCATCACATTTATCTATTGAGATGGAAGGAGGGCAGAACAGTGTCAGGAGAAAGGAGCTTGATTATTGTTTTGGATCAACAGTAATTGGCTGATTCTGTTAACTGATTGCTTGGATGGGTAATTAATGGGAAAATTGAATAACTGATTTGAAGAGTAATTGGTTCGTGCTTTTATTAATGATGGCGTTTTTTTTCTGTTGCTCAGGAGTCATAAACGTTATTGAAATGTTCACCCACAAAAGAATAACTTTCAGATGGCGCTACCGTACGTGCATTTGTAAGATAAAAACACAGTTTGTGTTCCATCAAAAGCATCACACCTCTCATCACACTCTTTTAGAAATAGCTACAATCAGGCAAACCTTTCATCATCCTACACCTAACCCCTCTCCTCCACTGTGTGATGAGCAATTCAAGATGATGAGGATGATGATGCATTGCTTTGACATATCAAAGACTTCAATGCCAGTGCTTTCACCAAGCTACAATATGTGGCCTGGCATCATACCAGTTAGGCTGTATACATACAAACGTTCACAGCTTAGCCTGAGGCTGGTAATGAGCTGGTAGGCTGTGGAGTCCTCAGTGGAGAGTGAGATGGGAATGAATCCCTGGGCTTCCACTGGGCTGCTGGATAAACCTGGCCTTGCTGAGACTGAGAACACCCACTCACATCTGCAGGATCTGCTTTGTGACTCAGTGGATATCCCTCCTATCACAAGCACGCACACACAAAAACACACCCTTTTTCTCCACCCACCCCACCCCCACCATATCATCCTCCCCTCGCTCACGCTAATACACCCACGCACTCCCGACTCCCACTCACACACGCCCGTGATACTGTCAAACACTTAAATGCCAGACGACCTTCCACCTACCTAGTGCATCCCACATGCACAGACGAAGTGAGAGGAATACAGATATGCTATTCCTGAACACACACAAACATACACACCCACTTGTGGAAACAGACACGTACAATATCCCGCTGTCCTGGAGGACAGGGTTAATCCCTTTCTCGCTCTCACTTTAGCTTCTACTTCACTTCATGAGGCAAAAGATGACCTTTTAATCCATAAAACTTTTTGTCGGGTTACTCCTACGTGCCACAGCTTAGTTATCCCTTTTCGACACATTGTTAACATCTTACTAATGTTAGACTTGCTCAGGGCATTTTTTTAGTCCTTAAAAATCAACAAAAACAACAAATAAAACGGTTTAAATTGTTGATCTATTTTATTTGGTAGATTAAGGTTAAAATTATTATTAAAAATATGTGAAATTGTTTATAATGGGAAATGCAAAAATGCAATTTATTGCAAAGCAGCGATCTTTTTTTAAAAAATTATTTTTATACCAGATGTTTCTTGTCACATTCTACCTTGTCAGAATCTGTTACTTACATTCCCAACAGTGGATACTAACCACTCAGGTAACGTCACTTGTGGCAATTAATCACACATTGCACTGTTTTCACATAAGTTTTTTGATTGTTTGAAATGAGTTAAAAAAAAAAGAAGACAGGAGGATGCACTGGTGCTTAAGTGCAGGAGGTGAATAACAAATGACTGCAGGTGCAGGGCACACAAACCAGTGGAAGGTCACGCCTTCAAAAAAACACAAAGCACAGGTAAGGATATATAGAGAGATGGAAAGGCAGGTAAGCACTTGAAGACCACAGGGCCTGTAATAGATTTGATATAGATTTACTAGCCACTTTTTTAAGAACTACTAGTAGACCACTTGTTGAAGTTCAAACTGAGCATCAGAAACGAGAAGAAAGGTGATTTAAGTGACTTTCAACATGGCATGGTTCTTGGTCCTGGTAGATCAGAAACTGACGCTCCATTGAACACACAACATGTCAAACCTTGAAACAGATGGGCTACGACAGCAGAAGATCACATGGGTGCCACTCCTGTCAGCAGAGAAAATGAAACTGAGTCACAGACACGAATCCATCCTGCCTTGTATCAACATTTTAGGCCACTGGGGGTGGTGTAATGCTGTGGGGGATATTTTCTTGGCACACTTTGGACTCCTCAGTATGAAATGAGCATCATTTAAATGCTGCAGCCTACTGAGTATTATTGATGACCATGTCCATCCCTTTATGACTACAGCTTAGCCATCTTTTAATGACTGTTTTAAACAGGACAATGTGCTATGTCACAAAGGTCTTGTTTCTTGACCATGACAATAATAATAGTTTTCAGTGCTTCAAATGGCCTCCACAGTCACCAAATCTCAGTCCAATTGTGCTCCTTTGGAATGTGGTGGAATGAGAAATTCATAACATGGATGTGTAGCCAACAAATCTCCAGCAACTCAATATGGATTAAAATCTCTGGGGATTGTTTCCAACATTGATGTGATGATGCGATGCAAAAGGTAGAATGCTGACTGGTTGAAAAGTTAGCATGAACAGAAAAGGTGAAAGTGGAGTTCATTATAAAGAGAAAGAAGTGTTTAAAAAAGACATGTAAATCAAAGATCAACAAGCATGCATGTGAAATACAACCACTGACTGCAGTGTACAGTTTTTTTCTGTCATTTCCTTGACTATTATGACTTCTGTCTCCTCTGTGGTAGAGGCTAACAAGGTCCAACACCAGCCCAAGCATAAACAAGAGCAGCCCTTATTATCAGGTGTTATTTTGACACTGCCTCCTGGTGACAATAGGCTGCACAGTCACTGCTCTGGTACCTTCAGACAGTGACCTGCAGCAACAGCAGGTGCTGTACGCTGATCATTACCACTAGCAAGTGACATGAACATCATTGATCATCTTGGTGCAATGTGTTTCTGGGAAACTCCGGAAACATACATGCTGCTATCTCAACATGTGCCAACAACGCTGTGCATAAAGTGGGTGTAGACCAAACACACCCCTTACAACAGAGGTGGGGAACTCTCAAGGGCCGGTGTCCTGCAGGTTTTAGATATCACCCTGGGTCAGCACACCTGATTCAAATAATTAGTTCATTACCAGGCCTCTGGAGAACTTCAAGACATGTTGAGGAAGTAATTTAGCAATTTAAATCAGCTCCGATTGATCAAGGACACATGGTCAAGAAACAAGGCCCCTGCAGGATTTCGTCCCTAAATTCTACCATCTAGGAATGTACCTGAATAAGTCCAATTCATGGAGAGTTTACCCCACAAGACCCAGTGATCTGGTGCCGGATAGCCAAAGCTCTTAGATGTTTCACACACTTCCACTCCTCAAAGGGTCAGAGATTGTTCAGTCACGTGGTGGAGCCCACAGAATATTATGCTGATGGTTTTAATGTTGTGGCTGATCGATGTATGAGCAATAGATTGTGGTACGAGTGGCAGCTGGTAATGGCAGAGAGAGACTCATTTCCGCTACGTGTTACAAGTGATGAGATTAGTCTGCTGTGTGTACGAGTGTGTGTGACAGAAGGAGGGTGAGAGGGAGACAGTATAATTGGTGGATTAGAGAAAACACTGTATATTTTTACACAAGCTTGAGTTAAGAGAAGGAAATTGAAAAGCAAGTAGGTTACGTGATGAGTGTATACGTGTTTATTTGTGAAACAAGGAGGAAGGCCCCTTGCTGAGCCAGACAGGCAGACAGCTATCTACATCTCCCTCTAACAACACCTCAAGGTCAGCTGAGGTTAGAACTGCTGAGACTGGAATCTGAGTCGACTACTGCACAACCAATATCTGCTCAGCTTTGTTACTTTTTTTCCTATCAGCACTGTATCCCACAATCCTCTGCAGTGATTAAACATCTGAAAGGGAGCGTGAATTGGGATGATGGGATAGAGAACGACACCGAGTATTTGAGTGTGCGTGTGGGTGAATATTTTGGGCCATGTGTGGAAAAAAGAAAGGAGGAGGCAGATCTGCAGACAGAGACAGATGTGACTCGATGGTTGTGAATGCCTCTGTTTACATTTAAAAATAGTCTTGTACACCTCAGCCACACCTCATTGCGCCTTTCCACTGCAGCTATGTCAGTGAAAGGAGAAATTTCAAGCCAAAGGTGAAGCAAAAAGGGTGGGAAGCAACCCAAAAAAATGTTTAAGCATATTCCAGAATGATTTTCTCTATATGTCACTGTCAAATGAACAGAGATAACCATCGATTCTGCCATCTCTCTGCCCTTTAGCTCCCTTTCTATTCTTATGTGCAACATCACACATCAAATCAGCTTTTAAAGCCTTAGATGGACTTTTTTTCTTATATGTTTCTCTGCATTTAAAGAGAAGAGGATCAGCTCCAAGAACATATTCCCTGGAGTGTGTGCCTCTACGCTGATGTTATTGAATGAGTGATTGAAGTTCATCCATCAAAATCAGTACATTACAGCATAAGGAAGTCTAAAAGTTTCATTGGCTTTGGGCCAAGCTATAAAAACAGTATGTTTAACAGCTAAAGTTCTCACTAAACTATGTTGAAAGCAGATGAAAATCATTAGTAGTATTTCTATCTGGTTATGGGGGCTGCTGAGTCTTATTATTCTCCAGGCATGCAGCAAGATAATCAGAACCTCTTGAGATGACATTATTATTCACAACCCACCACTTTTCTTCTGTCAACATTAAAATGTAGGTGAAATGTGATTTGATGTCACTCATGAATAATAATACAGCTGTACTTTTAAAGACTATATTTCAACTTGCAATAAGAACCAGACGACAGCTTTCAGGTTTTCAAGATTACTTTTTGACAAATAGTAAAAAAGGGAGGAAAAGTTTCACTTTGGTGTGACAAAAGCTTTTCTTTGCTGCTCTGTGGCAGCACTTCATTGTAGTTTCCCTGTTCTGTGTGTTTTAGATGTGTTAATTACTGGACATAAACCATTTTACTTATTAAGCATCTTTCTTCATTAGACAACACAAATCAAAATAAAAAGTAATAAAGCCAGTGAAATGAGAAATAAGGTATAAAATAAATGAAATGGTTAGTTCTCGACAGCACTTCTAAAATACTTGGGTCTTGAACTTAACTGTTTTTTTAAGCTATTCACAGAGTCAACACATTTCAAGTCTAACCAGAGACAGACAAATGCTAAATATTTAGTGCACATGAATATATGGGAAAAAGTTATACCTAGCTTAAAGTGTAAAGCTCTCTGAGTGATCAGTGAGACTAGAAAAGCTCTATGAAGTCCATTTAAGCTAGATCTTTAATGGAGAAAGGTGTGTGATTCTGTAAGGTAATCACAATTATTTCGAACTAGAATCTGAATTTGACTTGAAAAGAGTTTCACGGGACCTCTTGGTCAAAGGTTTTGCAGACTCATTCTGAATCACTGCTTAAAAATCCCAGGATGGTTTGCAAACTGAGAAATTAATTAAAGCAGCCTAAATGAAATGGGGAAAAAAGTAGCATGAATAATCACCTTTGTCATAGCCTGAGTTTCAAAATATCTTTCACATGCAAAAAGAAGAAACAAATGTTACACTGTGGTGAGACCCCAAGAATTCTGACTGACACTTCCTGCTACTTGGCGTCACAAACGGACACACACACAGGGACACAAATAAAAACCTCATCATTTTTGCATCACATTTTACACGATAATTTCTAATTAGACAGACATATTAAAATGGTTAAAGGTTTGTAACAGAATATTCTTTAGAAACCCCTCATAAAAAATACCTTTCATTTTGTCCTCAACTGCAAATGATTACCAACAGCAAAAGTACAGCAAGAGTGTCATGATGTGAGTGAGTGTGTGGTATTCTTCCATTTGAGTCCTGTGAGTTCCTGTCTCCGCCCATGTGGATGAGGCTCTGGTTCCTCACCTGCTTCTCTCACCTGTAATCCATTGACGGCAATCAGCGACCCTTAAGGCCAGCGCAATCCTGCACTCTTTGATAGTTTGTCAGCTACCTCATGGTGGTAACTAGGCCTCCTTGGCTCCCACAGCTCATATTTTTGTTTGTTTGTTTGTTTGTTTGGGGGGGTTGCCTTGTACTTACTCCCATCTCCTTGTGTCCCTAGTTCTCTTGCCTCTGATTAACCTCACCTACAGTGTAATGTCTTGGATGCTGGCCACACCTGGTAACACTCTCCAAACCTGCTTGCAGCCCCTTTCCTGAAAACAGCACTACTCACTGGACTCGCTTGCCATCACTCCTGGATTCCTGGAATCACAAGGTTGGAACCTCACCTTTCACACACCCCTCCATTCAGCCAGACGCTCACTCGGCTACCCTCCCGAAGCCTCTCACCTCCCACCTGCAAGTAAACCCGAACCGATTAAACTCATACTCACCTTCGGCCATCCGCACCACAGCTCTGGATCTAACCGCCCTCTCCTCTGTTTCAGTGCCTCCGTGCCAGAGACCTTTGCTACGTTCCTCTCGTCGCCTTTTGTACATGTTTCCTGTGCACAATAAAACCTTGCTAAATATCATCTTGTTTTGTCCATCAAGTCTGCTTTTGAGTTCCACTCCCACGTACTAGCCTTCTGGCCTGTGACACAAAGAGAGGCAGAAAAGGAAAATGATGTCTGAACCAGAGATGCTTGCTGTTAGTCGATCAGAATACTGTGATTCGCATATTTTTGACGTTTGAAGATGATTTCAGGATAAGGGTTGTTTTGAGACTGCAAAGGCTTTTTTTTTTTTTTCCCCCAGTAGTAACAGAAGAGACGCATGTTATTAATGTTATTTGTTAAATGAATGTCAAATGTCATATGGGGCAAACTAGGGTTTCATAGAGTTGTTTATTCCATCTCACTCATGAGTTTAAGTATTTTCTGAAGATTTGAAATACAAAATGTAGGAATTAAGTGGAATAATATTGGCTTGATTATCCATTATCTTATTCACAATGAAAGGAAAATATTGCCATTTGCACATGAGAAAACAGCTGCAGCAGGTGATGCAGAAATAATAAAACTACTATTAGTATCAAAGGAAATTTTTAGATTTCATCTATTATTGGAGATCAGAGAAGTGTCTAGCTCTGGCATCATTGGCCTATTGTTCAAAGCACCTTGAAATGAAGAATGTGAACTCAGAGTTCAGAGAATTTCCACAAACTAACACAAACAAACAAATCTTTGTGAGAAAGAACAATTGAGTCAAACTGGAAAGCTACAGAAAACGTAGCAGTGGAAAGGTGGTTCAGGATGTAAGCGCTAATTTCACACCAGCAAGTCAAAGAAGCCAAATTAAAAGACAAATCAAATAAGACACATAACACATAGAAGAGGGGTTTAATAAGACAGTGGGTGGACAGAGGCAACAATCAGCCTGAAAGTTTGCTGGTAATGAGCTGAGCAGAGAGAAAAAAAACTCTACAGAGGTCTAAATAAAAACTGGAAAGATCTGTGAACTGTAGCCTCATGAATTCTAAATTATTCTTGGGATTTTATTTGTAACGCTTAAAGCTGGAGTTTGACACACAAAATTTCTGACCTTCTGCCTTCAAACGTTTCCGTTTGCAGTTTATTTATTATATGATCAATATCATGCACATGTAGTAACTTCAGCACATCAAGAATTTGCATAACAAAGCAGTTAATCTGCTATGCAGCTGCTATCAAGGAAGAATGAATTTGATCCAGAAAGTGAGATCAAGGGGTGAGCTTGCTGCAATGCCCACTTGGGAAACAGAAGACTGAGAACAATGGGTGTGAGGGAGAGGGAGGTCTGTGAAAGTGAAATTGTTTTTCAGAGACAGATTTGTAAAACGCTGGAGCAGCTTGTAAGCAGCTTTCACTCAGATGAAACAATACCAACAGAGTCGTACATCTGCTGGCTTTCACTGCACGTACTTTCAGCGGATGTTTGTGTTTCACTTATGGCTAATATTTGGTGTTTTTTCCTGATGGAAGCAAAGCATCAGACGGTCTCATTTCATGTACAGTAATATACCCTTTGCTGCTAGTCGCAGCCTACAGTGTGTCTCAGAGCAGTGCGGGTATTAGCAGTGAGCTACTGGAGGGACGTAGGGGAGCCATGCTAGGCCAGCAGGGCTGTAATGATGATCTTCACCATGAGTGATAATGAGTGCTAAGGTAATCCTCGCCTGGGACCACAAGCAAACACACAATAAACACACCATTCTCACACAGTCATGAACAAAATGTCACCAAGATACCACACAAGCACTTATCTGGAAGCACCCCACACTTTGCCTGGACTTATCAGTCTGGGTACTGAGCATGCAGGGAAATCAGAGGCGCACAATCTTGCCCCTGAGGGGGGGAAACTTATGGCACCCCAAAGACTACTATGGTGACACCCCCCTCTTGCTGCTTCTTCTCATCCTCTCTTAACAGCTTTATTCTTTTATCACACAGGCAATCAGATAGATAGTGGTGTCCTGAAACCCTTCCTACAGCTCAGTGATTGGGGACTGTAGACAGTGGACCTCCCTAATGCAACCCCTGAGCCCTGAGGTTTTTAGCTGGAGCCACCTCTGAAAGAAAAGAAGGGGAGAAGTATGGAAAGCAGGAAAGATGAGTGCTAGAGGTTTGTGAGTTTCTGTGTGCAGAGCAGAGAGTGTGGACAGCAGAGTTTCAGGTGTTTTTGCAAAAATGGATGTGTGCATGAGTGGGTTGTGCACATAGAAGAGATGCTAGTAGCACAGATAAAAGGAAAGAAAAGCGAATCTCTTTCCCGTGTGTCATAAGTCTGTCTCTTTGAATGAGAGTTAAATCCATCAAGTCAAAGTGGAAGAGCTCCCTCTCTCGCTCTCTCACCTCCCCAACGCAACGTCCTCCCTTCCCCTTTGCTCATTCTCCCTCTCTTGCTCTCTCTCTCTCACTTTGACTTCCTCTTTGATCTGATTGTTTCTCTCCCTCACTGGACCAAATCAATCTGCCACCCACACATCATGTCATCACGAAAAGAAGACAAGGACACGTGTGTTTGAGCCGGCCCGCATGACACTTAATGGCTGTTTGCGCATGTCCGTCTGTGAATGTGTGTAGCTTAAGTGTCCCTTCACAGGCACGACAGCAGTCTTCCCGCTAAGCTTATGAATAAATATGATATTAATCCTTAAAACATGGAGGAGGGGATTACTTTGTTTACTACGTGCGTTTCTCCTGAAATGGAGTGCTACCACAGAGTGATGGTGGCATTTTTGCTTGTCCAAAAAGCTTTATGAAAAGGCATAAAAGAGTAAAAAAAAATGAACGGAAGAGGAATAATGTGTAATATTTCTGTGTGTGTGGATGTTGGCTGTGTGTGGGTGCATAACTGCCATATGTTCTTTAGGCAATTCATGGAAAATAAGAGATACGTTGGGTATTACAGCTCTATTTTTAGCACAGGCAATCTCAAACCATGCTACTGCTTCCATTGCGTTTAAATCTGCTCCAGCAACTTGCCAATATTTCCTCTGTCTTCTCAAAATCCTCATCATGATAAGAGAGAATATGAGTGGGGAAAAAAAGAGGAAAATTTCAGAGAAGCTAAGCAACCAATCTCCCAAAATAGGTCAGTTTGAAAGCACGATGAATTTTCATACAGCCTTTTAAAAGGCTTTTTAGGACTGAGGATTGTGGAGAAGATGCTGCTGAGGATCCCTTTTTCTCACACATGTACACACAGCTGGGTCGAGGTTCACTGAGGGGGCTTGAAGACTACTACTGCCCCCTGGTGTTTGCCTCTATGGTAGTGTGTTTTTCTTGGGCGTACATCCAAAGGCTCACCCCCACTGAGCATTTGGAGAGGCAAAAACGTGTGGGTTCAGTCTCCTCATATAGAAATCATCTCATCGAGGCTTCAGTCAAGGTGTGGGTGTTAAACACTGAACGAGAACGGATGAGATGTCCATTTGTTCCCCTTCAAACGCCTTCTTTATGTAGTGGAGCCTACATAAACACATGGGAGAAGGAGAAATCAATAAAGATGTGCCAGACTTACCCACAAAATTGGAGCTCTCATAAGCTGCCACCTCACGTTCCGCCTGTGGTTGTATAAGAATAGGGAGGGAATCTCTGACTCATCGTCCCAAAATAAGCCAAGCAATTATTCATATTTTAGGATCAAGTGAGTTAATACTGCTGACAAGGCTCTCAGCTCACCTCCAACTGCTCTTCTGTTCAACTCCGTTTAACGAATCTGCCGTATCTCTTAAAACAGCTTCTTCACAATGAAAGATTGGACTTGTGGTTTAAAATGTTCCGTGTCAAAACTTGTTTTATTCATCATAGAAACTAATTTATTTAACTCGTATTCTGAGCCTTTTCTATACAATAAAATTCTGTACTGCTTTGTAGACCATAATTGTGTCCTTTAGCTTTCTGTTCAGATTTTATTTCCTGCTCCTTCTCACCCAAAAATGAACAAAATTAGATCTTGAACATTAGAGTGAAGGAGCATGTGCCTACCACCACAAGAGGTCCTTGATATTTTAAGTACCAGGTAATAAAACTTGCTATCTTGCTAGCTATTTGCTTCCGTGGTGCATAAGATTTTACAAGACTGGATTTTATCTGTTTAATAAGAGCATGTTATTAAACCAGGCAGACTTTGGGGACTAACCATAGCTAGTTGGGCTTTAAATATGAACATGTTGTGTGCATTTTAGATAATTATTATATGAAAAATGATGCAATGTTTATATGTTTCGAGACTTCTGAGTCTCATGGTGAGTGAAAACTGTATTTCCTGATTTTACACGAAATATTTAGGGAAATAAATGATCTGTGATCTTCCAAGTAATGAGGATAGACAATGCTACATGCTATACACAGAATCAAATATTCTAGGTCATAAATGTAGATATTATACAGTATCTTTGAAGGCATTTTTGTACCTACCCATATGCTGCCAATCTGGAACGTTGCTACAAAAAAGGCAGGTTGCAGAGACTCACAGTGGATTATAATGACAGCATGAAGCTGTTGCTCAAAGCCGCACGAAACTGCAGCACAAGCCAGATGTTTGCTAATGTCGGTATGCTCACCTGCTCTGCTGTGATAAGAAATCTTTCATTTAGATACATGCAAAGGTTATCAAAATCTGCAAACAATATTTTGCTTTAAGCAGTCCTCAACTGTGCAGTAACACCGCAGCGGCTTTCTGCCAATTCATACAGAATGAAATATTTTACCAAACTTTTAAAATGATTCTTCCTTCATAATCCCCATTCCAGTCTCATGTTCTGAAAGATGTAGGATAAAAGGATAAAAATCACTTATCACACTCTCTGGCGAAACTGAAACATTCATGATCAAAAGATTGCTGTTGTAGGTCACTTGTCCAGACAGTAACTTCGAAGTTTTTCTTTTGTTTGTTTTTCAATGCAACAACATAGTGTCTAAAGGCCACTTGCAGTTCATTCTCAATGTTGCTGAGTAGTTTTGTGAGTATTTCCCCAAAAGGCTGAAAAACAGAGAGAAATATTTTTACGGAGACAGAGGTGGCAGGATTACCAAGTGAACTGGAGCTGATCTGACTCTGAGGGTAAGAGATTGGTTTCATCAATTAAATGTGGGCAATATGTTCTTATTTCCCCTGGTATCTAGTCATGCTGATTGGGGCGGGGAGAAGGAATAGCCCCATTCTGGAAATGACTCACACTCGTAAAGTTCAGTTTAACATGGTTAACTGCTGCTTTCACAAAGCAACTCGGTGTTATCGCCACCAAATCCTAACACCAATCTGGTTGATCACTGCTTGTCTGCTCAATGCAGAGCTGCAAGATAACCAGTCTATCCCCTGCACTCCTTCTGCTCTCAGCATCACTGGTCATGTAAAGGTTCCTCCTACTGTTTTGGCACTTCAATTTGATCCCCAAACCAAGAGCCACCATGCTGTGTTTGTTTGTTTGTTTGTTAAGATGCTTCTTTCTCTAAAAAGATATAAACATGTATCATCAAATAACCAGCATACCAGTATGTGGGGGATTTTATAGGGAATGAAAAATATCTCAGTCACTGTACAAATTATAAAAAAATCTTGGACACAATTTTGTACACAGTGGGGGGAATAAGTCCCTGCTGAATTTGTACATTTGCTCACTTGCAAAAATGAACAATCTCTGATATTTTTACGGTAATTTCATTTTAATATAGAGAGAAAATATCAGCTAAAAATCCAGAAAAACTAAATCAAAGTTAAATGAATTACTTGAATGAAACAAGTATTTGATCTCCTACAACCCACAACAAATTTACACTGTGTGCTGGCTTTGTGCCCATGAGACAGACAGATTACAATCAATCAGTTACAGAAACTCCTGATCTCAATTCATTATGTGGACAAAACACACCTGTCCACAAAATTGATTCTTTCCATTCCAACCTCTTCACCACCATAGGCCAAAGAGCTGTCAAAGGACATCAGGAGACAAGGTTGTAGACCTGCACAAGGTTGGAATGGTCTGCAAGACCATCAGCAAGAAAGTGACAACTGTTGGTCTGATTATTCAGAAATGGAAGAAATAACCATTAGTGACACTTAGTCTGGAGCTTCAAGCAACCCTCATGGGGTAAGAATGATCACGGCAGATCACCCCAAAACTACATGGGAGGAGCTTATTAATGACTGATACGCTGTCTCTCTCCATTAAAACTAAACTAACATGAAAATAGAAACTGTTCATTTCTTTGTAAGTGAGCAAATGTACAAATTCAGAAGGGGGTCAAATAATTTTTTCAACCAATGTAACAAAATCAAGTTCAGTCACCTCTAGTGTCTCTGGCCTTAGCACTTTAGGGAATCAATTATTAACATCGCACTACGTCTGCTTTTCTTTCTACAAGAGGTCAGAAATCACAAAAGAACAAGAGGCCAGAAAAGTAGAAACATAAATAATTTAAAGATTTTAAATAAAGCAAATGTCATTTTTATGTATAATTTGTAATATCAGTGCTTCCTTTAGAATAATGTCATGGCACAGCAAGAATATTAAACAATGTAACTCTCAAAACTTTCCTCACAGAGAAAAACTGTAACTGTGTAAAAACTGAGTGATGCGTAAGAAAGAAATGGAGTCTACCACATGACATATTCACACATGCAGTTCTGCTGTATGATTCTTCTACTTTATGCAATACCCTTATCCCAGCTCTGTTGTACATTTCACATAGATTGACAGAACAAAATTCTGATGCATGCAAGCACACACACACACACACAGTATGTCCACCCCCCCAGGCATCAGGTTCAATCCATCCTGTGATTGGGAATTGTTCTTTTTCTTATTAAAAGAACAGGTGGCCATGAGATAGCAGTCTCATTTTTCACTGCTTCCGCACTCCATGAGTCCAAACTAATGATCAAAACACTGAGCCGCTCCAAATCATCTCTCACCCCACACTGATAGATGTGGGAACTGATGGGAAGAAAAGTGTGGGTGCCTGCAAGTATTTGTGTGAACCCACAGCCGGTACACGATTGTGTGACTTTGTTTCCATATCTGCTTCCACACCTATATGTATATACATAATTGCATGTGCAGGTGTGGTAATACCGAGTGTGTTCATCGGTTTGCATGTGTGTGTTGAAGGCAATGGTGGGATATCTGTGCTTTCAGGGTAAGTACTAGAATGAGGCTGTGAAGCCAGTGGCTGTGACAGATCACTTGCTCTGCTCCTTTTCCACACTGTTGGTATTCTCTAAGCAGTTTCCTCTTCAACACACACAGAGAGCTTCCCATCTTCTTTCCCATTTTCCTTTTTTGTTATGCAGTCGTCGCTTATTCGTGCTGCACGGTGCTTATCACTTACAAAGAGAAACCAGCATACATCTCAAAGGGAGAAGATGAAAGTGGTTTAATAATCTGTAATGTATGGGTGCCATTCATTGGCACAAAACAAAAGGAGAAAGAGGAGATGGTAGCAACAGTAAACTCTAAGAAATCAAGTCACCCCCTTAACTGGTGACTTTATGGGAGAGAATTTGGAGGCTGCTGTCAGAGCCATTGTGTTTTTAATTCTTCCTGGGCAGCTTTACTCGCCTCCAAATGAGATTACTGAAAACACAAGCCAGTCAGTGATGACAGAGTGACTGAAAGAAAAAAAATTAATTTCAGCGATGTGTGAGGCGTGTGATATGTTATCTGCATTTGAATTTTCATCCCCCCTGTCATAAAAACTGTGATAAAGGCCGACACTCTGCCACACAAATCCACTCAGGAGATGATTTTTTTTTTTTTTGTGATTTCTATTAGATAGTGCAGCGATGACACCGATGGAAGCGGGAAGACGTGATGCTTTGGTGTGTGAAATAAAAGTGTTTGTCATGATCCAAACTTGACAGCAGGCAAGAAAGAAAAACACAAACTTTCCATTGCTCCCTTCTTTTCAGTGTTTGTGATCATGTGCCCCTTTCTGCCATTCTATATCGGCCAGTGAAATTAGTCATCGAAGGTCCCATCTGTTGTGTTTACGACTCATTTGTTTACTCACTGGTTCACATCAGAGCTTACTGAGGCCAGGGGGGATTCCTTCAGTGTGGGACAAGGTCCGGGCTCTAGGGTCAACTGAGCTCAGTGATTCATCATATTTCTCACTAAGTAGCTGTGATGAACACAGATTCCTTTCATTTCCAACTGTGATGAAAAGCAAAGTAGTGGAAAAATGTCACTAAAGAGCCAACGGAACAAAGGCAGAACTAACCAACAGTTGGTTGGTCAGGTCAGCCAACGATTTCACTACTTATAGATTTACATAATTTTCCAAGAAAAAACAAACAAGTGCTCATTGTCCGGACGCAGTTTGGTAAAAAATGGTTTGTTGGTGCTTGCTGCCCATAGGGAAATACTGTGAGCATGAACATGGGTTGATAGAACAGGTGGTGATGTTAGGTAAGACTGCAATAGTTTCACATTATGCAGATGAGCAGTAAAGACAGCAGATGCAGCTGGAGACATAAAACTTTGCTGAAACTCAGTGTTGTCCACCAACACTTTTAAATATATGCCAGACTGGGAATTAGCTCTTAGTCTAAGCTGATTTCCCCAGGCTTGCCTATCCATCCCTTCATTCATTTTTATACCCACTTTTACTAATTCTGGATGACAGGAACCTCATGCTATCCACATATTTTGCTATATAATTCAATCTTCATATGTCAGTTCTTTGCTATCAGTGTTGACATATACAAAAGCAAAAGCAATTACAGGCATAATAGCTATCTTAGACTATTACACAGAAATAAATGCAAAAGTGTATTGTGTATAGTGTATCGGTACCAAATAATGATTTGTTTTTTGGTACCCCAACCAGTTAACCTCCCTCTATATGTAGCTCTAGTTCTTCATGTGTCATTTCCCAGCTTGTCTTGTTCAGACATTAATCTGTGTATGTTGTTTTATGGGTTGCAGATGAACAGTTCATTTTGCTTAGGAATGTTCATAACTCAAATAAAAGATATGAAAGTATTTCCATGACACTGAAAACAACAGCTGGTCAAATCTTCTGAATTCTTAGGAAATACTCCTTTCAGTGCTTCCCTTGTTGCCTTCCTCATCACTGGACCAGCTTTTATGGAAGGGAAAAAGATAATACTGTCCCACAATTTGAACCACTTTTCATGAAAACTAAAGATCAACTTCACCAGCAAGTCATTCAAATCACGTATAGTTAATAGTGGGGTTTCCATTTTGTGCTATAACTAGCTGATATATTTTGAACCTTCAGTGGCAGGTTAACTATGAACATTGAGCTTCTATTATAAAATCTATGAATTACAAACATTAAGCTTCAACAATAAATCTGCTCAGTATAAAGTTGTTGCCTTGTGTGAAAAATTGTTGTTAAAAAACAGGCTCTGTATAAATATGACCTATATTAAAATGAATGAATACTCAAAGTGAATGTAAGGTTTAACATAATTCAGTTTGCACTAGTTATGTCTGCAGTGTTGCTGTATTAGTATGCTAATAGTCTTTGTTATTATTATTAATTAATTTTAGTCCAATTATTACTCCCTTCCCAAAACTCATGACTATAACTGAGTTCAGGGATGTAGATTGATTGATAAATTGACAGTTTTGCTTTCATGCTAATCTGTCTTTACTAAAATAGACCAGCTCCAGTGCACACCCTATAACTGGAACATAACCTCTGTTCTCCCTTCTTAAACATGGGGAAACACAATCCCAGATCTCCATGGATGTTGCAAAACCATTCCAATCCAACCCAACAAAATCCAGGGCCTTACGGAACTAAGGATGAATTTTATCTTCCCCAGGGCCTATGGAGTTGTTTAACTACCTCAGTGTCCTCACCTGTAGTGATGGGCGCATCATCCCCCTCGACCCTAGGCTCTGCTTCTTGTATGTAACCCGTGCCAGTGGGAGCTGTAGCTCAGGTGGTGGAGCAGATCACCTATTAATTGTAAGGCTGGTGGTTCAATCCCAGTCTACATGCCAAATATCCTTGGGCAAGATACTAACCCTCCACAACCCAGTTGGGTCATTGAGTCATTTCGACACCAGACCCATGTCAATAACATTATTACAGAGTGTAGCGTAAGTACAGCAGTGTGGTTCAAGTCCTTATGAATTCTCCTTTACATCTATGCATAACATAATGAATGATTAGGAAAAGACATGTAAGGTAATTCTTGGGGGCTTTTATGGACCGTCTAGGGGTGGCCAGACCATAACATAAGGGTGATCCATCCCCGTCCGACCCCAAGCAGCACATCACACGATTAGCGCAGTTTGATGGTGATTTATTTACAATGAGTGGATTTAAAACAGGGAAAGGAGCGGACTATAACTTTGGGGTTGACCTAAAGCCAGAACAGCAAACAAAAAGGAGCCTATCTCAAGGATGAATCAAACTTGCCTATTCAAAAGAATTAAACCAAACAACAGCAACTTACCTCCCTAACTAACAAAAACATAAGAAAACTGTAATCAAACAAAAGGGCAGTCCACCCCTACATGCTCCTGTGTAAAACAAACATCACTAGACGGGTAACATAAAGTCTGCCGGTTGGGATGGGCCGAGGATGAATGGCTGGCCGTCCACGGCGGTGTCATCAAATACGTTGTCTCCCAGTAGTTAGCCAGTCCACAGGAACCATCCCCTGGATCCACCAATGACGGAAAGGTACCTGCACACTTAAATTTGCATATGAGAGACATTAAGACAGCAGTCGTAACAGGGGCTATTTGACTATAGTCTTAATAGGTTTTTTTTCATTATCCTTTTGCATAATACATCTGACCTATTATTTATATATTTATTATTATTATTACTATTGTTCTGTTATCATAATGAATATCTTAAAAAACAAACCCTGTCAGCAGCATTTGTTTGTTATGATGACTGACACCTGTGTGTGTATGTATCTCAGTAATAAAGTCTTTTTTAACTGCACCGTGTTGTAGTTTTGGTTTGTTTTTGCTTGTTTCAATGGGGGTTATGGACTGAACTATTTATTAAAGGTCGTCTGCAGAGCAAATAAGCACACAATGTCAAAGTACATTTGTAAAATGTATGCAGACTATAGAGCATAGCCTATTAAGTATTTTTCAGGAACCGTGTGTGAGGTATTCATTAATTAGGACTAAGCAGCAACGTTTCTGGTTTGTTGTGTTTCTGTAATTACTTAGGATTTTATGCATACCTTCTTGTTAAGCGTTGCCAATTATTTTACCAGGAAATGTCAGTGTCTTGCAGAAAGTTAACAGCCCTTCCTCCTTGTTAGACATTTGAGCCAACTTTGTCTCAGATGTTGTTATAAAATATTGACAAGATGTCATGCAGCATTTTCACTGATGCTGAGTTATACTGTGTTTGTCATTCTGACTGGCCATGTAGAAATGATCTTGTGATTATGGTGCAATGTCAGGAAATACAGTCTATTGTCTGTTCTTGGAAGTCTTCTTTCTGCACTTTTCTCTATTTCTACTTTATTAAGTAATATTTGTATGGAAGAAGAAAACAATTTAAACACCTTAGCCAACTCATCGGCCTTCAAACTAATTAAGCCTACAAACAGCTAACTTCATTTTACTGTTTCCGGTTCGCCAGCTTTTGGCTGAACCACAGACAATTAAAATTGTGTAAATATTAGGTGTCAGGTGTTATGACAGACTGTATGTAAGGATTTTAAAAGATAAAAAAAATTTAAAAGTCTTTCTACTTTCTCATTTAGAATGACTTTTTTTTTACTATTTATAATTTACAATATAGTTTTGCACACTTCCCCTGAAGTTTCCCCTTAATTTTAACATTATTTTAAAATTGAGGATATGAATCGAGATGTTGAAGTTAATGTGCATTGGCCTAGTTATCTATTTTGTGCACTGTGAGCCACTAATCTCTCAGTTTGCTGTCAAAAGATAAAAACAAACCAAAACATAATACTCTTGGATGGCTCAAAGCCACCATACTGTCACTTTATCTATTGGCATACAAATCCTGATTAGAGCTTAAGTGACGCCTGGAATGCGGCAACAATCCAATCTAGCCATTGTTCTGCAGAAAAACAAAACTTTTCAAAGTTACATCCCTGAAAAATTATGTTCTGTATGTATTTAAATGAAACCTGTCACAGTGCAAGTAGTCATTATTTGAAAAACCCTGGGCTGTTGTGTTCCAAGCCAAGGCCACAGCCAAGATACAAATTTAGGTCCAAAAAGGTAGAAACAACAGCCCAAAGAAGCCAGTTATGTATGCCACACATCACATCTTGCATAATACAATGTCAACATTCATTATATAAAGTAAATTAGTCTATGCTGATTTTATTACATTCTTGTGTGCTTTTAATGTAGAGAGAACTGTTGCTGTGCTTAGAGCTTTGCTGACCTAGAACTTGGGTAGAATTTTTCACTTCTTAATGTGTCCTCTGAATCTATTCATGCTAACCAGAAAAACTCCACTGCCCTATAAGAAGGGATTTATTGGCAAATGTATACCCAACGGCACATCTTACATCAAAAGTAGACTTGATTCTTAATTAAACTGATAGAACACAGCAACAGTGACACCTCTGCGGTGCTCTGCCTCAGTAAAACTGAACAGCCACTAAAGTTTCTTCTGAGTAATGATTAATGCATCCAATTTCTGTGATCTGTATTGAGCGTAGCATCATGGGTAATTAAATGATGGTCTACAGAGCACTGACTGCTCTCATAAAATGACAAGGCCATAATTATCATGAAGCTTGGTTACCCTCTGACTCAAATACTAATTGTGCATCAATAACCAAGCAGAATATGTCACCAAATTAAAACCTCAAACAACTCAAGCTGTACAAACAGTTCAAAGCTATAGCATTTCCGTCAAGGACATAAAAAATATGCATGAGTTCACATACTTTAGCAATTTCACAAGCATATCAGGTAAGATGCAAATTTAACAAATACAATCTGCATTAAACATATTTACATGGTCAAAAATCAGAATTGCACAGAGTCATCTAATGTAATAGATAGTGCTCCAACATGCTAGGAGGTCTCTTTGTTGTAAGAGGTCCAGTCTGTCAGACAGACCAGAAAAACAGATATCAGTGCCAGATTCAGGGGGCTTTCGGCCTCTTGAGACCAGATTTAGCTTGCTTTATAGACACCCCAAATGGACAAGGGCATGCTGTAGATCAGTCAAGATGGAGAAACAAGACAGAAAATGCCCACATCAACAAGCCGCAAACAAGGAGAAAGAGCCTCAACAATTCAGCTATAATAGAGACACAGATTTAAACGTTCACTTCTCCACCAGTATGTCATCAGTACTCAGCCTATTAACCATAGAAACAGATCCACAATCACAGGGAAGGAAGAAAACTATTAATAGGTAGGAAACTATAATGTTTAACAATTACTTATGAGACTGAGCAGACAGATGGTTAAGAGATCTGGGATTGACCTGAATTAAGTTAAGAGTTGGATTTAAAATCAAGATTTGGACATGAATTGACCAAAATTGGGGAAAATTTTAGTCTGAGTATAGAACACATACTGTGGGCAAAAATATAACTTCTCTTAGTGAATATAATAACAAAGACGAAGAAGAGAGATGTGCTTTGACGAGGCAGTTATACTTTTTCATTACACATAGACTTATTGTTTTAAAAATGTCAGTGCAACCTCAAAAACAAACATACAGTACTGAGAAGCACATATACAGTACATATGCCAATATAATTTAATGCTAACATTTATATCAAGCATGTTATTCTTATGATTCCCGTTCTTCTTGAAAATAAATAGAGCAATAAAAAAGATGCCCAGCCCAGTCTTGTTGACATTTTAGGAAGTCCTTCTGGAGCAGTAAAGATGCCCATTTGATGGATATTAGAGCTCTACAGACAGTGGGAAGACAAAATGAGAAATGCTTATGGATGCAGAGGTGGAGAATAGGAGTGAATGGAGTGAAGGTGGATAAAATCCTGCAAGAGCAGAATGCTGAAAAACACTAGTAGGAAAAAGGAAAATTGGTGGCCTATGCAAACAGTCCATGAGTAAAAAAACCCCACTTCAAAATATAGAGTAAAACAAGACATGTGCTTAAAAAAAAGACAGAAGAAGCAGCTATGATAATGAACAGTAACCAAAGAACCAGAGAAAGAAACCCTCAATAATCTTTACTAAAACTTTTCTTCTGTTTTCAGTACACTGGTTTGTATAGAAGCTCTCCAGAGGCAAGTCTCCGTTTCAGCTCTTTCCAAAGCAGTTCCCTCTCCTTCTGGGCCCCCTTCATGAAGCCTCGGTTCTCCTGTGCTCTCCGAGACAGGTAGGGCATTACCTCATTCACTGGTCCATAGGGAACATACTTATAGACAGGGAAGCCTGCCTGGCCTGGAGTGAAACAAAAGAAAATGGGATTGATAAATGTAGACAAATCAAAGTATTTCTCTCTGTATTTGTCAATATTATGAAATTCCATTTCATAAAATATCATTTTGACTGACTAGTTTAAATGACAGAACAGCATACTTTTCACAGATTATTTTGGACAAACTCTATAGAATACACCACAGCATGAGCATCATCTTGATTGGTTTCTCTCACTGAATGTTTGCTACGATCTGTGTAATCAGGCAAGACTGCAGTATTTGCACTGACATCCTCAGTTTACAGCATTTCTATTTGAAGATTTCCTCTCGTCTGTCAGTTAGGCTCGCACACTGTGAAACTGCTTTGCCAGGGCTTAACTCTTTAGCTCTGTCGAAATAAATGTTGTTTCAACTAATCCATCCAAAACATTATAACATGATACAATAAACTCGGTCCCGACAAGCACATCCTGAGTAACAGCATATCTGAAAACTGAATTATAAAAACTAACTAAGGCACATTTGGTGCAGTAAGTGATGGACAAATAATATGCATCTCAGCTCCAGTCTGTTTTATTTTATGAAACAACTCCTTTATTGTTTCAGGATTCAAAGCTGTGCTGGCTGCTCCATCCCTCAAGAAAGCAACAAAGAAACACATGCCTGTCTGTTTACATCAATACTGGTCAAGGCCATGTCAGCTTCAGCCTCACATTGACAGACAACTGCCTGCCGCCACTATGTCTAGCTTTGACTGACAAACAAAGCGCTGAGATCCAGCAGCGGCACTTCGTTAAGAGGACTGTTCAATACTGAGGTGTCTCGGCTCATATGTCATGCAGACTGGCTTCTACATGTGCACTCCTTGGGGCCTGTGAGGTACGTGTGTGCAACTTAAAGGTCTTATGACAGAGTTGAAAGCATGACAGGGTGTATGGCCTGTCTGGCTGGAACTGTCAAAATTATTCTTACTATTTATGACAAGACAGATTGGTACCTAGACATTGCATGGTTGTGCATTTCTGCTTCTGTACTTTTCTTACCCAGTGGGAAGCTGATTTGATCACACATGCCCAGTAGCTGACCAAAGTATACCTTGTTTTCTGTGGGAATGAGACCCAGCTCATTCATTCTGATTGAGAGAGGATAAAAATATAAGCATGTTTATACAGATGCAATTTTGTATGAAAGAATTATAGTTTTAAGTTTCAAGTTACTGGATACAGCATAAAACTTGCCTTGTTAAGGTGTGTTTCACCGTGTCTTCATTGTGGGAAGCCACCATTACATTTGCTTTTCTGTTGAGTGCAATCTCATCCAACACATAGTCCAAACACCTTGCACAAATACATGACACACAACAGGGACAATTTAGGTTGTCATAATAATGGGTTTGTTTGTCTTTCAAGTGGGAATTAGTAACTTATTTTATATTGTTCACTATAAAATATGCATTTTTATTATACTGTGCTTACATTGTTTCATGGCACATTGAAATAAATCAATTTCATCAGCAGATGAATTTATTATAAGGTGTGGGACTACGTTTACAAACCTATACTCCATAAAAAATCTCTATAAACATCAAGTATTCACAGTATGTAAACAGAAATCTGGCCCTGTTCATTTGTTTCTCTGTTAGTAAGGCTATATTAATACACAGATTCATAACCACCATCTGCATATTCTGAATCCACCTCATGTCATACTGTATCCAATTAAGCATCCTGAGTTTGTTCTTCATTGATTACATTATTCCATCAAAATCTTCTCAAACTCTTGAGACGAAAGCTTGTTGCCATAAGAACAAGACTGCAGTAACTCCAAATAAAAGACTCTGTCCTCTGTGGTGTTAACCGGTGCCTAATAGGTTGACAGTTTAATTCTGTTATTTAAAAAAAAAACAACTACAGTAAGCAGACTGTTCCTCTCTGAATATGAAAAATGAGAGCTTGGCTAACAGCAATCAAACTCTACATGTGTAGATTTATGCAGAACAAACAGACGGACAAGCCTTGGCTCTTACCTGTGGTACATCCTATTGGTTGACTCATAGTCAGGGTTAATAGGGTCTTCATATCCAATCTCTTTGGCCCTTTCTCGCTCCTGATACATGTAGGCCCCACGCACCAGCTTGGCAGCAAAGTGCCAACCCTCACGTCGAGACAATTCTACATCCATAGTTACATTGTCATAGGCCTCCTGCAGAACAAAAGGAGGAGGACTGATTCATGAAAATCAAGTCCTCTAAGTTTAGGTACCAGTTTTAAAACATGTTTTATATACAGAGCTGACCGCATTCCATGTTTATTACAAATGGAAATGTGCAATGATATACCTGCTTTATTTTTTACTGAGGATTAGTCGACTTAATCTGGGTTACATGTCCTATCTACCTTTACATAATAAATAAAATGACATGTGTATAAAAAGAAACAAAGAACTATGGAAGACAAACTCTGTAAAACGTGAACAAGGCACCAGGGCTGAGGTTAGCATCTGAGCAAACCATAAGAATTTTAGATAGACCAATCCAATGTGGAGATGATGTATAGCACCACAGCATATCAGCACAGTGGCAGGGCAGAGGGGGGATGATTTGGGCTTGGTTTCCAGCCACAGGACCTGGACACCTTGTATTCTATGTATGCAAAAGGATTTTAGAGTCAAATATGAGCTCATTAGTTAGCTTGGATTAAATTGGGTAATACAAAAGCACAGCAATCCAAAAGACAAAAATCTTTTAAAAGAATCAAGGTATTAACCTCTCAATCAACTCGAGACCTGTGCGTAAACAAATGCCCACAAATGAACCAAAGCAACAACGTTTAAACATTCCTCCACAATGATGTGAGAGACTGCAGAACTCATACAGAAAATAATGACTTCAGTTTTTCCTATAGGCAGTTCTATAAACTATTGAACTATGAGGAGTATTTGGTTTTTCACAGGACTGCACATAGCTCTGCGAAAATGTTCTTTTTCACGACTGTAAATAACAGCAACATAAAAAATAAAACACTCACAATAAACCTTATGTTGTAACCAACAGATAATATTCTAAAAATACAACTATTATGAACCTATGCACTTTTGATATCATAATGATAATAATAAAAATGCTGAGAAAAACACTTTAAAAAAAATAAATCACCATATTTCCACCACTATTGTTTTCTCGTCTTTGTCACGTCACCCTTTCGAGCCCAGCTTGGCTGACTAATAGAAATCTGTTTACATGCTGGCATTTGGACCTGTCACAGCATGTTTTCTTCGATAAAAATTACAACGGCTGTGTCACTGGATCTCATTAATAAAGAGAGGAATCTCCATCTGTTTTGGTTTTATTTGTTTGGGGTTTTTTGCTATTTTCAACAACTGTTCATTGGATCTATTTCAAACACACTGAATATATTACTAACCTAAAGAAGCACATTGTCAAAACCTGGGGTTTCTTGTGAGCTGAGAACATGGATTTAATCACTCAGTGACAATAACAATCCTCCCATTCACCGCAGGAACATTTTGAATAAGCAAGGCATTAGTAGAAGTTTGCAGCTTTGAAGATCTGTTTTTGTGCCAGCTGTAGGCCCCGACCTTTAGGTAGCATTGATAGGTGTTGAAAATGACAGGCTTTTCTCTGTTGTAGGTCCTCTGCATCTCCAGTGTTAGTCTGCTAATGGCTGGCTGGAAATAGGTTTGCTCTGCATCCACCATCAAACGAACACCACTCTCTAGGGCATGCTGAAACATGAAAGATCTCATTAATTTGGTGTAATATCATCTAATATCCTAGAGTTTCATTAAAATAGTTTTCAAGGTTGAATTAGTGAACATTTTTTATTAAATAAATGAAACAAAAGAATCAGTGATTCTTAACACCGTGACATTAAAACACAGTAATAATAATAATCCCTGTAATTTGTTTTATTATTATTATAATTATACCAGTGCAGCTTTTATAGACTATAGTACCTATATACTTAAGGAAAGTATATCATATTTACAAGATTTACAAATCTCATTTAACCGATACACATAAAAACATCTTAATAACCACATATAATTGATCTATAGGTATTTATTCATAGTAGTTAAACAGCAAATTGCCTCTAAGTGTGGGCATGTTCATGTATGGTAATCAGTCCTTGTGGCTGGTATGTAATTACCTTCGCCAAGACATCTACACGCTGTAACATCCGCTTCATTTGTTGCTCCTCCTCTACAGTGAACTTCCCTAGCAGAGGCTCCAGCTTACCTAGCTATGAACACAACCCAGGAGAGAATCCACTGTGAGATACTAATAAACCAAATATCACACAGCATGACACCTATTAGTGCTTCCCACTTTATCCAACCATGAGCTGGCCTGATTTCAAGACCACAGATGTATGCAGTCTAACATGCCCAGATTCTTCACACACAATTGATCCAGGCTTTTTCTTAACCCAGGGCTAAGTCATTCACCCTAGAAATTCCAATGATCCCAGATATTTACTCCAAAACTTGCTTGAGAAAATCTGCAGTTAAAGGTTGCAGACTTTTAAGTAAATAAAACTCCAAATGGCTGTTTACTATTTGCAGTGTAATTGAGCTGATTATGTCCAAGGTCTGGTTATAGTAAAATAACTTCAGATAAGAACATTTAAACTGCAAAAAGCCCTTAATTTTCACTATAGCAGCCAGAGAGCAAAAAAACATTTAGTAATGAAGTCTTTATTTTAAATGTCATCACAATGAATTACTAGTTTTGTTTCAGTTTTTCCAGTTGCTTCTGAAATGAACATATTACAACAGGGAACAAAAATAATTGGATCAATAACAACAGCCTATGGCAGCTACAGTACATTTGAATGAATTGCTTAGAAGTCAGAATTAGCTCAGCAGGTGCAGCTGACACTTAAAACTCTCCTGCAACCTGAAAGCATGCCAAACTTGGAGCAGTATTATATAAGTCAACTGTAGTCTCCAAGGAGTAATGGTAGAAATATATTTTAAAAGTGTTTTTTAATTTTGAAAACTGTTTTCTTTAATCTATTGTATTTCCACCAAAAAATCTCTCTCTTTTTCAGGATTCTATGCTACTGACCTCAACATTTGGAACAACAAGCAGATCCGATATCTTTGTCCTGTCATCTATTAGGCTGTTCCAGTCAAGCATGTCAATGCATCTGTCAGGGAAAAGGATGGAAAGTATTACAGGAACAGTGTTTTGGCAAAACTATTACCAGAATCTTTTTGTTACCAGAATCTTTTAGGGTTTTTTCTTTTTTTTGGTCTTACTGGCCACTTTGTGGATAATTATGTTTTTAAAGATTAAGTGAAAGATATATTTATAGCTACACCCTTTCTATTATTAATCATTACTTTTATTACTTGCCAGATTTTGTCAGGTTAGAAGAAAGGAAAGTGTTGATTATTTCTTCCATTTGTCAGAAGCAGTAAAATATATTAAAGTGATCATATTTTATAGTATTAAACATTGTATAAAATAAATTATCAAATGCATGAACTAAGAATATCCTCTTTAGTTTAATTTACTTTATGAAATTAATATTAGTTTAAAATTTCCATACCATTTTTTTCATGAATTAATTCTTCTGCAAAACTGCTTCACAACTAATGAAATATTTCTCTGTGTGCAACACACGTCTTTTATGACTATTTGAGAAGTCTGGTCTCGCTTACCCTGTCGAGTCCTCTTTCCTTCCTGTAAACCAGCCGTAGAAGTCACCGTTTGCACCCAGTTTTGTCATGAATTCCTATGAGAATACAGAGATTTAAAGTTCTGCACAACACATACACTAACAACATCTCTTGCATTGTCCCAGTTGTGCATTTATGTAAATGTAAAACCTATCTGACATGTTTAGCACATATTACACAAGTATCACCATAATTCATCAATACGAAAAACATGGAAAAAGAAAAAAATTACTACCTGCAGTTGTGTAAGCTCCAGCCTCTGCTCTAAGGCCTCCAAGCCATCTTTACCCTGCTGTGATGCTAGGAAGGTGAAAAACCGCCGCCATTTCACCAGCACCTCTGACAACTGGAGCTTTTGTAGAAAAAAAGTAGTGTCATTCAGCAAGACTAAAAGCTTACACTGACTTTTTCATCGCTCTTTAGTGCCTACCAGAAACTGAGGTCGTCCTAGTGCAGTCATTTTGATGGCAGAAAAACCATCCATTGAACTCCCACCTACAAGTGGCACACAACATTAAAATAAATTAAATGATAAAAAGCTAAAGATAACAGCGTGATGGTACGATAGAATGATGTCTGGTGTCATAGACGACACCTTCAATGCAAACACAGACAAGTGTGGCTTCTCCTGTGTTTGCCTACCAGATGCTTTGATGCATTTGATAAAGGTTTCCATATGTTGGTCACATTTGGCCTCGTCAGCATAGAAATATGTGCGGGCTCCGGTCACTCCCCCACGGCGGTCGCTGAATTGTTTGTGCACTTGATATTTTCTCTCTCTGTGGTCCTTGCCTGTGAGTGAAAAACACATTTGCATATCATTACTTTTGATTACATCACACAGTACAGTTTGTCCACAAATGAGGGGAAAAAATAAGGCAGCTTACCTATGTTCTCTTTCTCTGCAGCGGACACACATGAGCTAAAACAGAAGTTATATGAAAGGATAAAAGATAATTGGTCCTGAATTTAAGCAACTTGAAAAATGTGAAAACTTGCACTTTTTTCTGTGAACATTGTGGTCTTGTGGCAGTGGCATGCTCGAGGCTGCAACTGTTTACTGATGCTTTGCTGAACTGCTGCTGCTCACCCTCTGCAGAGGGGAGTTGCAGCATCACTCCACACTTGACCTATTCCCCCCTCATCATAAGGCACAGGGGAGCTCATGTAACCAAACAGATGACTAAACAGTAAGCATCCTGGACATCAGAGACATCAAGAGGCTTCAAAGCCAGGAAAACTAAAGGGAGCCATATTCTTTTAACTTTGCTTGCTTTTGACAGGGGCTCTTTTTAAAAGCAAAATCTACAATGGAGTCCATCTGACATGTGTACTATTTTAAATGTTTTTTTTTCTTTTGTCCTTCCCTTGCATGATAGTGTTTTATGTACAATCTGCTTATGCTTAAAAATAAAAGAGATATTTACTATTTCCTAGACATTTTTTGGTATCTTTTAGATACTATTGATTGATTTTCAGCCCTAAAAAATAAGACACCAAATTTCAGAAAATTAAATTGAATTAAACAGCTTCAGTGGACAGTTTAGGTGTCAAATGACATTTGTGTTATGCTGTCTGTGTCACATTTGGGATATACTTTATCGCTAGCACAAAACACTGGCACCCAGCTGCTTTAAAAAGCATGCAAGCCTTCAAAAGCGTGCATTTGTCAAATCTAAAGTGTAAAACTGGGAATGTATTTTTAGTATAGATGGTCTACACATGTAAAGGCTGTCACTGTAAATATCATGCGTTCAACATCAAGCCAGGATTTGCTTCTGTTCCTTATACAGTATCTTCCTTCTTTTGGAAGAAACTGACTAATGTTGTTGCTATCTTGACATATGACTGGAGAGCTTGTCAAACGTGCTGTCTCAGATCGAGCTGGCTTAATGTGCCTTGTCCTACAGTCTCAATGTTTGAAGGTGTATGTTTGGCAAACAATATCTTTCTAGGCTCAGATTTGATACCTCGCTTGATGTTTCTAAGCAGGCATCCCCCAACACAAAGAATATCAAAGCTGTGCCGTGACATCTTGTTACTAGTGATGAGGTTTAAAAAATATATGCAGTTAAAATAAAAGGGAGTTTATAGCAAAGAGCTTACTAAGGAGTTTTATCACCTTACAGAATGTGATAGCATGACAAAAAATTAAGAAAATTATGTCTGGCTCAAGATGTTATCACTGTCAGCTGTCACTCTATGTCAACAGACTTAACCATAAGATACCTGAATGCCCCATTTATTCATCACATCTGAGCTTTATAAAACTAGAGATATACTGAGAGTTAGAAAAGGTCAGTCTTTTTTCCTCAATATTAACTTTTTTGTTAAGTATATTTGACAAGTACATTTGTCATTTTTACTTCAAAGAAAAAGGAATCAAAATATTCCCTTTTCTCTACTGATTTGTCTCTGAAACATCTCCAAAGGGGACCAAAATGGCATTCATGAATTACTCATAATGCATGAATGCCCAAAGCTGCAACTAAAGTAAAAGTCCTGCTATTGCCCACAGAGATACTGCTTGCATAAGGTTTGCACTGTTGTCCAAGTTTACATCATCTCACAGATCACTTAGGAATCCCGTCACATGGGCTGCACGAGGCAATACCTAGCAAGTGAGAAATTCTCTTCAGCCAGCCAATTCCACACTAGAAAGCCACAAGTATGCCAACAATTCATGGTGTAAAGAAGATCGACCTCCTGGCTGCAATAAAAACATATCTATATTTGGTATTAAACTACAGGAAAATGCAAAAAATGTGCTTTTGCTTTGTGTTATTTTTTTTAAATCTGTAATATGTGTAATACAGACAAGCATAGTCTGAATTCAATGTGTCTTTGACAGTAATTGCATGCAATTTTGGGCCTGAACCAATTGTGAAATTCTAGGTCAATACTGACATGTAAAATAACAGTATAGATTATTTTTTTTTGTATTCCCCATTTTGTGCAACAAAAATTTTGTGCAAAAAAAAATCATTATCAAGAAATAACTTTTTGGAGTTATTCGCTCCTTCACCACATTATAGCTGTTCTCACAAATGAATTCCAGGCAGTGTTAGAGCAGTTAAGTCAGGGCACTGTCCACAATTGCCCTGTATCCTGTACAGCATAACAGGAGATCATATCAATCACAAGTGTTCATAAAACTGAAATTACTCACTTTGGTTTAGGTGAGAGCTGATGCATGGGTAAGCAATTGTCTGTTCTATTCTCAGATGACTGCATTAGACATTACACCGACATTTTACCAGGGCGCTGGCAGGGTAAAAACTGTTAAATGTGCAATTCAGCTGCGTCAACCACTTGTTTTCTCACATACAGCTCCACTGGGTTGTTTCGATAAACGTTCAGGGCTGCAGTACAGGTGTGAAAACAAACAAATTAGGGACAAGGGATCCAAGAAATCAAGACTAGAACATTATTAGGACACAGCAAATATCAGCCACTGCAATAGGTGAAGGTCATTTAAAATTAATAAGCTGATGGCAGTCGGCAAAGCAAATACTGCCTAATATATTGGTACATCACTGTGTAATACCTTTGACCTTATCCAACCAGATGTTGGGTGAGGTGTGGGGGGGCTGGAGCCTATTCCAGCTGACACTGGGCAGGAAGCAAAGAACAGTCTGGACAGGGCACCAGTCTATTACCCATGCTAACACATTCCAAACCTTCAACCAATTTAGAATTACACATTAAACTCTGGTGCATGTCCTTGGACAGTGAAAAAAAAAACCTGAGCACAAAGATGTGCATGTTAGGCAACAAGCATGTCAAAACCCAAAACCTTCCTTCTGTGAGGCAACAATGGTTATCACTGCAACCGGATTGAGTCTATTGTACTATTAAGTAAAGTAATAGAATTTTCATACTCCATCTCTTTCCGCTCCGCTTCCTCCTGACTGATGTCTTCCTCAACACTATAGTCCAGGACAGAGCCGACGCCGAAGGAATGGTTCTTCTGAATCAGTGGCTTGATATCATTGTGGTCCTCACCAGCCACAAACTGACCATAAAATGTCATCTTCATAAACTGGTCAAAGCTTTTCTGGCCTAGAATCTTCTTAGCTAGACCCATTATCTAGGCAAAAAGGAAAGGACATTACATTTTCTGATTAGTAATTCTAATATGTTTTGGGCTTTCATCATGTATTTTACATCGTCCCCATTGATTATGTAAATATGTCATAAGTGTGCCATGCTGGATGTGTTTTAATGCACTCTACTCCCATGCATATAACTACAATAACAGGACAGCTGAGGTTATGTAACATGGACTGGATAGTTGAAAAACAGGTTGTAACTTGAGAGGTGTGCATTGCATTTAAGGGTGGAGCGGAAACTGTTAGGCCTGTCTTCATATGAGAACATATATAGCATACAGTACATTACTTTACATACAGCCTATGGTTCAGATTTGATCAGCTGACAGAACTTTTGTTTACCTTCAACACTACTTATGACTGACATAAATGGGAATATTCCCATATTGGTTTGAAAAGAAATTGTCAACATCACTGCCAATGGTATATCTATTAGTAAAAATTAACATAGTAGCAATTAAATTGTATTATATAATATATAATATAATATTGTATTATACTATACAATTTATCGCCCAGTGACTTGCTTACACGTGTTTTCTTTGATTGTGACATCTCATTTCCTTGTTATGCGAACGTTTCACATAGAATTCAGTATTTATGCTCAACTTTATTAAAAAAAACTGTAATTAGAAAGTGATCTGAACACCTAAAGGCACATTAACAAACAGACTTCGTGTTAAATTGCCGGGCTGCGCGGTGAGATAGCACCTCATTACCTCTTTGTTCTTATCAACCAGGAAGTCATATGAACAAAGTTTGAAAACCACCAAACTTCTGAGCAGCTCTAATGAGTCTTTGCTCTTGTAAGCCTCCCGGGTCTGCTCAAAGTCTACGGAGATCTCATTAGCAGCGGCGGCGGCGGTGCCTTCTCTCCTTCTCCCTCCTCTCCCAGACAGTCCGGGACACTCTGACCCGCCGCGGCTTCTGACACCGTCATGCTCCGTCTGGGCTGGCGAACTGGAGGTCACGGTGCAACGGACTGCTCGGTTTAAGACTAACCATTTAAAGTGAATGTCCGCGCTCGCCCGTTTGAGGGCTGGCACGGTTTTGACGTAAAACATCAGCGGATAGCTGGGACGGATATCAGCGCTGAGGTGAAGCTAGCACACCATTAGTGTTTGCTAGCTGCGCGTGCGTGCCTCAGTGTAAACAAACTCGGGCCCGAACGGGCACATTAGCATCACTTGGTTGGTGGATTGAGACGGTGACGCACTCACGTCTTCGTTCCTGAAGTTTCCCGCATCGCTCCACCAGTGCGCGTTTTTTTTTTTTTTTTGTGAGCACGTTGCATTGTTGTAGGTATTATTTAATGGGCAACACTGGCACCTCCCGCAGAAAACACGAGTTACCATGACGCATAAAGGTACAAAAAAAAAATGCTTGTTTTACATTTCACTACACATTAGGTATTTTGCTGATAAACATCTTGTTCACCGTGTTACACTCATGGATGAAATGATTAAATTTCTTAGGATATGACTTAAAACATTAAAATTAGCTGTATTGGTATTTCTTTAGCTGAATTTGTCATCACTTGTTATAGCTAGATATATCGCTACGGCCTCCTTCCTCTGCTTGTCCTCCACTACTACGTCCGGTATCAGTCCCACAGGTCATTCTTATCCAACCTTGGGGGCGTATCCCATCTTGACCTCGGGACTTCCAAGACCATACACTGCGCAGATGTACTGTGCCAGCCACTTGGTTATGTAGTTGCATGTATGCACTGTCTGCCAGCATCGTGCAACAACACTGTCTGCATACATAGATAAATGGTACCCATATGTTCTTATCCTAATTATGTTAAAGAAAAAAATGACGCTTTATTATGAAATGGGCACATTGCATAATCATGTCAAACTTTTACTCAAGTTTTCTTGGATAAAACTTTGTTTAATTACCTGTAAATTAGTATTCATTTCGGCGTTTCCATCATTTCAGCAGTGGTTGTTTTCCACTTTCAGACGAAGCAATATGTTGTAAATGTGTAGGACACAACTTAGTCAAAATAAGATTTACAGAAGACACTGCTATATAGGCAAGAATGTGAAATGCGTATAGTGCTGCAGTTTGTTAAAATGAAGTCAAGGATACAAAATCACTCATACAAAAGTGATATGTTCAACTTACGTGCGACGCACTTTCAGAGGATTTAATGCAGGGTACTGTCTATCAGCATCACTGCGTTCGTGTTGACAGATGGGGGAGCTATTGTCTCAGTTGTGGGTAATACACTGCTGCCCCCTGAAGCCACCACACAAAGGCTCACACAGGATCCATTAATAAAAATAAAAAAAACTACTTAAAAATACGGTTTGGTTAAAATGCGTATTCTTCTATAAATCATATCTATAATTTTGATAAGTCTAATTCCAAGATGATCTATGTACATAACTTTTGATAATAAATATAATATTTCCACTAAATGTCATCAATGTAGGTAATTACCTCTACTGTTTGTTAAAATCTAAGAGCGGAGCACAATATATTTTTTTCTTTATTTCTTTTTAACCCCTTTTCTTCTATCAGACCCTGTTGCGCACAGGCTTATGTAAATTTGGTGGCTCACGCATGGCGCACTGAGCCAAAGATAGAGTAACAAATCAGGAATTTCCCTTCTGCCACTCCTGAGAGCGCAAGAGAGGACCAAAGTTAAGGATTAAGCGCGTCTCCTTCGAGAGGAAGAAAAGCGACATAGTGACACTCTGCTTTATTTTAATTTTATTTTTTGTAAAGATTATCAACAGTCTACACATTCCCAGAAGCTCCGAAGACACATTTTGGCAAGAGAAAAAAATATTTGATTCATTTTGAGTCTGGCGGCATGTGGCTTATGACCTCTTTCAAGGAATAAGTAACAACAGGAGAAAAAACGTTCACTAAGACTACTGCGATTGCAACTTTGGGTTTATGACTTTTTCTCCTTTGCGGTTGGAGCTGCTGTCGCTGGTCAGTTTTGGAAAGTTTCTCGATGGCGTAGGTGGTGGCGAGACTTTTTAAAACACCTTAAGAATTTATTAGCCTATTTAAAAGGGATGCGCATTCGTTTTATGTGCATTAAAGAAACTGGAGTGTGCAAAGTACACTGAAACCCAACCGTCGTAACTTTTGGATGAGGGTAATGCGGAGTAAATACGGCGTCTAGAAGGATGCTGCTGCTTGTACAATGGAAGTAAAGAACTCTTTTACTTTTCTTGCGTTGGTTTGTCTTTTCTTCTGCTCCGGTTTCAGCCAAGAACTCAACTCCAAAGGCAGGAATGTGTGCAAAGTACCCGGGTAAGCATGCAGGGGGGAAAATGGGAGCTATTCAATTTGTTGTTACTGCAAACCAGCTTGTACAATAAGATTTCCGTCTGACATTTTTTGCTTCTTATTCTCCATTTTCAGGGGGGGATGGGAACTTCTTTCAAAAAAGTTCCGCTAGAGTTGGGAAATAAGTAGCTATTCAAAGTATGTTTTATTTCTTGTTTTATGGAAAAATGCGTAACTTCATAAATTTGACGTTTCCATTGGTGGCCTTGTGCGTAAATAGTGGCCCTCCAAAGTCGCCGAATATTTTGTAAAGACATGCGCCGTATTTACTATTTAACAGATATGTATTTTAGGTCAGTAGATCTTAGAAACACTTTTTTTATGCATTATGTCACGTCGACCCACTCCCCCCCTCTCTCCCTTACATATAACGCGCTCCCTGTTCAGTGTAGCCATAGCAAGATAGCAAGAGGAGAAGTCCATTGAAGAAAAGCATAGCTATACAGATGTGTGTGCTACATCTGGAACCGAAATGTTTTTGTTGCTCTGAAGAGGGCGCCCTTACAGACCCTTACAGCACTCGTGGCACTATTTCTTAGTGTGGTTGATAATGCACTTTTGAGAACTAGATTTTGGGAGAGTTAATGAAACGCAAAAATGACAGGATTTAGGTTAAAATCCTGTCATCAAAGTAAGTGATCCTAAAGTGATCCTAAAGGCATTTCTCGGTGATCTCCTGAGCCTTTCAGTAACTTGTGTAAAAGAAAAGCATCCAAGCCCATAATTGCTGACTGCAGTATCCATGCTGGAACTGATGTTTTGAATTTTGTAAATTGTGGTAGGCCAGAAACAGCAAATGTAATCCAGGGATCATTTTCCAGTATGTTCTAAACAATGTGTGATAAGTAACCATGTACTTGTAGCTGAATACTTTAGGATAGATGAGCTTAAAATGACAAAAAAAAGTGAATACTTTTTTTATGCTGAAAATGTTATCAGACCAAAAAAGAGAGAAAATAGCTTATCTGAAAAGCCACACACTGTATTTTCCTGTGCACTCAGAAAGAAAGTAATCAGCAGCTGCTCTTCAAAAGCTAAAGTTGCGCTGTCATTTTTCCTCACTGGGAAAAATGTTGGCATTTGCCAGAAAGGAAATTCTGGCATAGACTATTGTTATACTCTATGAAGTTTTCAGCGTGCTGTGCATGACCTCCATTGCTCTACAAGTTTGATATTTTGCCCCTCTTTGCACTTTTCAACATTCATGACACTGAACTCACCATTCACTTGTCTTTTTTTCCCCCACTATTCATTTATTGTTCTATTTTTATGGCCCTGAATCATATGAATAGAGGGAAGTAGTTCATTATTTATCACAACTAGTCAGCATTTCCAATATGTCTCCTCATAGTGGAAAATCAACTGTTGAATCTGGCTGGAATGGCAATACATCCTAAAATCATTTGCCGGTCCCCTCAATACTCATTGTTTTCTAGCTTCAAGTGTTCCTAACAGTGTTTTGAGAATGCTAAAAGCTGTTGGCTTTGTGATGTTTGCAACACTGATTCAGAAACCTTCTTTTCAAATCAGTGAAAGAGCAGCAATTGAGGTCGTCTGTGAAAGTAGTTCGTGCATTCTTTCTGTGGTAATGAAAGGGACACAGGTCTTCAGCATGTAAAGACCAAATTAATTCCATTAAACAGTGAATGTAATTTCTCCTTCTGCATTCTGGCATGGATTGGATTAATGTTAAAGGTTAACAAAGGGTCAATTATAAAGGGTCGATTACAGTTCAAAATTTTCCAGTCCAAATTTGGTGTGGCACACTTGAAAAAAACAAAAAAACGAAACACAAAACAAACAAACAAAAACACCTAAATTCTAAACAAAACTGTATGAAAAAGAAAAAAAAAGATTCTTTAGAAAAATTTCTTTCATACAAGTCAAGTAATTCAGAGGTTTGACCAATGATCTTGAACACGTGCCGGTTTTGGCAGGATAATAGGATAGTGCTACTCCCTTCCCATCAACTGAACACAAACTGCCATCTTCAAACAATTTAGGGCAAGCTGACGTGTTGCAGGGGCCCCACAGAGGTCACCAGCATGGGAGGAAGAGGACATGCAGCCGTTCTTTCCTGTTAGGCCCAATACTTGTCTACAAAATTTTGTCTCTGAATATTCACACTGTATCACAGGCTGGGGGAGGCTGAAAAGCCTATAGAGCTTCAGGGGCTAGTAGCTTTTGAGTGTATATGTCTTGTAGAAATTGGAATGAGCCATATTGAGGTAATTATACAACAATGTGCTAAGCATATGTGTAATGCATGGTGCCATGCTTGCATTTGCAGAATTTGGCAACAGCTGCATCAGTAAGAAGCGCAAAGCCTAAAAAGCAGGAACTTTGTGTGAATGTTGTCACTTGAAATATATTTGTTTTACTTTATTTTAATCAAGTGCTTCATCTTTCCCCTCTCATTCTGTACCTTTTTCTCCCCAGATCATCAACACCAGTGTGCTGCAGTGGATGGGGGCAGCTAGGAACTGAATGTCTGACACGTATGTACCACACTTAGAGCTAACATTTAGCAGCATGTCATATGGCTCATTGTGCACACCAATAGAATAATATGGCCTATACTTTTCACCTCAGCCCTCTGTGAAGGCAACTTCACCTGCAAGGACAATGAGGTGTGTGTCAGGCCAAATGAATGCCGTTGTCGTCATGGATACTTTGGAGCTAGCTGTAACACCAGTAAGAATATTTTTTTCTCACTTTATTTTTCATTTTGTCTCATTCCTGGTATTTAGCAACTACACTCTGCATGTTAAATATAAATGTTCCAGTATAGTACTTTTGGCAGTCAGTTTTCCAAAATATTGCTTATTGACTTAACAAGAGACAACAAATATCTTAAAAAGTTGGCAAAGACTAGTCCAAAAAACAGGTGTTCAGAATTCATGTACCTTCAATAGTTTGGATGATGACCAAATGACCAAATACATGTATAATAAATGGCATTCTTTATGCATCAGCTAGTTCTTACATTTCTCTCAAATTAGTTATCATAACATGCTTTTACACAAAGTTTCAATGTCATTGTTTGTAGCTCAAAGCACTACTGCGCCTAAGTACAACCTTCCAGTTTTACTAGTATTTGTAGTCTTACACTCTGTAAGAACTTTTCCTGATAACACTGTCTTTTAACAGAGTGCCCTGCAGAGTACTGGGGACCAGACTGCAAGGGAGAATGTCACTGTTACCCCAATGGCCAGTGTGATGATTTGACCGGCGAGTGCACCTGCAACCACAATCGCTGGGGACCTAAATGCGAGAATGTTTGTCTTTGCCAGAAGGGCAAGTGTGACCAAGAAACAGGAAAATGCACATGCTATCCTGGCTTCTGGGGTCCTCAGTGCAACAACAACTGCTACTGCAGCATCAATTCAGTCTGTGATGTAATGACAGGACGATGCTTGTGCAACCCTGGCTGGACTGGGAGGAACTGTGCACTCCAGTGTAACTGTAACAATTCACCATGCGACCAGTTCTCGGGACGCTGCCAGTGCAGGGAGAGGCTTTGGGGTCCACGCTGTGAGCGAAACTGCCAGTGCGTCTATGGCAAGTGCAACCAGGCTGATGGTTCATGTACCTGTCTGCCTGGGTACCGTGGGAAGTTCTGCAGGGAGCCATGTCCTGCTGGATTTTATGGTCAAAACTGCAGGATCAGGTGGGATTATATATTTTTTAAAGTAGGCAGAAAGCAGTGTACCATTATTTAAACAGGAAATTCTGAGCTTTTCAGATGCCTAATGTTGAGTTTCCATGTCTGGTCCATGTGATATTGCAGGTTTGTGGTTTTTAGAGGATTAAATATCTAAAATCTTAAATCTAAACATATCTATCTAATTTAATGGAACAATGCCCAAGCAAGATTCAAGGGGAATTGGTATTCAGGAGGTAATGGTATTCACATTGTCCCACAATCATTATCACAACACAATAAACGTGCAGTACAATTGCTTCAAGTACTGCTACGGTTCAGTGTTTATCGCCTTCAAATGATTAGAGCAGGAATCTAAAGCAAACTAATACAGCTGGTTTCATGAAGATTTTGATCACTGAGCTGTCTCATTACATTTAGATAAGAGGAGACAAAAAAAAACTCTGTGTTTCGTTGGCTGCCACCAGGTGTGGGCACTGCAAAGGCCAGCAGCCCTGTAAAGTGACAGGAGGAAGCTGTAATACATGTGAGAGAGGATGGAATGGGACTCGGTGTGATCAGCTCTGCGCCAAGGGCTTTTTTGGTGAAAACTGCCAGGAAGTGTGTCCTACATGTAAAGATGGTCACCACTGTGAGCCCATCTATGGCAAGTGTTCGCACTGTAACCCTGGCTGGATTGGGGACAGGTAAAAAAAAAAAATGCACACACACGTACACACACACACACAGACACACACAAACACATACACAAATGTGTAAAGAAAAGAGCATGCTGTTTTGTTATTTAGTATTCCCTTTTAAATACTTAACTACTAGCTATTACAAGACTATTTCTGGCACTGTGGTAATGACCATGACTCATACTTCTAAGCTTTAAAATTACATTATGTGTAATCAAGACATTCTTTCTGTGTGTGATAGGTGTGAGGTGCGCTGCCCCAATGGCACATATGGCGAGAACTGTGAAAACAACTGCAGTCATTGTTTTAATGGCATCTGTCATGTTGTCACCGGAGAGTGCCTCTGTGACCCAGGGTTTTATGGCACATAGTAAGTTAAACGACACCTCAAAGATAAAAACAGCCTTGTTTATTCCCTTGACAGCTGTACAGTATGCAGTGGCAAAGGGTGGAATGTGGTGATATGATGTTTGTAGCACATTTATATATCTGGGGACTTAAAAGGTTGAGTTTGTGTTTTGATGCATGTGTTTAAACTAATAAAATAAAATTTAGGAACGAAAAAAGCAAAATTCTCTCAAACACAGCAGAAACGATCCCCTTCTTTCTTCTTTTGTACCATGTAACATACTGGTTCTCAGACTCAACATTAAGCAGATGTTTTCTGTCTCTTCTCTGTTCTCTCAAGCTGCAATATGACCTGTCCAACTGGCCAGTATGGAATCAACTGTAACCAGACATGCTCTTGCCATGACAAGAACTGTGATCGTGTTTCTGGTGCCTGCCATCTCCGTAAGAAAATCTTTATTTTTACTTGTAGTTTTTTAAGAGCAAACTGATGTGTTGCGGTTAGTGAGTATGTCAGAAACTAGTGGGGCTTTTTTTTCTCCTAACTTGAACAGATATTTCTTACTTTATACTGTACACACCAAAAGAATTCAAATGCTCTGAACTGTTTATTTGTAAATTACATGCCAGCAATACTGCCTGCATATTAAATTTCTAATAGTTGGCTGTATATGCTGAGTAGCAACAAATACATCTATTTAGGTCAGTGTGTGTAGTGGGACACCAAAGGGCCTTGATTGTGTTTCCAGACCTAGACCGGTGTCCTTTTTATGGTTGTGTTTGTTGGCTCTGTTCCTGTCCAGCCACAGAAGAGAGAAAGGAAGGAAGAAAAAAAGAAAGGGATGGAGGAAAGGAAAGAAAAATGAGAAACTGGAATGGATACAGAGAATAGAGAAAAAAATACTGTTTGGAAAGAGATTATTGGAGGCAGACGTGGAGAATATCACACACAGAGACTGGATGAATTTTGGCTAGTGAACATGATGGGTGGTGGCAGGTTGGTCAGTGATAACCTAACCGTTTGCTACTTTTACCTCAACTCCATTCCAAATTGAGGGTGACAACATGTCAAGGACAGACCACCCAACAACCAGAGACGTATGTGACAGCATAAAACCTAAGGCTCACTGCTTTTTTACTCCTGTGTGTTACTTCTCTTCTGGTGCTTGTCTCTCTTTCCCAATACTAAATGTTGTCCATAACTGTATAATACACCACTGATTGTCTTTGGGGTGTATCAAACTTCAAGTGGGAGGAATGCTAATAAATCTTTGATATATGATGAAGGGTCTATAATAAAGAGGGGGTGAGAGGAGGAAGCTAATTGCAGAAAATCAACAATAAAAGCCCAGTTGGTCTTAAAGGGGGCAGCGCTATAATCTACAGTTATTGTCAAATCTGCCACATTAATAAATACACTAGTTAAACACTATATTATGGTATCTTCAATGCGATTTCATATTAATTCGTAATAGTGTACTACATGCCACGCTTTTTTGTTTTAGCTATGACTGAGAGCTATTTGTTGAAACTGGCATTCAGACTTCACCAACACATTGTGGCACACCCACCATTCCCTGCATTTTGTCTTTCAGAGCCCAACCAGCGGATGGGTGTGATTGCAGCTGGGACCTTGGTCTCCTTTTTACTGATTGTCCTCCTCTCACTGCTGTGCTGCTGCTGCCTCTGTCGACACAAAGACAACCACAAGTGAGTGACAGATAGGTGCCTTCACCTCAGCGGTCCACGTTAGGGGCTTGAGTTTCTATTAGGAGGCCTGCCCTGGTTATAAAAACAGAGAAAAATATTTTCTTTGTACTTTTTCTCGCAGGTTGTTAAATTAATAAATGCACATAAATTGTATTTCAAGAGCTTTTATATATTGACATTACATTGTGAATAGCAATATGAGCAGTCCCTGAGCCCTCAAAAGAGGCAGAGGGCCAGGTTTAAAATGCCTAGTTTGAATGATTCATTTGGATTTCCATGGCGTCATCCCTTTTCAACAGCAAAAAAGCCAAACGGATCTTGTGTGGACGATTCAGCAGAATCAGCACTAAACTTCCCCGTATTCCACTGAGGAGACAGAAACTGCCCAAAGTAGTCGGTGAGCCCGAAAACTATTTCTCATATACCGCCACAGTGCTACCAGAAGCTTCTGTATTCTCTGTAATCTTTGTCTTTGATTCTTGCACAGTCTGTTAAAATGTGTATCTTTATTAGCTTCAGTAAAAGCCAGTGAATGTAATGATATTCTGTGTAAGCAGTATACCGTAGATATCAGATGGTATAAAAGCTGTGAGTTAGTGGCAATCAGTGCTTTCAAATGTTTTTAATTTTAACGTCATGTAGACAACGACGCTAATGTCTGTCAATAAGTGTAAGCATTTTCTTTTAGTGCTACCTTAGGCTGCTGCCTAGAAGATGAATAGGGTTGAAAAGTGTATGGTGGCTGCCAGGCGAGTATGAGGTTTCATTTGAAAAGAATGCACTGGTTTTAGAGCCCATTATTATTCTTGGCACTGCCAAATGCCATGTGTTCATATTATTACGACCCTAAACTTGGGCTTTTTTCTCCCTATTTTCTTTACTCTTTTCCATCATCTTCTTCACAAGAATTTTTTTCTTGTGCTGAGGAGGAGGCTGTGTTATTAAAAAGAAAGCCAGTGGTTGTTGGGGGCCCATGTGGTGGTGAGTGACGAGCTATCAAAGGCTGCACTGTTTGGGTGGACGCTGTAGCTCTGCTGCTCCATGTGGAGGTCTCGTGGTGTGTGACAGATGTGTTTGTGACCCCAGTCTTTGTTTTTTTTGGGTTTTTTGGTTTTGTTTTGCTTTTCTACAGACGTCAGAGTAGTCAACGTATTATGGGTATTTTTGCTTAGGATTCAGAGATTCCCATAGTTGTTTAAATTTTAAAACACTAAGGTTTATTATCAAATCATTTCCCATTACCTATGCAATAGGTAATGGGATGCACATTCATATGTGCATCATATCAGACAGCAGAAGCAATATTTGCTGCGCTGTTAAATGGAATTTCCAATATTTTCAAGACACTGACTTATTCTGACATTTGCTGATTCTAAAATGATTAGTTAATCTGTCTATCCAATCATTTCTCTGTATTTTGTAACATTTTGCAGACTAAAAGCATATATGGCTGGTCAGTGACACAGATCTTCCTAACCTTACTTTGAGTTGTGTTTTCTGAAAAAGACAGATGCTTTAAAATGTGTTTTTGAAGTCAGTGTAATGCATAAGGGGTTAAATCATAATGACCTGGTTTCTTTTCCAAGTCTGAGCAGCATGTGCTTTCTCATTTTTCCAACTGATTATTTAAGCTATAATCTGTCCACATTATGCCTCATTTGAAAATACAACACATGGACTGTGTTGCCTGTGTCATCCTATGGGACATTAATGCTTATTTGTGAGAAAGTACAAATCATGTGCTGTAAATAACAGCTTTACATGAAGATAAAAGGATTTCTTAAGAATGCAAGTAAAGAAAAATCTATTTTTAGGCCTTGAAAAACTAAAGTTTCATCAGTTTTAGACAGTAAATGTGAAAAATGTTGCAGTCAGACTTGAAGGCAGACCCTCATACCACCCTTCCTCTTCTCCTTCGTTTGTCCTGCATAAATCTTTGCTACCCTGTTTGCATTTGTGCTACTCACAGAAGCATGGTTTGCCAACATTAAAAACTCCAGCTCTGACTGAAGCCACACAGTCCTGCACACACACACACACACAAACACACACACATTCCAGAGGGGGGCCATAGGGCTGGAAACAGGAAGTGGTCAAATTTACCCCAGCTAGTGTCAGAATAGTGATTTATCCACATCAGGGTCAGTGGCAACAGATGTGGTAAGACCAAATGAAAATGAAACAGGGGTAGGGGAGATGGGGGCTGGGGGGTGTTGGCTCTCACCTAAAAATTCCCATGAAACTAAATTCCATTTTCAGTTTGTTTGTAGTATTTAAAAATGTTTATAGTCAGCCTATATTTGCCATTTGAGTTCTTGCTGTCCTATCAGTCAGATTTGATGGTCTGATAAAGCAGAACATGGTGGAGAAATATCTAATGTGGTCAATGTTTTGAAATGGTATGTTTATAAACAATAATAAACAATCAATGAAAATGAAGCTAAATAAACATCTGGAAACACGTGGAAGCTGAACCACAATACCCTAAATGAAAATCTTTTACATTATGCCTCTACATGCCTGCTGTTTTTTTAAATATAAGACTTTTTGAAAAACAATTTGTCTTTCTTTTCCTGAAATTGAAAAATGCAATATTAATCAGCATGGGAACTAGAATTTTAGAAGTCAGGGGTGAATTAAAGGACAGCATTTACTCCTAGCAAAGTTAGACTTGAAAAAAAAAAAACTATATAAACACACTGTCACCTATTTCCCTCTTGGTGAAACTAATGCTGTTTGCTTGCATTTTAGCATTCCTTTCTAAGCATATTTACTCCACACCCTGCACATTCGTGTCTGTCTGGCATTCCTTGCCTCCTCTGTGTCCAAATGCTTCCTCATGGACGGATGCTAAGACCAGCACCAACTGCTTTTTTTCTTCTTTATTTATCCGGGCAAAGTTTGGCTGGTATTGCAAATGTGTTTGCTGCAATACTCACAGTGTAGTTGGGAGTTATCTAATCAAATAGTCAGAATATTTTCTCAAAATCACACTTTGGGTTTTACTAGAATGACCCAGTTACTGTTATACTGCTGTATATATTCATTTTTTTAAAAACAGAAGTGTCCAAATGGCTGTAGGCTATACGCTGGCTCTGTATATTAGAATTTACATGCAACGTTGTAACATGGGTCCATGCTGTTTTAGGATGAAATATATTTTTATGTACTATTATTACTGGTGTATTATTATTCACTGCACAGATTTTTAGAGATGGACCAGGTGTTTGATCTATCAGCTTTCTTGTTGTATCCTCTAGACTTCCACCACCCTACTGAGCAACTGTGGTGGTGGAGTTCTGTTGTGGAGATGGGTCAATAATACCCTGTTGTGTGTTGGCCTTCATGCAGAGAGGGATCACAGTGGCGTCTAGTCAGCATGGCAATCTTCCTTGCTAGACTCACAGTCTGGACCAAGTAATTTTTAAGGACAGCAGTTGTTCATCGCTGCATACATCACTTGCAAAATGCCCATGTGTTAGATCGCTGACTAACATGATTGAAATCTTTGCCGTTCTACATTCCTCTGTCCTTCAGTCTATGCCTGTCTGCCTGTTGCTACACTATGAGGACCCTGCACAAGTGGTGGAAAAGACATATACAATATCTTTTTTTCCTGTATAATTCAAATATTTACTTAAGCGTAAATAGTTTTCGATCTTACATTGAAGGTAGATGTTCCATTCTGGCTTCAGATTTACTTCTATAGATAAATTAATATAAAATATAGAGATAGCAGATTGGTATGGGGATATTTTAAAATGATAATGGAAATGTAAGTCCTCTCTGTTTCAAAATACTTATGTTTACTATCTTATGACCTCTTTATATATACACGTAGTTGAGACAGACATGTTGCAACTGTTTTGACATTCAACCCTCAGTGCATAAAACACAATAGATCCCCAAAATCAAATATTTCGTTCAGGGAGTTAGACTGCTTGTTTTGATGAAAGAAGGAAACCTTTTTAAGGAACCATTTTAGATCAGTGTAAAAATAACCAAGTGAGTCATATTTCTAAGGTAAAACCTAGACTTTCAAATCAGATTGAAAGGGGCAACCTAAAATTAAATTAGAAACTAGAAATTTAGATAAAAACCCAGCAAACTAAAGGGGAAAACATGACTCAATCATGTTGTTTTTGGAGAAAAAGTTGAAAGCACAAAATGCTCAACACAAAGTCACATGGTTTGAGCCACATGGATTCACATGGGAAGCAAGAGAATAAACTTCAGACTGGTTTATGGTGACAGATAAACCAGACTTGTTTGCTATAATGGGAGAATATAAAAACAGCCTCTAAGCAGATAGTCTGCTGGATTTTCTTCTTTTGTAACATTTTAAAAGTGCATCCATATCAAACGCTAATACAAATGCAGCAAGAATATAGAGAGATACATTCCTGCAAGTCAGTCTGCAAAAATCTAGCTGTAGATCTCTTAAACTAGCAAATCGTTTTAGGTATAATCAAAAAAAAACATCTAAAGAAGCCATGATTTGTTCTTGGCCAGTGTCCTGGTAGTTAGGGGATTCCTTCCATAGATGGTTTATCTAAGGTCTAAACAAACGCATGGACCCGTGTGTCATCGGGAATATAAACAGGAGCATCTGATGTGGCCGGTCATGCAAGTTAACACCCAGTACGGTTTAGTCCGGTTCACACCAGATGGGAAGATTAAGCCTAAGTACCCTTCAGAAAGCGCAGCTGTCCTGAGACTGAAGGGTTAGCAGAATGCTGTAGTGTCTGAGGACGGAAGAATGAGAGAGCAAAAGGGAGATTGTGAGAGGGAAACATGACTTGACCTACTTATCATTAGGGAGAAGACTCAGTGGAAGATGACAATGAAGAACCCATTTGCGGTTCATTTTGCTGAACCCACAAAATACTAGAAAAGATCAGCAGAGACAGTAAGCAACCACATAACATTGCAACGTTTTATCTTACCATTCAGCTCTTTATTAGTATATCGTATATTATAAAGAGTGTTGTTTGTTGGTTAAGATTTTCTAAGCAAATTGTAAAGAAAACCTGAATGTCGTCAGCTGTGGGAATTCAGCTCTAGCTAATAAATTATGAATGGCTAAACCGCTGTATGAAAATATCAGCATTTGCTTTTAGAAACTCATAGTGTCAGAGCCTTTGTTAGCTCACATGTGAAACCTAGTTTTCTACAGAGTTAGTTAAACCGATGCTTTCTACAACTTTGCTGTGAGACTGAGGAAGAGCAGACTGTTTGTCCTGTAACACGGTAAAAAAAACCTCTGACTGACCTTTTGACTTTTGCATTTGTTTTTTGTTCTCAGTAGCCCACCATGACCCAGAGAACACCTTCAACTGCAGCTTCATTGAGCCTCCCTCTGTGGCTGAACAGCACTCCCCCTCCTCCTGGTCATCCCAGGGGTCCTTCTCTTCTTTTGAGAGCGGAGATGAGGGGCCAGTTTACTGTGTTCCGCATGAAGGTGAGTAATCATGTAAAAAAAAAACAAGAGATAATCATATTCCCCAATGTGACTATCCAGTGACTCACTCACTTCTCTAATAGCTACATAATAGTTGGCATTTATGCCATTTAAATTTAGATTCTCCTTTGAGAACAAGAAGAGCATAAACAGGAAATGGAATGGTCAAGTCAGCATATTGCACACATCCAAACAGTGACTAAATCCTTAAAGTTTGGTGGAAAACACCCATTCCGTCAGTTTCCAATCTTGAACTATGAAATTGCAAATGATGCTTTAGCCACTTTTAGTCTGTTTCTCTTTGATGTGGGTCTCTTTACAAAAATGGATTTTGAGTAAGATCATCACGTCGCCGAATTGACCCAGTTATTGACCCAGTTATTTTCAGTATAATTGAACAACAGCAAACATGCAGTAAGTGTAGTGATCATATCAAGTAATGTAATGCAAAAAATCAGGATAGAAATAAACAAACACCATTTTTGAGTAACATCTCTTGATCTGCCAATGATCCACAGAATCCATGAATGACAAGCGGAGCCCCAGCCCAGCAGCAGAGAAGCCAGAAGCTGTCCCTGATGAAGATGATGCTGGTGAATACACCTCCCTGAAAGACACAAGTGTAACCAAAACAGAAGGCAGTGAGCCACAGTATGCCTTGGTCGCCCGCCTCTCCAAGCAGTCGAAGGAGGATGAGAACAATGGCAAGGATAGAGATGGCACTCCTATATTAGAGGCCAAACGCAATGGAAAGCCACCGCCTTCTCCTGGCAAGCCCAAACCACGGCCACCAGACCCATCCACTAAACCCAAGGTGTCATGGATACACGGGAATACCACAGGGTCTCCCCAGCCTGAGCAGCAGGGGGGAATTAAGGCACTTGCAGTGTCAAAGGAGAAAAAGAGAAGTTCAAGTGATGGCTCATCTAAGAGTGAAGAGTGGCAAAGAATAAAGGAAAAGCATCATGACCGACAGAAGATACAGGAGGGGCAGGAGGCAAATGCCAGTGGCTCCCCTAAAAAACACAAACCTCTGCGAGGTAAAAAGTCTGGGGATGAGCACAGCAGTCCCAGTCACATGGAGCACATCAATGGTGTTGTTCAGAATGCCCTCAAGAAGATAAGTAATTTTCACAGCTCCTCACCTGAAAAGAAAAGTGTTGACAGTTCAAAGCAGACCCCTAAGGAGCCACCCAAGAGCCCAAAGGTCATCCATCCTCATATGAACTCAGAGGCTGCTACGCTGCTTGCCGCTCAGCTCAAGGAAAAAACCCAAAGCATCAACAGGAATGAGGGAACAGGGCTGACAAAGACCAATGGTCTGTCCACACCAAGGGCAAACCGGGAGAAGCCCACACCTCCACAGAAAGCCAAGAGAACCGGCTCCACTGGATTGAGCCAGATTGAGCAAGGCTCCACCAAACCCCAGCTGCCCACCTCAAGTAGCCTACAGAAAATGGTGGCACCTGTAAAAACCAACCTTGGGACCCCTGAAGCCAAGAGCCCGGAAAAGCAGGACTTGAACGGCTCCAGGACAGGGGACCCTTTGGATCCTACACCAAAGAAGACTCCCATAAAAAAACCACCCAGGAAGAAAGGAAAGGAAGGTACTTTGGATACATCTGAAAGTAAAACACCACAGCAAAAGACAGCTATTATGCCACCACAGGTTGTGAAATAAGTGTTTTGAACTACAAATTGCACAAAGTTTATGATGGATTTGCAAAAGACTAAAATTTGTTGGAAGTTTAACCACAACATAGTTTTTCGGTCAAGGAATTGTAATTTTACTGTTAGAGTTTGGGGCGAATCCAGGACCAGTCAAGAATAAGAAGTGCTTTAAATCAAGAGGAACAGTTGAGTCATATTGGTAAGGTATATTATAATAACCTATATACATCATTGTATTACGTTTCAAGAGTCCTTCTTTTAAAGTAACAACTATATATCAGCCTCACACCACAACCTGTGCCTAAGCTGGACACAACTGTGAGAACAGTGGTGCAAAAACATAATCCAAAGTTCATTCATTTCTTTTACTCTGCAGCATGTCCACCACTATATTTTGCTTATATGCTTAGACATCCATAAGATTTTTTTTCTTTCAGTTCTACCACTGGCTTGTATGGCAACCCTTACACTGTATCATAAAAAGTTTTGAAAAATTAAACTCTGTACAAAGGGACAGAGGATTGTCCCTATTCAAAGTTTCATCCCAGTGAATAAACACTCTAGGACCACCAGCTGGTCAAATTGCAGGCATTTAACCTTTAAAGTACATCCCCATTTTTTTATTAAAAGGGTATAGTTGAAGTTCTTGGGATTGAGTTGTCTTCAGAGCATGGTGTCATCATTATCTGTCATGTGGTATTTTTTAAAAAAGCTTTAAAATTGATACTAAAAAACTTACTGAGTAATAAATGAGTTATTACATGCATTTTTTTTTTATTTAAGGGCAATGAGTTTTCATTTGATTCATTAAAACCAAAAGAGTTCCCCTTTTGAAAAACTGCGCTTTATTAATATTTTTTCAGTTTTTTCCTACCTTCACCAAAGTGCGTAGAGATAACTATACACCAAAAGTTATGAGATTTTTTTCTGTGCCTGTTCATTGCAGTCAATCAGAATTTTCAAACAAGAAGTGAAGTCATAACATAACCAAATATAAGGTGTTACATCCTTCCAAGAACATGGCCACTCAACTTGGACACACCTACAGTGCGAGCAAATCTATCATGCACTGACACCAAACTTGGTGTTAGGACTTCAGGTTATCCAAAATTTAAATTGCATAATTTGATGACTGGGGTTGCCGAATTAGGCAAAAACACATTTTTCCTACGTGACCTTGAAGCCACAGACTTAGCATGATTGGATTAAATTGATATAATGTCTCCGGCCTATTTTACTGTTTGACCACCTCATATTTGCCCGCAGATATATTTACAAATTGAATATGAATTGCTGTTGAGGTTGGATAATAGAAAAATAGCTATTCTCTATATGCTCTGCACAGGTACTAAAGGTACTAAAACTAACCAAGAAACTGGTCCTCAGAGTATACCAAGCTACTTTTGTATTTATTCTTTTCCCTCAATTAGATGTACCAACACACAGGAATACAGATCTGCACCTGAATGAGTTTAGGATATAATCCTCATCTCTTTTATGTATTTTAGATAAGGGTCTATTGATATTGATTCTTAAAAGAAACACTTTAATTTATGCTGTATTTGCTGCAGAACATCATCTCTAGCAAAAGAAAGTTTATCTTAAATTATTAAATTTTACTCTACAAGCTTTTAGCGATGTTATTCTTCACATTTGAAATTTTGACACACAGGTACACGTGAAATACTACATTTAGAATCATCTCACGAAATTATCCATACTTATGAGACAGAATTAATTCCGCTTTGAACGTTATTACTGCTTTTAATCCTTTTCTGTACAGAAATAAAGCATTTAGGGATTTTCAGCCTTTTGCTCCCCTTTGTCCAGCTATTTCATATACATGGCTTTTCCATCATTCTGCTTAACCCAAGCCATCATAATGTGCTCTTACTGTATGTTTTATTCAATCAGCTATACCACTAAACCAAAAATGAAACCCCAAAGCACACCTCATTTTATTTCATACTTTTTATTCACTTTGAATTCACTTACTTTCTGTGTGATAGAGAATCATTTTTAGTTTTGTATGCTTTATTTAAAAAAAGCATACCATTATATGCTATCCTCCTATTAATCAGAAGTAAAATATAGTTTTGTTGAAATATTCACCACGAGTGGCATTCTTTACAGATCAGACCACAGAAGAAGTCTGCCATGTGTCTCTGTGTACTTTCAGTTCAGTCAAAAAGTGAGGTTGATATCGCTTCAAAGGTATTTTCATTTCAAATTAAGTTGTGTTATGCCACCTGGTACTTTGTGGAACTAAATCTTGACTAAGATCTTTTCTACCTTAAAGGATCAGATTATCTTAAGCTATCAGAATCATGCTAAAATAAAAAGGTGTAGACTGTAAGACTAGATGGTACTCGGGTCTTATAATTTGCCTCAACTGTGGATCGGTTTAAGTGAAAAAAGCTATTTTTGCCTAATGCTATTGCCAATCTTTATTTCAACTGCTGATCCTAAAATACATACACAAAAAAATGGTGGAGTGAAATAGTCAAACTGGAATATTTCAATTTTTCTTCGAGATACACACATGAAAATAACTGTCACAATATGAGCTATAAATAATGGATAATGGATTAAAATAAGCAGAAAGTTATACCAACGTGCCATGGCGTGTTTCCGTCTGAAAAGTCCACATCACATCCTCAGCTAATTTCATGAACCAAATATTGCTGTTTTGTGTTTTTATCAAGGTACAACATATTTCTCTGGTGATTTGTTTTTTCAACATTGTATACATTGTGTAAATTTTATTATCTTTGTAAGCTGTGCTTATATGACCTTTTCAGTGCCTATATGTTTTCCTTGACGTCATTGAATTTACTTTTATGTTGAATTCTCTTTTTTGTTTTCTTTTGTTGCTTAGTTTGGGCTCTGAAGCAAACTTGGAGTATGAGTGCTTTCCTCCGGTCAAGTTTACATTGGCTTTGTAATTGTTCTCTGTTGATGTTATGTTTATGTGAAACTTAACTGCATGACGCAGAGTGTAATTATATGGCATTGATAGCTGCAGAAGAACCTTGTAACCTTTGTGTTCCTTCCATTTGTTATTATTGCCTGCAAAAAACTAACTCATACAGAAAGGGTTGTACAGTCGTACTATAATACCACTCCTGAAGCAATTCCATATACTTTTGACCATAATGTTGTGTAATTAGGAAATGGCCAATTTTATCTGACTGGTCTGTGCTTTTTTGTTTTTTTGGCTTACAGAACATTTTTGTAGAAAAGGGCCTAAAAAGCTGCAGAAAACATTACTGACTGTAAGGTGTATTTTGTCTTTTGTGGTTCTTTCATAGCAGTTTTGATTTGTTTTTCATTTGTGTATGGTTGTTTGGTTGGTTTTTCCTCATTTACTTCATTGGAATAAAAAAGCAATACATGTAGCTATAGAGAGCTTTAAAAACAGTCCTCATTGAATCAGTTTCCTGTGACATCACTGTATACCGTTTTGAATCTTCTGGACATTTTAATGGGATCATGACCTCATTTTGGCTTCTTTTTCTATTGTCTGATTCCAGTGTACAGTCCACTAGAAAAACAACAAGTCAAAGAAGTATATATTTAGTAATACATCATGTATTGTATTCTCCTTAACAGATCCACTTTTATTTTATCCTTTCTTTGAAGTCTCAGCTGTTAGGCTACACAGTCCTGGGGATGTTCCTCACAGTCATTCGGTCATAGCGGCTCTTCAAAGACCCTGAGGGAACCAGGGGACTGTCAGTTTGGCTCCTTCAGGATGGGGGGGGGGGACAAGAGCTTCTTTCATGAAGGAAAAACAGTGGAAACTCTGTGTTAAGGAGTTAATCACGCGCTGCATATGTGTCGTCTTTTGGAAGGGAGAAAGGGGGATATAGCCAAAACTGGGCCACAAGGCAATGAAGGAGGATGAATGGTTGTATATGAGGATGGATGGATGGGTCTTGTGATGGGTAATTGGAACCAGAAGATGAAGTGGCTTTGTTTAGGTTTCTACTCTTTTGACATGATGTTCTACTTACAGCTGTACATATGTGTTATGCATACAGAAGTTTTATGCTACGTTTTCAGAGCCATAAAACATAAGCCTGGTTTCCAATGCTTTTTTATGGATGTTTCAAGGAGATAGCAGTGTGATAAAGCTTTTTACTGACACTGACAGCAATAATGTTGATGTGACCTTTGCAGAGCACGCTAAAAAGATGACATATCTTTCCTTGTCTTTTGTAGAGAAGAGCAAACAATTTAATCATTGTGGTGATGGTTTCCTTATTTGTCATACAAGTGGCAAAGTGCCAGTCACGCTGCCACTTTGCTTTGGACTTGAATGAATTGTAACAAATTACTGGAGTTAAATTCATGGTCCAAAGAGGATGAACCTTGACGATTCTGTTGCATCAGTATTTTCAGACATTATCCTACTTTAGTCACGTTGAAGATTAAATACTTTTATTTTATTCTATTTGTATTACTTTATTTTTGTGCATTGAATGAACCTCAGTGACATTTGGTTTTGACATATATGGTGCATGCATGTGGAGTTTTAATAGCCATTTGGATCATTCATCTGGCAAAGTCATTCACATTAAAAACAAAATTCATCCAGTACTTAAATTTTTTGGTTCATAACCAAATATCTGCCTAATTAATGCTAATTAGCAGATGTTAGCTTGCTGATATTGGCATTAGGCTTAAAGAACCCCTGTGTAGGGCTTCACAGAGCTGCTGGCCACAACCTTGATTTCCGTTTATCAATTTTTAACTTCCTATATGGATTGTAAGCCGAACACCATACTGAAATGTACATTCTCACAATAAGCACCCCCACCCCCTAAAAAGTCATACCATCTTTCATGTGACAACAGCCTGAAGTCAGATTTACTGCTAGAATAGAGAAGAATGTTAACACAACTGCCTCCATCTGCCCGTCCGCAACTCACAGATGGAAAAGATTCTCAGCTGAGCATACCAAAACATGTTCTCTGTCTTTTCATCCTTGACATGTTGTGGGAAAGTCACAGATTGGAAATGAGCATTGCATGTCACCACTGCACAGAATCTCAGGATCAACCGTGTTGATTAAGCATGTGTACAACTTTTGATGGATTTCTGTGCCTGCTGCTCATGAATAGAAAAGGTTTACAATTATAGAAATGTCCCTTTTCATATCAACTACAAGTCATTTTTTACTCATTTATTGACTTGGCATTGAATGTTACGTGTAGCACTGCAACATAAATGCACAAAAAGGAGCTACTACAGTGGATAATGCAAAGCTTGGTCAAAAAGTCAGGGGTAGGCGTGTGGGAAGGGGGTTCAGTGACATTTCGGCTGCCAGTCTAAACATAACTTGGAGCTGGGGCGCCCTCAATGTGCCATGTCTATAGAAACAGCGAGGCTTTAAAACTCAGGCCTATGAGTCAGCCAAAAGCCCTGGACTCAAAAAACCTATTCCAGTCCCTGTGTCTCTATGGCAACAGGAACAGATTGGAACCACATCTGGTAGCCATTTCAGTCCCTGCAAGGAAAGGAAGAAAGAAATTTATGAGTGAGGGGGAAAAAGACAAATATTTTCTGCAATGCAAAGCAGAAAGAAAGTGGAGTCGAGTTACACTTGAAAGTGGTTGAAGATATTAATTCAAGCATGGCCTGAGTCACGAGCCGTTTTTCACTGTCCGCGTAAGTTCAGGACAGTGAATTAGGTTCAGTAAGAAGTATTCAGTGTAAAGAAATGTGTATCGCCTACATGCAAAGGCATACACCAGAAACAAAGGGAAGAAAAAGAATATTCTATGCAAATCTCTCTTTTGATTTTGAAAATCTGATATTGAAATGTTCACGGTGTTCATGAACTTTGCACAAATTATTTCTTATAAAACCTCGTGTGATGTAAAGTTTGATTGAAGTTCAAATGAACAGTTGCTCTTTGTTCAAGTGTTCAAACAATGTCTGACATTACTGTGTCTGCTGTAGTACGTTTTTTCTCAAATGCTGTCATTCTCCTGGCTGATCCATTGCATCAGACATGGCCAGAGGAGATTCAAAAATGGGCTTTTTTTTCCCCCTGTCTCTTATCCCTGTCGACAGGCTGTCTGCGAGAAACACTGTCTAATTGCAGTCTTTCTTACACATTAAATGTTGTTTCTCAGCCCTGTGGAAATGCAGTAACTATGAAATGACATTTACTGGAAATGGAGCTGGTGCTTTTCTTGAGCCAAAACCACTGAAGACTGAGGTCAGCATGCAACCAGAAGTGGGGAGACAGGGGGGGCACCAGCATCAAATGTGTTTATAGATTTCCAGTGACATCTACACACTCTGCGATTTAAGACTGTCATTATCATAGACCCAAAACTTCCACGCGTTGGCTCAGAGCTAAAATAGGCCGCTCTTAATGCACAAATTAAGAGCAACCGCACAACAAGCCGACCTCCCAAATAGATGCCTAGACAAGCTGGTAAAGTGATGAAACTAGGTCAAGAGAGTTGAAACTGGATGAGGCTCAGTTTGGGATATACTAACATATCAGTATTGTTCTTCAAGTCAGTGTGAAAACCCATTTTGCTCTATCTGACACTTTCCACGCCACTTTGAACTCAGTGCATGCATCATTACTGCAGCGCCAGGACTTCACGCGGTTTTCCTCACGCACTATTCGTACTCATTTGTGAAAAAATCAACCAGTATAAATAGTGCAAAATATAATTGATCCACAGCCTCACTCTTACTCTGTCCAGATGGAGATTTTTCTTACTCTTTTTTTCTCTTCTCTCACATGGAAGGGTGTGCAAACAGTTGTCTGGGACTTCAAATTGCCCTGAATTTTCCCCCTTTGTCAGCATAATTTAAAGGAACTAGCATATTAGGGGAAATGGTTTGGATGGCTAATAAAAAGCAGATCAGTCAGATTCTTTTTATTTTTTTCATTTTGTTCTCATTTTCTTTCTTCTTTTTCACAAGCTCCTCTTCTCTTGTATTTGTGCCCATAGCCTGTTTTCCTTCTCCTTCAATTACTCCTTCCCCTTTCTCCCCTTTCCCCTGTCCCATCTATCCACTACCTGAGCAGTAAAGTGGGACTACAGACTTCATAATATGGTTTGGGGTTTCAGCTTTCACATAATTCCACAGGCTGACCCAAAGTTTTTTGGGTTTTTTTCCCCCTCACTGCTTACTCAGTTCATCATAGAGCCGCAAAAAGAGAGATACTGGGATGGAAAATGAGCACAAGACCCATTGTGTCCGCCCAAACCCAAGGAAAATAAACAGATGGTTTATGTTTTTGTGCAGTGAACCCCAGCTGTCCCGACAATCAGTCCTGTCTGTGACCAACAAACTGTACAGCTTTGTTGTTTGGGATGCTTTCTCTCCCTTTTTTAAGTGAATGCAGTCACAGGAACATGCCTGTACCCTGCAGAAACATTTCCCCATTTTACAGCCCCCATCAGATTTGCTTTATCACATCTTTGTTTTTGTGAGTCAGAGGCCAAGTCACTGATACTGGCACCACTCTTATCCATTTGGATAAACACACTTTAGCAACAACCTAAAAAAAAAGAAATGTTTGCCTAAATGGATGTCAGGATCTATTTACTTTATGTGGCTGCAGTTCGCTGGCATGTGAAAGGAAGTGTTAGCTGTATATTTTCCATCATTGCGACTTTGTGCTTGTGTGTATACACATAGGTGACACACATATGTGACCCTTACAGCCTTCTTCTACTTCATGGGACAACAGTGGAGTCATTATAGGGAGCCATGTGTTTCTGATTACTGAGGCGCAGATTAGAGGGAGGGGAGCAGTGCTTGCTGTTTGCTTGCCCACCAGCTCCTCTGATGTGGCCAGTAACTGGACATTGATCGGGGCAAATCCCTTCACCACCCTCACCCCATTTCCCACCTCCACGACAAACCATTTCCCACATCAGTCATGATTCCGCTACCATCTATCACCTTATCCGGTTTCCAGCTGAATTATGCAAATACAAGAGGGACTGTCTGTGAAAATATACCTACTTGACCTACTTACAATGCCAAAAGCTCTCACTACTTTATTCTTGAAAATGTGTTCTTGTTGCTAAATCGTAAACGCAGTTGTCTGTTACTACCGAGGACAACAGTATGATGTTTTTGTTGCTTCGGGAGTGTAATATTTGTTTGACCTCCACAAGGATTTTCATTTTTGATTTCTCCCCCTCGAGGGAATTCAAGGTCAGACACACAACACTGTGTGACAAATTAGAATGATTATTCTCAAGGACACCAGTGTGAATAAAGTTGTATTCAGAGCTTTACATAAAGTCAGCATGAGCATGAATGTCATGGAAATATGAGGTATTTAATGATGTTTGTATAGCATACATTTTAAATGTCTTTAAGACATTATTCTTATTCAGGGTTTTCTCTAATCCACACAGGGCCAAAAGTATATATACAAGCTCAAATATATGCACATATCCTCACTAATATTTAGCTAAATGTCTCTGCTGTTGTAAAAGCAGACATGTCTCAAAGATTGTGTCCAAAGTACATCCACAAACAGGACTGTCCATTAAACTCAAGAAATAGAGAGGTCACAAAGAATGATTGTAGCATTTCAGTAATTAATCAAGCTCCATTTGCCTCAACAGTGGTTCTCAGTTCCAACAAACCAGTGAAAATAGTTTTCACAGGAAATTCCAAGACGATACTCAACTCAGCTCTTCTTTTCTTTTAATGACTTCAAAAGACTCTGTACTGAAACCAAGAAATAGAGAAATGCAATATTGCATTTCTCAAATATAGACTCAATTTATTAAATTTCAACGAAATTAATTGTATTTTGAAGAAAGAGCTTTCAGAAACAAATTAATGTGGACTGCCAGACATTTCGGGGAAATTTCTGAAGAATATGAAACCATATGCAGCTCTTCACTAACAGTTTCACGTCCACATAACTTGTATTTGCAAACAGTTGTTTGAACTGATGAACTTTGAATCTGCAATTTCTTAGAAACGGCCGTAAGGGACCTTTCTAATTTTCTAAATGTACAGTTCTGCTTTCATGTTCACATTTTCTTGGACTTTCCCACATTGTCCTGCCTATTGTTCAATCCAGTGAGTGCTGTCAAAAAAAAGCTAATAACTGTAGCCAAGGCTGAGGGCTATTAACAGACAACCAGAAAGTTCAGCACCAAGTGTGCATATTTGAGCCCGTATGTATACTTTACATCCTAACTAATAATAAAAATTGAGTGTGCACTCAATTCTTGTTTTTAAAAGATTTATGTTGTAGAATCATTCCACTCTAGAAAACAAACAATTCAAAAAACTTATTACAAGCCATGGCTATAACATTCATGCCCATGATGAGTGAAGATGTTGTCACGGTACCTGACCCCAAACTGTGGGACCTCAGCACTTAACCAGTGACCAACAGGCTACACGAAATACACAAGGAATTCATCATCCATCACATGGGATTGTCTTTTTTTTTTTTTTAAACAAAGCTTGAAATGACTGCATCCAAAAGCACAGAGAGAAAAAATGATGGTGTTATTATCTTGACAGATAATCAAACAGTGTTGCCAGTTTTTCAGCTTTTTTATTTCCATTTTCTGCCAGTGGAGTTTGAGTTTCTGCAGGTGAGGATGTTTTTTTAAGCTTTCATCATCCCATCTAATGAACCAGATGGTGTTTAGATGAACCCTTTCCCCCTGAGGATGTAAAATGCATCACGCAACTTTTTCATGAAAGGAATGATTGAATCTTCATAGAATCACCCACATCCAGGATACTAATCTGTTCTGTAAGTAACACCACCACAAAACAAGGGGAGTGAAGAATAAAGCAAAAACTGTTTCTAATTTAAGAAACAAATGAGGCAGATGCTAATTTAGCTGTATAAGTGTATAGTTTATAAGTAAAAAAAAAACAACTTTCATAAACACTGTTTTAGGTATAAATAATGAGACAGCAATTTGGTGACAGAGCGCTCATTAATGATGTAACCAAGTCAGCTAAGTGAAGCAATTATGGAAATGCCTTGAATTGCAATGCCACCATTTCAAATAGACTCCCATTCAATAGTCCCAGCCAACTGCTTCATGAAATTGTAAGTAATTTTCCCCACATGTCAATAAGATGTCATTAGCTAAGGTCACTCCTTCCAGTGAGTGTACTAGTTGTCTTCTTCAGAGGAGAGACATATGTTTCCCCAGTCACGTTTCAAGTGTTGCTCACAGCTTCTTCTTCATGTCCAAATACAGCCAAGTCTATCTAATGGAAAAATAAATAAATCAGTGGAATGCAAAATAGGGCAATGCCCACAATGCCAATCTGCTCCAGAAATGGGTGACGTCATGGTGGCTACGTAGGGAAGTAGTTCAGCTTTCTGCTAAATGTGCTTATTATGCTTTTGAACTTTTCTGAGTTAGAAGTGAAGATTAAAGGCACAATCGTATCTGTCCTTTACTTGAAAACAAACAAAACAGTTACCCTGGCTTTGCTGAGGCTATAATCTATCACCACATCCAGACCTCACTAATTAGTTTATGTAAAAATGAAAAATGAGACTTTATGAAAACAGAAATTCAATCTCGCATTAAAGTTTTGTGTGCTTGAAAAGTAATATTATTCAAAGTAATCACTTCTCTTTATGGCCTTTGTATTTTATATATTTTTTAATATTGTTTTATATTACCTCTGCAGTGTAAGCAGAATTTTGAGGGTTACAGCTGCTTGTATTTACCATTCTAAATACTGCACTGTTTTATTTAAAATGCTCATTTGCAGAGCATTTTTATTCAAAATGTCTTATTAAAAGTATATTAAAGTTGAATTGCTCAGTAAACATCCTTGAAAGTTTAATTCAATTTACTTGAATAAAAGCATTTATTTACACAGAGAGTGTACATTGTTCAAAACAGTCATTGTCAACTTGTAAACAATTAATCAGGTATTAAAATACTCAAAAAAAACTCTTACTGAAAAGCAGCCATCCTATTTCACATTCACCATCACGCAGCAAACAAGCACCAAGAACCGTCCTTGTATTTCATGCCTGTACAAGATAGATTCTCTGCCAAGGCCGGCAGCGTCGCACAGCCTTTTGTGGCCTCCTTGCGTGAAGAAAATTGGAGCCACTTATTTTAGGTCGTAGGTTCAAGCTAAACCACAAGCTAAATCAAACTCGGTGACACTCTCATTTACCCCTTGAGCCGTAAATTTGCTTACAGCTACTGTCACGCATAGACATTTCCCTAGGTTCTCCTGTTTTTATTTCCTAATTCCCTGTTATATTTTTAAAATTGAACCTTTAAGTTGTGTTAAGCTGCCCGGCGGTAATGACAGAAGCATCGTGGTTAGCAAGTTCTGCTAAACTATTTGATGCTACTGTACAGCAAGGTTATTGTATGTTTGAAGTGGAGCACACTCATTAGCATTATAATCTTTTTAAAAGTCCTCCACATCCTCCTTCACTTCCTTCAATGCTGCCTCTCTTTTATAAGCTGACTTGAACACAGCAGGCAGGCAGACATCAGACTTTGCAGCAGCTGCCCCAAGGCACCAGACAGATAAGCACACACACGCGCACACACACACACACACACACACACACACACACACAGGGAGAGAGAGAGCAAGAGAAAGAGAGAGAACTGAACATTTAGAACTTAATCAAGATATATTTTTAACCTTCTCCTCTGCTTATTCTTGAGCATACTTATAGATATTAACATTGGAGCACAGAGGAGACACTAGAGTCAAACATTTCTCACAAACACCCACAAATAATTGTCCACATCATAAGAGAACAGACACACAGAGTAATTGTTGGTGTCCGGCTGGTAGGCAGCATCCGGTGCTTTGGAGAAAAAGGAAGTGTATATCTTTATAACAAGCTCTCTGAAGGAGGCAGGACTGCAGTGAGGTGTTGTAGCTTTTGATCTTTTAACAGCTGCTAGTGTTGCAATTTTTAAAACTCCTACTGGAAAAAGTTGCTCAGTGCGAACTTTGTAAATGTTTTCATCATCTCCTGTCTAAGCTCCATAACCTTCCAGTTATTAATGACTGTATTTCCCCTTTGTCAGCAGAGTAATAATAACAACAGCCCCCTTTTGGCATGCACCATGTGATGTAAGCTGAAACATGCTGATTGTGAACACATATGGTATGCATCCACACGTATAGACTGAGGAGTCAGCCTCGTCAAGCTCTCCCCACCCCCACCGCTCATTGTGTGCTTTTCTCTCTCTCTCTTTTTCATGTGAGCCATCCTTTTTCCTCTAAATTCTTATTTCTCATTCACTTCTTTAAATTCTTTTGGGTCCAACTTTCATTGTGAACGAGAGACCTGGAACAGTACGATACAAGATGCAGACGTAAAACTGCTGCAAGTGTACAAGCCTGTAGATTTACAACAGCTGCCAAGGGGAGGAAACCCTGTTAAAAAAGAGGACTGTTTTATTGCCGTTTGACACATAATCCCAAACAGTACATGCAGAGCACAAGACTCTGAGCTGCAATGCTCTGTGTCTGGAAAAGACAGAGACAGCAAGATGGGTTTCGCTTCAGCATTCCAGGCAGGAATGGTTTATTTTTGTTGGAAACATAATTGTCTGTGGCTAGGATTTGGAAGTACACGTTACCCGCCAAACTGCCAGGAAGTGTACATGTGGGTGTTACCGCCCTCTTATGGTGACCTAATGAATTGGAGTTTTGCACAATACAAAGCAGTAGAGTAAACTTGGAGGGCCGAGATGTTTTCTTCCCCCCAGGGTGTTGACACAGTGCAAATGTGCTATGCTGTCACAAGGCCTGATTTCATAGAGAGAGCACAATGGAATTAAACACTGCATAGAAAGAAAGTTAGAAAAGGGAAAGTCAGAATGAAAAAACAGTGGGAACAAGCCATATACTGCTTTCATGGATCAGAATCGAGCTAGTGTTTTATTCAGCAACATAACTGCAGGATTTACAAAATATGATTGTGAAAACTTAACAAATGTGTGTCAAGAGAAACATTCTGTTCAAAATCCTAAACAATGCGGAACAAAAAGGATATCGCTGAGACCTAATGGATTAGTCAGACGTTTTAGAAAATATACTTAATAGCTTTTTTGGTGAGAATTACATGTGAAGATCCCTAACACCGTCATGTCTGTGCAGTAAAGCTCCAGAACTGAAAGGTGATAGTTTAGCTTAGTACAATGACTGGAAGTAGGGTAAGGCAGCTACTCTGGCTGTCACAGATAAAAGGATGTATTAAGACTCCATACAATCCCAAAGTGACTAAAACTGCATATACAGCAGGTAAAATGAGTATTGAACACATCACCAAATCCCATGCAGACTGTTTTTGTGTGGAAGAATGGGCCAGTGTCACACCTGAGCAATGCAGCTTCATATACATACAGTAGGCAAACAATGAAGCCTCTTCATACAGGAAGCTGTGATCACAAACAAAGGCTTTTGTACAAAGTATGAAATACATTTCAGTAAATCAGTATGTTTTCCCTGTGTCTTTTCTCAATTTTACACATAATTTATGGACATCTATGATTTGATTTCATTGCATGTGTGGATTTGATGGGTTGTTAATGACATTTGATGAGAACTTCATGCCAATAGCAGCTTTAGAAATATATTTACTCCGAAAATTAGTGATGTTTTCAATACTTCTTTTACATGCTGTAAATTTGAATTTTTCTCTGTGTCATTTGAACATATGCATATACAGTTGCATTGTGAAACCTTTTACACATCAGATTGAATGGATGGATGCTTTGTCAGTATCAGAATTTTTGCTGCTTCCCCCAAATAGCGCAAAAAGTTGAATCTATAGCAAATATACTCAATATTTGGCATTGAAATGTTTGGTGCACTCAATGATCTTTCCAATATTTTATTGTACTGTGTTTCATAAAGTCCAAATTATTCATGTTGTAGACATTTGGATTCATATTTTACTTGCAGTATTTGCTGTTATATTCTTCTTCTATGTAAATCAGTAATTACCAAGCTACATTACTTGGGAAAAACTGTGACATGTGGAGGCCTTTCTGTGTGTTTCTGTGTGTTTCGGTGGGGTTTTTTCTCTTACAAGTCAAAGAAGTGCAAGTTGGGGTTATCAGTTATTTGAAATTGCCCATAGATGTGAATGTGATCATAGACTAACATTGTCATTTTCTTATTCCTGTGATGGCAGATGGTTTCATGAAGTTTTTAGTCATGAACCACTTTAGCTGTATTAGGGGAATGAGTGAGTAGTAACATGTGGTTCTCTGTGACCATTAACCACCTGCAAGTTTACTGCATGGGAAAAAATGATAAGAGTGCAGATGTTCCGTGTTCCCCCAATGACATTTGATCTGGAAGAAACTATAAAATATAAACCTGGGGGCCCCTTTGACATATAGAAAAACACCCTAACAGCTAACTCTGTTGCTGAGTAAGCATGTGGTGGTAACCTACTTGGTAAGCCACCAGCCTAATTCTTATACTAACACAGTATCTATGACAGAAAATCACAAAAGTGAGATTAACAGCTCAGCCCAGGTGTGCATTGCTCCCCCATAGAAGTGGCCATGGTCTTGTCCACCCTGAAAAAACTGTCCAAGAGTATTAAAGGGTCACTTCTCAGTGCTTTAACTCAGAAAAAGGAGCTAAAGATTTTGCCATCCAGTAAAAATGTGGGCCTTCTTGGTGCTTACTCTTAGCCTCGCTGTTAGGCTATCCGAAGCTAACAGTGACACAGTAGGTGAAGAAAAGCTTGTTATAGCCAGAGCTAAACTGCTGGTAGGTATAGAGTAAAATCCTCATTAAGAACCTTATATATTGATGGCTTTTTTACACTAATCATTTAAAGTTAAAAAATTAAATCTGCACATAATATTCAAAAAACAAGTGAGGAAATAGTGTGTACGGTGATGGATAGGTCATGTGCTGTCATGGCAGTTTATTTTCTGCTGTGACACCTTTTTTGTCACCTTTGATCACATAAAGAATGAGATATGTACACTCCTCTTTGTCATGCTGTTTTAACAAATGTCTCTTGTCATCCCTGCAGGCTCCCAGTGTGGTCGGATGAAGCATAAAGAAAATGCCTGAGCTCTATCATTTTCTCATGGAGCGAATGGCTTTATAGTATCCTTGTATTGTTTTCATGTTCCTCCGGATTCTTTGCTAAGCTGTGAGCCTTCCACAAAAATCACTACTGATTTTCTCATAACCTCTTTTGTAAACAAAACAGTATTCCTAGCAAGCTGCCAAGTTCAGTGCCAGCTCTGTGAGCATTCCAAGTAAAAAAATCATGTTAAGTGAGCCTAAAAATAGCGAAACAGATGGATATGCCTTGTTCTTCACAACCCCTCCTACCTGTTTCCCTTGATCTGTTTTTTCCTGTGTAGCCACAACTTGGAATATGATTCATCGGAAGAGAAGAAACCCCGTCTGATATTCTACAATGAAAAGGATGAGGTTGTTAAGGTGAGAAGTGAGTACAGGGACCTTTTATTCCGCTGCCTTGTGATGGAGCTTATCAAGAGACCGCCAGAATGTCAAACAGGATTCATGTGGGAAAGTTTCAATATTACTTCATGTGATATCAGATCATCTGTCAGATACCAAGAAAGGGGATGTACTTGAATGAGAGTTAAAAATAAATACATACAGTATATGAACTGGGGATTCTGAGAATGGAGCAATATTTTTTGTACCGAGACAGGAGAGTTGATGTGACTTTGAAAACTGTGTGCCTTGAAAGCGCTTCTCACATGCCATTTATTTTTTCCAGGGTAGAAAACCCCCTGTTGCAGTTATTGCCCAATTAGCCTCTCCATCAAAACCAATAATAATGAACTGTCTTAATGCTGGCCTACATCAGAAAAGGCTTTCTTGAGTAAAGCCTTTTATTTTCCATCTAAAGCTTTGTTTAGGGGCTAAAGTTTTTCTAATGTGGCTTCTCCAGGAGATTATAATTTGACTTTAGGTAAGGAGAAACAAAAAATTAGTTGGAGCCTCTAAATCTGTAGTGGCTAAACACTTCTGAATAAAAACAGGAGTTTAGTAAATCATGTTATATCTACGTATACAGCTAATATACAACGCATTACTGTCTTTAACCACGTTGTGAACCAAACATGTCTGCCCTCCTGTGTATGTGTATGTGTGTGTGGATCAGACTGTTTCTGTGAAGAAAATGAAGGCAGACGAGATCAGCAGCTTGTTAGACTCACTCGGCTTCTACAAGAGGTCCAAGAAAGGGGAAGAGGTGCCAGAGGAGTTTCAGCATTTTCCCCTGCGCGCCCCCAGGGACGAGCTGTGATGACACCTTGTGGCCAAACTCTGTCCCTGCACCATGGTCACAATAATGACGAGTGAGGCCCAAAGGCCAAAATAAGCCAGGCACCACTCTGATGACTCGCTGGCCGGATGCATTGAGCAGAGTGTTATGTCATTGTGTTTATCTGCCGAATTTAAATAAAAAGACTATAAAATACACCAAAATCTGCCAGAGTGAATCGTCGCTTTAAATATGTGTACAAAGAACGTAGAATTTTAAAACAAACTGCACAGAGTATGTGCAACTTTATCTCTATAAAGTTTAAGTATCTGCTGAATTCCCTAATTAGAAAATCAAATTAACTGAGCATCATAGATGGACACTAACTTCAAGTAAGCTGCCATGCAACTGTTTCAGGCTAATCTTCAGCCCGCCTCCTTCACAATAATCAGATTAGCAGTAGCGTCTGCCAGCATGTGCCTTTATGTGTCCACTTGTATCTCTTCTAGCCTGGTACTATGCGATTGTTTAACTTAAGACAAAAATTAGCAGCAGATACTGAAAACATATTTTGGAACTGTAAAGCTCCTGACTCCTTGGCTCTGTCATGATCACCACCTCTGTCAACAATGCCTGTGTTTTACTCGCCTGTTCCCGAAAACCTGCCGGTGGGTCTGGTGTATATGGGAGGCTCTGTGTTCACAAACAACAGGACAGCAGACAGCGACTTCACCAGGGAGCAAGAGGATGCATCTGGTTAGTTTGCGCTTCCAAAGACTGTTTGGAACTTTAGTTTAATATGTTTACTATACAGCACAATGCCATCTAGTACTGAATGTAAAGGCAGAGATTAGACAAGACATCCAATGACGTAATTCTCAAGTAAATCACAGTGTGCATAATCAAGGATTGCTTAAAAAAAAGAATCTTTTCAGTTTCTTAAGGTCAATAACAAAAATGTTTTCAAGCCTAAAACTCAGATTACTTCTTTTTAGATCGGTTGTAACTGTGCACTGTTATTTGTCTTGCAGTGGTCAACGAGCTGGTTTCTCACCTCCCCCTTCAAATGCTCCTGTATTTCAATATGTTTTATTTTCCCTGTTGGTGGTTTTCAGCCGTGTTCATGCTAGAAGTAAAGGTTAGTGCAAATTAGTCCATGAAACACACACAAGAAATTGGAAGTATTCATTTTGAAGTCAACAGTTCAGGTTTTGATGAACCGAGTCTATTTATCAAGCCCAGAGTATCAATTGGAAAACTTTTGACTTTGGCTCCATCTAGTGGTGCCTTCAAAATGAACTCTAAGCCTCCTCACATAAACTCAGAAGAGGCACAAGCAGTGAACTCAACATTCACTGTCTTTCTGAAAAACAAAACTTGTTTCATTAATATTTTGAAAAAAAAGTTTACATAAAAATCTAACATGCCTGTGTGTACACACACACACACACACACACACGCGCACTCCTTGATCATACTCATTAATTACAGCTCTTCACTTTTGCCAGTTCTACTATCTTCCTGGGTACTATCAGGCTCTGCTCATTACTGGGATGATCCTACTTACAGTCATCGAAGTGGTTCGACTTTATCTGGGCTACACTGGCAACCTCAAAGAAAAGGTATTTCAAATTTATATCTTGTACTGAACTACACTCTTTTATGGACCCTGAAAAAACACAGAGGAGGAAACTGCTAAGTATCCTACCTGCTTGTGGCTACAAATGCCTATTGAGTTTTCGTGTATGTGTGTCTTTGCTTTCATGGGGATTCAGCCAAAGCACTTGATGGATGACTGCTGCATCTTTTCATCGTTTGTGCGTGCCAACCCAAATTTTCTCTCTTTTCCTCCCTGTCATCAGGTGCCAGAGCTGGCAGCCTTCTGGCTCCTGTCTTTCATGTTCCAGCTGCCAGTGCTGCTGTTCTTCCTGACCGATGAAGGAATTATCATCCTGCCTCTGGAGAGAGCTGTCCACTCCCTCTATCTCCTCTTCCTGCTCGCCCAGATCCTGGCCTCCTTCTTGGCACTTAGAACCATGACCCGAAAGCTCACCCTGCTCTTCCATCTGCGCCAGCTTGGCAAGGTGGAGAGCTTCCACCACACAGGGATGAGCCCAGTGTATGGGCTTTCTTATCACCGCAGTGTGCTGCCAATGTCAGCCACCCAGGATATCTACAATTAAAGCAAAAATCCATCCTTTCCTAATAGCATGGGTATCAAATCTAGTGTTGTAGGAACCACATTGTTTGAAACTTTCCAGAAAACCTTCAACAGCTGCCAAAGCATGAGTGTGAGCATTCATTTATTATTTAAAAGAAAGCATTTAGAAACCACCTATTTTGTAAAACTCTGCTCTGTGGGTCTGCGTTTATTATGACTGCATAGCATTCAGAACTTTTTAGGCCACTGATGTGCTGAAATTTGGGTGCCCCAGATCTTTCTGTATGACTTTTGATGTGGTATAAAATGACAGGCCTTTGAAAAAATAAAATAAAAATCACATACTAACTCTGATGCCACATTCTGACATTTACCGATGTTTTTAACAGATGAAAAACAACATTTTAGCCCAAGCCTAAATGTCAAAACTTGATGCCATGTCAGCCAAACTGTCATGAAGTGACACTTTTACAGGGGAGTAAGGTAAAACACACCATCAAACAATAAAATGAGATCAGAAATACAAGGCGATATGGTGCCAGTGGCTGCTTTTATCAGTATTAAAGTGTTTCAATTTTTTCCTTTCCTTTCTTAATGATGATGAATGATGGAGGCTGTAGTGTTGGTGGAACGGAATTATTTTGCCGAGGCAGATTACCTTTTTGCCCACAAGAAAAGTCGAGTCTTTCCCCAGGTATATTTCAGCCTATTTCTGGAAGAAGTACTGTGATACTTCAATAAAATGGTTTCTATTTTATCTCCGTCATGGCTACAGTATGCCATATTACAATCTGATAAGTGGGTTGCAGGAATCTAATTTTTTAAACCTTGTACAGTAAAAGAGTGTAAACCAAATTGCAGCAGAACTGTGTTAAATATTTATGACCACACAGTGGCAGTCAGTGACCAAAAGAGGGATGGGGGAGCATCTGACAGTGTTGCAAAGTCCAATGAGTATAGATTATTATGCACCACATGTCCTGATCAGGAAACCCTCTGGCAGAGAATTAAAGTCTACATTCGGAAATCGGGTATTTTCTTTAATTGTTTTTAACTCCAAGTCAAGTATACATGAAAATCAATAACATCAATTTTAAATGTAACCTCTTTTCATCTTATTGTCATTGTATATGCCTGACTGGTTTTTAAAATAACATTGTTGTGTGATTTCATATTTTAGCGAGTGGTGCATTAAACAGATAAGAACCCAGTTACTTGAGAGACACAGTTTCTGTGATACAACATGCTTATTCCGCTCTACTTTACATTCAGGAAACAACAAGCTGCAGTGGTCGCTGCATGGTTCATGGAGAGGAGGAAATAGAAAAACCTTTAGAGGGTGGAAATTATGCACTGTATGCAGAAGCAGATGCGTAAACGATACCCTAAACATAAGCTTGCATATTGCTGCATTTTAAAAAAAGGATTTGAATCCCCCCTTCTCCTCCCCTGCCCCCCCTAAGAATTCAAGAGTTAGTTGAGCATAAACTGTAAAGCCATAAGTTGTATTTCTGTAACTTTAGAGAGTTTAAGGAAACAGCCATTAGTACTGATAATGAAACAGCTCGGTGTGGTGTTTCCACCACAACAGCAAAATAAAGCAAACCACTGATAAAAACAGAAAAAAAGAAGTTTAGTCATGATTTTATTATTAGCAGCAGAATCCAAACCCATTAAAAGGAAATAATTTACACAAGCTGCTGTCATCTGCAACAGCATAATTATGTACCACACATGCAAGTGATTTATGGTCATATTTAAACATGCAAAAATGTGTTCCTGCATCTTTGTAAGCATCTACCTGCACAATAAATTTACACACAATGTTTAAGTGGGGATTCTTTAAAAGACTACAGAAGAAATAATTAACATGTCAACCTCCAGCATCTTTCTTTTCTTTTCTTTTTTTTTAAGTCTAACCAGTAACTTGAGGGCTGATGAGTGTTTGTAACTGAAAGTTGGGGCACAGGTTTTTGATAGGAACGTGCATGGACATCTCAACTTATGCCAGGTTGTATCATTAGTCTTTCACTTAATCACTTGATTAGGTTCACCTGCCTGCCTGCCCAGCTGCACCTTGCAACCCATTAGCTGTTCTCAGCTTTTATACACTGGGTAGTGTTGAGTCCCAACTGTTTGAACTAGTGATGCATCATTTCTGCTGTGATTATGTGTTCCAGCATTCACACCTCAGACCATGTTTCATGCTTTGACAGCCGAATACTAAAAGTCACTGTCATAAAAATAACCGTACATGAATTCGTTGTGTTTGGCTGAATGATTACAGTGCAGATCATGCTCAAATTTGTTTCCTTCAGCACTAGGAAAAAAAGAGTTTGAGTAATTTGTCATTACTTTGAATTCCTCCCACATTAACTAGACAATTGTAGAGAGTAGGAGCTGATTGTGGGCTCTATGCTGTTTTGAGTTAGATTTTAAAGAACAACTACTGTATTACTTCATAGATTTATAGAACGAGAGTCAGTTCATGTGCACAGTCATAAATCATGTTTATTGTCTTTATTCTCCTCAGTAAAGTCAAAGAGGGAAAAAAATGATTAGAGAAATCAGGAAAAGGTGGATTGAAACTATTAAGAGGGTTTTTTTAATGTTTTGTCTGTATTTTTGCCACAAAACATTCACTGTAGTTACTAAAAGATGTAGTACAACAGTCCTGTTTTCATCTTTATTTTAACCTGACATGTTTTCATGTCAGCATCATGTTCAGACTTTCCATTCTCCAAAGAGTACTTCATGTTCATCCTACTTCTCTCCATATCTGGTTTTAATTATGAACTCCTATTAGGTGCTGCAGAGAGGGAGATTATTCAGCTGGTGGTGAAGAAATGAAATAGAAATCACCCCCCTGGAGACACAGTGGTCACATCTGAAGCAGCTCTTTGCACCTTTTCCCTCATCAAATTGCCTTTCTTTAGCACGCACTGAACAATAGCCTTTGATAGTCCTGTTGCATTTTCTTTTTCGTCTCACTTAACGTATTGCTTGCCTTATGCTTTTTATGCTCTTCTGCAAAAGTTTTCTTCTTCCCGTCGTGTCCACAATTCAGCAGCATAGCTCATCGTCAGCTGTGCATTAGTGAGAATGTCATCACCTTAATTATGATTGGGTACAGCTCAGAGGTAATCACAAATGTGACTGACGAGGCTGTGCTAAGCACCAGCGGGAGGCAATATCCGAGACATCACAGGGACATCCTTATGCCTTATTTCAGTAATCCTTCATGGTGGAGAGCTTGCCAGTGCTGCCAAGATGCCTGGAAGTGTTCCTGCCCTCTCAATTCCAGGTGCTTATACAATGAGCCTTATCCTCACAGACTATTATAGTCCAGCTTCAATATAAATTATGATGAGAAGTTGTTGGTACCAGTTACTAAATTGTCAGGGGTTTTTTGTTCAGTTTTTTTTATGCAAATTATTTTCGCTAAACATTTTTTTGTTGTGATGAAGCAATAAATACTTCTATGGCTGAAATAGTAAAAAGCCTCTATATACTGTTGTTTAGGTAATGTCTGCTTGGGTTTCTGTTGAAAGGGCGATCAAAACTCTTCAGCCCTGCTGGTGTTGTATTCTGAATTAGAGAAAAGCTAAAGCAAAAAAAAAAAGTTCGGGACCTCTGTTCAGTACTGAATTTGGTTCAGGTATTACACAGACAGAAATGCCACACAATAAAATCTTCAATTTGAAAAGCAAATCCAGCATATAAAAAAGGAGCTGTCTCATAGCCTGAGAAAAACAAACCTTTAAAGAACTTTTAAAACACTTCAAGTTTCAGGAGAAATATTCAACAGAAACAGCTGAGGACAAGGACTTGCAGGTGTGGCTTATAAAGACTGCGACACACTTAAAAAGTGCTTAAACAGTTTTCAATTTTACTCACTTTTTTCAGGTTCTTGTTTAAAATATTAAAATGTTTTAACTGTCGGAAGCCTTCTTATATTTTATTTCCCCCCCCTTTTTTTAAGACTTGTTAAATAAATAGCACATTAGCAGCTGACCCTCCTCTAGAGCACACTGCTATACCTCTATAACCTGTTTCCTTTAGAAATTGAGGGGAATTTCTTTCAAAAATATACAATGTCTAACAGGAGCTCACTGGTAAATCCTCTGGGATATTTTTCAATCTTGTTTTTTTTTATTCATTTTCCTAGATACAGTTGGTTGGACCTTAGTGTCTGCAAAGAAGGGGCAATACGATAGTTGATGGAAACACATGTATGGTTCTGTTATTTGATGCCATTATGATGACCCAGCTGCTTCACCAGTCAAATCAGAATAAGCGGAAGTCATTTTAGGGATAGAGAACACATATTGCTCAATTACTGACTCTAAATGATATTGGGCCATGAAATTCAAATTTCATTCATAAGCCACTTATATTGTCTCCACCTTTACAGCCTGCAGGAAACGCGACATCACACTGGCAGGCAGGGAATATTGAAACTGGACTGAAATTGGCGGCTGGATATTTTCAATTTGGGGTCTGATTACCCGGGTGAGTGGAATGGCAGGGCAATTCACTTCTCCCTGTGGTTTAAACGGATACTCAGCATACAGTACAGATGGAATATTTTATCTATAGCAGCAGTATTAAATCTGAGGGTTTGATGACATGGGAGAATCTATTGCCTTGAGTGTAAATCGAGGGGCGCTGTTTTTAACAGCCTTACTAAACACTAATTTCCAGCTCTATATTGTTATATCTGGATTCCATTAGAGAAGTAAAAAAAAATCCTGCTCTCCTGTGATTGGCTGCCTCTTCTCTGAATTCCTATAAGCAGGACCCAGTGCTCTAATGTGAGCATCTTCACTTCCAGTTGAAGCTTTTGAAAACATGCTAAGCAATAGTTGCTTGTTTCGAAATGGCTCTTTCTCATATCCATCCATACATGTTTACACCTGAATTACATGTGATGAGAGTGGATGGTTATCGACAACCAAGATTACAGCAGGGTGTCTGCTGAGTAGATCTTTAAATCTTCTAAGACGATAGTGAGTTTCAGATAGTCCAACACTCTTCACTGCTCAGAAAAATGTAACTCTTACATTTGGCAACCGACAGCTGAAATATTCAGCAGCAGAAGTTGTAAATCCTCTTTCATTACAAATTATATTTAACTACACCATGGAAGCCATCCATCTGCCTGCCATGTTCCTTGCCCTTAGTGTTGCAGTAACAACTGAATACCTCACCATCTGAAACACAAACATAAATACAGACGTTCTGACAGATGTGTTAGCTGTGATATGGTTTGGTTTTTTTGTTTTTGTTTTTTTTTCCCATGGTGGCAAAATAATGATCATTGTGGGTATAAATAAATACATAAATAACTGATCTGAGATGTGAAGGCAAATATCATGCGATGAATAGTCCCCCATGTTCCCATATTCACATCAACCAAATGTATCTGTTGATTTCTTCTGAAAAAGCCTAACTTCTTGTGGATGCTGATGATAATATGGAGAATCTAGGCAAAAATTCCAGGTATGTTCTTATTGCTAAATTCATTTTCACAGCACAAAATATTGACAGTGGTATTATCTGTGGTCTGAAGAAGCTGATGTGACCTTGGTCCAAATACATTTTTACCCAAATCATATGAGGCAGAGACGCTTCCTTGATATAGGATCGAGTGGAATCAGTGTGATGTGAGGTTGCTAGCAGCACATCTGCAAAATGCAAAAATGCTGCTTAAAATCTGCAACAAAACTTTCAAACCAACCTGGTATTTGTCCCTTTGGCTCTCTTAGTGGTAGACTAGCTAGACAGGTGAACAAAATACTGTTTTGAAATTGCAAACATTGCCTGCTTTCTGCACAGGTTTTCCAGCTGTTCTTTATCTTTGTTTTCAGCAATTTTCTTTCACTCAGACTAAAGGCAGAGGATATTTTTATTTTTTTATAAGCATGAATATATATTGAAGTATAAAGGGAATGCACCATTACCTGATTTCAATGTCACTGAAAGCAGTATGCTGCCACTTGTATTTTGCAACTGTTAGCTTGTTGAGGGAGTCCTCAAGGACTTTTTGGCTAACAAGAATGAACTTGGACTGGGGCACATGACAGCAGGAAGTTGGGGAGTGACTTGAGAGTTACACTTGTCTGGCACAACCTGGGGCCTCACTGGCTCAGCTGTCTTGTTTTATTCACACATGGTGTGACTGGTGACATGCAGCTGCCATCAGGATCCTGGTATGGCTGACAGACTGCTGCACTGGAGGGAGGAGGTTTTGGTTTGTGTTATTTTACAGACTTTCTCTGGCCTTATGAGCCAAAGCCAGCCAGCCTTTATTTCTCTCTTAGCAGACAAGATTCAATAAAAAGCACTCAGAGCCTTGATGAAGGTGAGTGACTGGAATCCTGTCATATTCATTTTTGGCTTTATTTGTAATTCCAGATTTCCATGTTTTTCTTTCTTTTTTTGACCCAGGTTCTAGTTACACATGATGCATGGAAGTACTTCATTTCATTTCTAGAGCCTGCATAACATAGTAGAGTTAATACATGGTCTTCCTTATGACTTTCTCAGTTTTGTGTCACAAGCTGCAACTTGTGTAATAAAGGCCCTTGGATGGTACCTATATTGGAGCTTTATGATAATTTGCTGCCATCTCTACAAAGTCCATTAAATTTGTAAACAAAGTTATTCAAAGTTATTTCGACAATAATGACCTACAGTGAGTTTAGTTTAAACAATAAATGAAAAGAGGACAGGAATGTTACACTTGGGCAGGTGTGAATTGCAGCTGAGCCATTTAACTAACCAAAGGAATAGTCAACTGACGAGGGTTAGTCATCTCTCTCAAGGGCACTTCCGTTTGACACTTCATGGATATATTATAGTCTTGGCTGTTGAAGAGACTGTACAAATGCACTGTTTTGCTTTCATGACCTTCAATATTGTCCTGCTCCAGGGAGGTGCCTGCAAAGAAAGAGGTGTAATTGTAAGTTATTTTTCTTATGAGCTTTGTCTGTGTGTGTGTGTGTGTGTGTGTGTGTGTGTGTGTGTGTGTGTGTGTGTGTGTGTGTGTGTGTGTGTGTGTGTGTGTGTGTGTGTGTGGTGGGAAATGCTCCTCTAAGTATAGGTGAATACACTACCATTATCAGTGCTGGAAAATGCAGTCTGCAGTTATCCTGACTTTTTCATTATATTAACTTATGCTTTCTTTCTCCTTCGTGAACTGGAGAATTATTCCCTCTCCTCCAACACAGAGAATTTTTCAGCGCTTTAATTGCACCTGGAGGAGTGAGGTGCAGGCTTTAGGAGGAGCTAAGGGAGAGCAAACACTGCTGTAAGTCTGAAATCTCATAGCATGTCATTTAAATGCGGCAAATCCACATTACACTGCAAAATAAACAGATGTGACATAATGATTTCTAGTTTTGTGTACGTGTATATATAGATCAATAAAGTATTACTAAAGATTTTAGTAATTAGTAATACTAAAACCAGTGATGATCATATCATTAATATTAGAAGGCACGTGGTGCAATATGATGCAATGTTATCCTCTGTCGTGTGTGTGTGTGTGTGTGTGTGTGTGTGTGTGTGTGTGTGTGTAAGACAACAAAAATCAGGTTACACAACAGTAGCATTACACAAATCTGCAGCTGGTTTTTATTTGTGTGATGGTGTTTTGCTTAACAACAGTCTAGGAAATCCTAACAAATAACTAGGATGAAGGATGTGCAAGTATAATCTTACAAGATGGTTTTCCAATCCATCCAGATTTCCCTATATCACAGTGTGCATGCTGTGAAAATTCTTTAGCGTACCTGTAGTGATCCCTGGTTTCTCTTGTTTGGTCTGTGTTGGATTCTTGTTTTTTGATTGTTAGCTTATATATTACAGCCTTAGTTTATTTGTGGTGTTTTGTTGTTCTGGTGTTTGAGGTTCTAACTTTCTGTTTGAATTTTTAGATTTCCTATTAGTTTAGTTTTCTGTCAGTCTTATTCTTGCATTACAAGGTCTTTAGTTTTGTGTTTACTTATTGTGATGAGATTTGCTTTGTGTCTATTTGTATTATTATTTAGCTTTTCTTTTTGGCCTCCCTCTGTCTCATACTGTGTTTATACCTTGGTCCCTTTCATTTCTTTGTCTCATAAATCTTATTTAGTGTTAGTATTCTTGTCTCCCTTGGTTATTTTATGTTGTTTCTCTGTTCATTTTGCTTCTTTAGTGTTTTCCAATGATCCCCAGATTGTTTTCACCTGTTGCTCACCTGTGTTCCTCTCCATCCTGTTTATCATTAATGAATAGTCCTCTATATGAATATATAATAGTGTAGTGTGTCCTTTTACCCTTGTCAAGTTGTCCTTGGATGTAGGCTGTTCATGTCCTTGGAATTATTCCTCATGCTTTTGGATGACTGCTTTCTTCACTTTTGTTTCTATTTGCATCAGCCATTAAAGGCTCATTTTCAGTTCGTTCGTTGGTTTCACATGCTTGCATTTAGATCCTCCACACTACAATCCACACTCTACTCATCACATTAACTGTTGGCAGTGTTTTCAGTAGTTTGCAAGCAGACAGAAGTGACAAGGATAGACTTTCTCACCATACAAAAATCAGTGGAGCACCATGAATTGCTTTTCCCTTTGGTGTAAGGACTTACTGCCCTCTCTCTTGCTATTAGAGGGTCACATGACATTACGAAACTTAAAGAAGTCCAGTTGTTTTCTTTCCAAGCTCCTTTGTGACCTCCAGAAGTATCTGAAATATCACTGTGGTTAGTAATTTGCTACAGAATATCCACTGCTGGCACTACCCATGTGGCAAAATACTAAGCAGAGTATTCCAGGCACTCTTATCTCCAGCAACAATTTGCTGTTTGTTTTTCCTGAAGAATCTCAAGGCCAGATGAGATCCTTCCAGAGAGTTCAAAGTAAGGCACTCTGGAAGCATAAACCAACAGTGAGTCATCAGAGACTCAGACTCCAGCTCTTCACTCCATCTCTACAGTCACCTCACACAGATAGCAGATTCATACTGTTTGTATCTGCAGTCTCATTGTTTTGGTCAGAACTCATCATAGGTGAGGGCTGGATTATAGATAAATCAAAAACCTTGCCTCCCGGCTCAGGTCCTTTGTCATCACAACAATCTAGTACAATGCCCAGAATACTGTAGATGCTTTCAAGACCTGGTTTTCCATCTCACATCTTCTTCAAGCTTAATCTTCAATTTGACATCAGCTATGCAACTATAATTTTTCAAGATTTCTCAAAAGTTAAATCACTGTTTTTTTGAGCTCTATTTTCTCAAACCTTTGATTTATATTACATAGTCTGTATGAAGTTATGGTTCTTCAAATAAATCTCCTGCCATAGTAGCATTTGACCAGCTCTTCCTTTGTTCTCAAAAGAGAGTTTGATGATATGAATATGAATATAAATATGTGGCTCATTTGGGCACTTGTATTTAAAAAACTGAGCAGCAGAGTTTCATTTCCAAGCTGGGATAAAACAGTTGCAGGCCTGCCAGTTTGATTCAGGCTGGGCTGGTTTCTGTTTGAGGTGTTTTCAGACAAAAGCACTAAAGTCTTTGGTCTGTGAGATTCCAGGAGGATAAGAGCAGTTAAGCTAATTGATCGACAGTATGAAAACATTTGGTGTGCGCGTGTGTGGGTGCGCTTGTACGCCCAAACACAAGAAAATGCTAATTAATTTTTGAATAATAATAATTCATTCACGAAGCATGATTTTTATTTCCCAATCTCCCCTAAAGTGGTTGCTTCTGAACTCTATTTTCTGTATGTTTTGCCTCTCTGTTTTTGTCAGGGGGCAGCAACAGCAGAAGCTGGAAGCCACTGAGCTTCTTAGAATTCTCCAAAGGCGCTTATGGGAAAACATGTTTTAACTGTGATAGTTAGCTGGATGATCGAGCTGCCTGCAAGCTGACAAACAGCTGAGGGAAAAACATATCAGAGGGTGCTGAAAAACTCATAACTGCTTTCCAGCCTGACAGTTCTTCAAGTGAGTCCCATATGTATACATATAGTATATGCATATGCATACACAGAGCTCAAATGCACGCTCATGAAATAGTCATACAAGCATAGTATTGATTTATTTTTATAATATTATTTTTTCTAATTCTGATGTCATGCTACACTTAGAAGAAAAATTATATTGGCACAGTACTGATATTCAGTTGCTATTAGCCTCTTTTAAGCCTCCAGTTAATGCACCCTTAACCATCTCATGCTTATTCTTAATGCCCTGCTTAGTCATTTCTTTCCACGGACCACTGGTAGACTCCTGGGGAGAGCGGCTTCAATTCAATTAAAACTTGAAGTTCTGTGACTCCTGATCCAATCAAGGTCTTGGCTCTGGTCCATAAGCATGACGTGAATGATAATGCCACTGAAGACAACTGTAGAGAAAGACAGAAGCGAGACAATACAGAATCTGGCATCGTGATGAAAACTTATAGAGATGAATTTAAAAAAACGCAAGCATATGCCTATAAGTCGCTGCTGTGTGATGAACAGCTGTCTAAAAAGAGACTGCAATAAGTGTTTTATTTCAATGCTGGAAGAAAAGTGTTTCGTCCAAGGCTGTTTTATTGTTATGCTGATGTAAGTCCATATTTATTTCCAGCTCTAATGATGTGGAACTATAATCAGAGAAGGAGAAACTCTTCAGTCTGTGAAGGTTCTCAGTCATCCAGGTCATCGTAGTCTAAGGAGCTTGGAAAGAAAAGCGTCCAGACGAAAGAAGTCCAGACGCTTTTCTTTCCAAGCTCCTTAGAGAAAGTCTTGCAGAAAACAATAACTGGAGGTCAATGAATTGAAAGAAAAAATGCTGACTTGCTAGTCACAGCTGGCTGATTGCTACAGTTACCTTAGTTTAAGTAAATCAGCAACAAAACTAAATCCCTAAAACTAGAATAAGCATTAGGATAATACTTGTACTAGTATTAGGACAAGTTATTTGTAACGCTTACATATAACTTGTCTTTTAGCCTTCTGCTCAGGTAAAGAGAATGATTGTACACTTTGTGCAGGGGCACTGAGAAGGTAGAGCAGGTCATCTATTAATCAGAAGGTCGGTGGTTTGATCTTTTTAGTGTGCATGTTGAAGTGTTCTTGAGCAAGAAACTGATTCATCCTTTGGATTGTGAGTATGATATTAAGTGCTTAAAGGTATGAAGTGAAGTGTTACATGAATATAAGTGTGAATGGGGAATAAAACTGACTTAGTGGATTCCACTTGGAACATACTGTAGATGTTCCAGCTATTGTTATATACGCCTGGTTTTTAAGACTTGAGAGAAAACATTCAAATCCAGCTTTTTTTGTTATTGTGCTCTTGGGAAAATTCCATTTATATTATATATATTTTTGCTTATTAATATATCTAGAGGTTATCTATAGTGATTAGGTTATGGAAGCAATATTACAAGCCATACAGAATGGATCATAAAAAATGGAGACAACGATTGCTTAGAAAATTTTTCAAATCTCACTACCATAGCTTGATCGCTTGCAGGATTCAACTGCAAACACTAAAAATGTTTCTTGTCACAAACGAATACACAAGAAATAAATGAAACCAAACAACGTATAGTAAAAAGAAATCTTGAATAGGACTAAATGTAGCGATCCAGCATCGGCAGTGAACGCTTCATCTGCTATCAGTGTTGACACTGATGGCATCAAATAGGTCCCCTAGATCCTCACTCACACAAGTAAACTGGCCTGGACCTTGGGGTCGACTTGACTGACATCTCTTCTTGGCAGGAAATGTAGCATTGTTTGATTTCCTGAAAGTCTTCTGATTGCTCTATCTCCTGAGCTGTGAACATGCTGGATGAGGCCGGAGGAGGGAGGAAGTGGCTGGCTTGGATGAAAAGACATGTTGTTCCAGTGAAATCTAAGTGGAAGTTGGCTGACGATGAGCAGCTTTCGTGTTTGGCTGTGTGAAACCCTATTATATAACTTCTTTGTTAATTTTCCGCTGTAGTTATTTTACTAAAAAGACCTGATTTATTTCTTGTGAAGATAATCTCCTTGTGTATCTTTTCCGGCTCCATGCTAAAGTCTTTTTTCTTAATAATAAACAACTGCTGCATTTTGCACTCGACCTCACAGAAGAAGGGTTTCTGACATACTGTTTTCCCCCGTTTTCAACTTTTGTGCATTTATAATTATGTATAATATCAAGAAGTAAAATTCATTTACAACATATGTTAAAAACAAATATTTCAAGCACTTTCTGCTCTAGTTTTGATTATTATGACTGAGAATCATCAAAATTATAACTTCATGGAGAATGCTGGCTTGACAGTTGTCCAGATGATGATTAATATTCTCCACAAAGAGGGTAAGCCACAGAAGGTCACCGCTGAAAAGGCTTGCTGTTTTACGAAGTGCTGTGTCAAAGCATATTAATGAAAAGCTGACAACAAGGGAAAAGTGTGCAGGAAAATTATCCATGAGCAAAAGGCATGACTGCAGTTACTACATTCCTGATATCAAGCATCTGAACCAGACACAACATCAGAGACATCTGACCTGGGCTAAGGGGAAGAAGACCTGGACTGTTGCTCAGTCTTCCAAAGTCCTCTTTTCAAATGAAAGTAAATTCTGAATTTCATTTTGAAATTTTGAATTTATGATTTGATGTGCCATATCATATGCTGGTTTTGGTGGTAGCTGGTAGATGGCAGTGCAGTCATCCACCAGGAGTGCTTCACGCTTCCATCTGCTGACAAGCTTTACGGATATGCCAATTTTCTTTTCCAGCAGGACTTAGCAGCTGCCAGCAGTGCCAAAACTACTGCCAACTGGTTTGCTGACCATGTTATTTCTGTGCTTGATTGCCCGGCTAACTTGTCTGACGTGAACCCCATAGAGAATCTGTGTGATAGTGTGAAGAAGAAGAAGAGAAACATCTGACCCAAAAATAGAGATAAGTTGAAGTCGTCTTTCAAAGCAATATGGGCTTCAATAAAACCTCAGCGCTGACATAAGCCGATAGCTTGTGTGCCACGTGGCATTACTGCAGTAATTTGTGATAAAGGAGTGCTAATCAAGAATTGAATGAATAAATGAACACACTTTTCATAAGTTTGACATTTCTGTAGTGTAATTTTTTTCATTGATCTTAGGAAATTTTCTAATCATTTCAAATCATAGACTTTTAATTTACTAAAATGTAATGAATATCAACATGGTTTTTATAGTTTAATATCTAATTAGTTTTTATTTTATATCATTCTAACATTTTCATTACATTCAGTTAAATTTCACTTAGTTTCCATAATAAGTTAGCATATTTAAGTTTAGTTTTAATTTAGTTTTTATTAGCTTCAGTGTGAGTTTTAGTGTTTTATTGTATGATTTCAAACGCGGAGACAGAAACTTAAACTCAAAAGCAGCTTTATTGCTAGACACCAAGAAAAACCCTAACTAAAATTGAAAGTACAAAATAAACTAGGCAGGCGGGCAGACAGAACACACAGCTTGGTGAGGGTACGACACACCACAGCAAGGAAAACACAGGGCTAAAATACACATTGGAGCAATAAGGGAATGGGAGACAGGAGGGAAACACAGCTGGGAGAAATCAGAGCTAACAAGACAAGGGGAAGCAAAAGCAGACACACTGACATGAGACATGGACTTTCAAAGTAAAACAGGAAACACGACAGGCACACACTAAACACAAGGACACAGGAACCAAAACCTAAGAACGAGAAATCACAAACCAAGAAGAACTGGAAAGTAAGAAATACAAAACAGAAACCAAAAACACTAGTAGCCAAAAAACCATGATCAAATCCAAGATCAATAATAATAATAATAATAATAATAATAATAATACAAAAAACCAAAACACTGGATCACCGACCCAAGACCGTTACACCTACTGTCTGTTCAGAGAGGTGCCAGGGCGGACAGCATAGTGATTTTATTTTCAATAAAAATTTGATCTTGATCTTATTTTATTTTGTCTCTCAGAAAGCCTATTTGTTCAGACTTACGGATTTCTCAGACAGTTTTGAAGGAGGGAGGACTGCAGTGAGAAGTTTCAGGTGTGACTATGTGGCACTGGCAGTTCACATACAAATTAAGAGACACAAAACACATTATTTTTCTGTTTTCTAGTTTATGTGTGGTCAGTGGGGAATTAGAGGATAACTTTAAAATGAGTTCAAACTAATTTTATAGGACTTCTAAATAAGCTTGAGCCTAAAGTAAATTGTGTACTGCATACTGCAAATGTGTATTAGAGTTCTGCCTTCTACACCTTTGTTTACTGTTGGCTGGTCTGGATTATTATGACTCGGATGAAATATTTAATCATTTCTAATTCTGGTCTTACTAAAATATGGAAATAAAAAAACCAGAGACTAATGAGCCTATCCAGGGTTTCATCTATGAAGGCTAAACAGGCTCATCAGTAATGGATGAGAAATGTCTCGATGTTTCTGCTGCTGTGAGAACCAGCGCTTTTAATCACTTGCACTCTGTGAGAAATATTGTGGCCTGATGTGACTGCTAATGTCCCTGTTAAAAACACCGTGATCAGATGTTGCAATATGCACTGATATAATTTACAACGCTGCGATTTCATAAAGCTTGCGCCAGTAATCTGTATGCTGTATGGGCAGTCCAGTTTTATAATGACTGGCAAACGCTACAGAGAGTCACCTGACAATGAATTTAGTTGAATAGTTTAAATGTGTTAAGCATATATGAATGATAATGACCTGTTGTGTACTAAAGGGAGTAGGGCATTTGGAAGAATTGGCTGAAACAAGAATATCCACTTGAATTTAGTATCAAATTCAAATAAAAAGAGAACAACACTGTTTGATATGGTTTCCAGTGAAATATCAAAACACACACACACCAAAAAACAATATGGCTCATAAATAGGGAATGTTCCTGCAGTTTCACTCATAGGAGATCCAGGGAACAATGCCAGTCTCATAAAATACAGGAGGTATGTTACAATGTCAAGAGACTGTCTCTGTAATATGCTGCATACAGCTCTTTTTGATACTGTCACCAAGGCAAGAGGTCAAAGGTGAAGTGAAGCCATAAATAGAAACATTACGTGGTTAATATTAACAAACACTATTTACATGTGTGTTCTACCAAACAAACCTTATTTAATAGTTTCAGGTTTTCTATTATCAGTCAATACCAGACATTGCCTTTGTTTCAGTTAAAACAAAATAAAAACATGTCAGTCTGGTAAAGTCTTTAAGCTTTCACAAGTTTGTGCCTCAGAGCAACAAAGACACTAGTGATATGCAGAACTTCAGTGGAATCCCCTTTTGGACTGATGCAATAAGAGCTTCTTTTTGCACTGCAGTTGAGCGATAATATTACCATGAGTCACCAATCCCATAGTAAATCTGCGATAACTCTAGTTGGGGTTTTTTAAACAGCAAAGCTTCTTCTAACTTTAGTACTGCACCTTCAAGTAGAAACTGAGGACTGCCTCTTCTTTTTCAACCATGATTTATGGGTTCGTGTGCAGCTTCATTTTCTGACCTCCACTGATCATTAGGTCACAATAATGGTTTGTTGCTCTTCCATTGGTTTGTACTAAGGACTATTTCTTTTCTGTGTCTCCAAGGTTTTTACGTAGCACACAGAAAAGATGAATGTCATACCGGTTATTTCCTTTTGATTACCAGTGTTCACCTTGAGGCATTCGGAAACTGATTAATGTTGAGACAAAAGAAATGAAATACTTTCCGATTTCCTCTCCCTCTGGGATTGACAAACCTGTTACTCACTCGGGTAAGGGCTTGCGCTGCTATTTGGTATCTAGTCAGGTTATAAAAAATGTGGCTAAGGACACAGTATAAACCTTATTAGTGGAAATGCAAGTCCACAATGGATTAACAAGTGAAAAAGCACTTAAATGTTTTTGTTTAATCATGTCTGTAGAGATTTTTATATTTATTCCCTTTACTTACAATTTCTACATACATTTTTCCCAGGAAAAAAATATACATGCATATACAAGTATTTCTCAGTATCATTTAAAGTGGTGAGCACTGTTACTTTGTTTATCAATCATGATACTCCTTTCCTGTTCCAGGGGAACATAAGGCCAATGTCTTCACATATTATGTGCCCTTTATGTAATTTCATAAACACAACTGACATTTGAGAGTTTTTCATGCCAAAGACAGAACAAAAAATCTGAATTTAGGAAACAAAGCCAATACATTGTTATTTAGAAATGAGTTTATTTGACTGACAAATACATCCAAGAATGGCTCTGCAGACTAGGTAGTTTGTTAAGGAGCCTATGTCTTCACCAAACTGAGCTTACAAATGAGGCAGAGATCCGAAGTAATTCAAGTGCAGCTTCAAAACAGACATAAATAAATAAAAAAAATAAAAAGATTTAATCTGGTCTCCAGCAAACAGCATTACAGTAGGCAATAGTCCTTCATTGTCATGTATTCCTTTTTATATACCAGGCTACAGCACACTTTATTTTACAAAGAAAAGGTTGGAAGGGAGTGTCCATGTTCTTCACTTATATTAGCAATCCTTCAAAGTATCCTACTCCTTATGCATGTTGTCTTATTTAATTTAGTGTAGGTCGCATGGTCAGTTCCAACAACAGACACAGATGCTTTTTCCTTTTTTTAAGGTAATGATTTCGGACTGTTTCAGCTAGCTGCTACTAGCAACGTGGCTAATGTTAAAAGCGTTGCTACTGTACTAAGCAATTCAAAGAATTCTCTTAAAACTTGAAACTTATAAATATATGTATGTGTGTAGGAGGGGGGAGGTGGGGCTAACATTAGTTCTGTTTTGTTTTGGGGAACAAAAAATAAAATCCAGTCAGCCTGTGACCCCGCCCACCTTCTTATTTCATGATTTCGTTTAGTCCAGGTGGCGCGCGTGCTCTCAGCTGACGCTGAGCGCTGAACCGGTGACACTGTTGAATGGGTCCGTTATAGGCGAAGTCTGAGTTTCAGAAAAGAAAAGAGAGACACGTGAAAATAAAGCTCATAGCTAAGTCCATATGAAAGAAAGTGCTTGACTTTCCAAGTGTTCATTTCTAACAGAAAATAATGTGTTTTGTGTTATTTTAGCCAACATGTAATTGATGTAGGCAGACCCTTTTTACATATCTGCTGATCTTCTGCCAGGCCAAACAGATCAAACCTCAGGCTCAGGCTCAGCTGTCCCGCTTCCATCTCTCCATTCCCACACTCCTGACACTGAACCAGCCCCACTGATATCTAAAAAGAAGGTAAGTTTTTTAATGTCAGAAATGTGTCCAATTGCAGGGTGCCCCTTGTGAATGTTTTTTTTTCTACACACTGTTTATTGCAATTATGCATTATCATTATAAACCACATAAATAGAGCAGTTTTCGAGAAGTGTGTATTGCTCTGCATATAATTTGCATGCTGCCTATGACTGTTGCAGGTGGTGAGAGCTTTCTGAAAGTTAAAACAAATTAAAACCTATAGTTCCACAGACTCAGGACAAAGAGGTGTTTCAGTTTGATATATTTTGTTTAAAAATTGATATCCATAGGAATATTTAAGTTTTATTTGCCAGTACTTATTATTATAAATAAGTATACCGCTTTATAGATGAGAATTTAAATTTACTTTGATTCAAAAAGCTAATGTATATTATATTTGTATTTGGTGTAAGATAACAATCAGTGTTAAAAAAAAAAAAAAAAAAAAAAAAAAAATCAGTTCTTCCTCCAGTGAAGCGGCTTTTTAAACATTTTGGATCTGCCATGCTGAAGATGTCCACCAGTACCTCTGAAAGCTGTGAGCTCCTCCAGGCTAGTCTGCTCAATTCAGTTTATTTATTTTTCATATAGTGCCAAATCACAACAACAGACTGCCTCAAGGTGCTTTATATTATGAGGTAAAGACCCTACAATAATACAAAATTGTAAACATACTTCCCCTTTGCTGGAAATCCAATGCGATTTAGCATAAGAAAATGTCAGCCCTAGTGGCAGCAATGAAAGAAAATTTTCTTGGCAGTCAGTCTTAATGTTGATAGTGTCATTTTTAAACTGCTATCAAAAGCTGAAACAAAAAATCCATACTAATGCATTTTAAAATTATCACCATTCACAGGATTTTTTGTTTGTCTTTTTGCAGAAAACATAATATACAGTAAATCATGTGGTATTTTGATAGGTTTTGCATCTCAAGATGTCTTTACGTTGTTAGCTACCTTACATTACAGACAATTACTGACATGTCAAAATGATTCAATTGTATGACATGCTGCCGTTTTAGTTATTCAAGACAGTCTATAGACAGTAGATAGAATTGTTTTTAAGTCATACTGTAATAGTACTGTAAGTAATTAAGAAAATTCTATTATGTGCAGGTTATAGTTAGTTACTGTTAGAAATAGTATCCTCTAGACTGCTTTAGGGCAGCCTGACCATAGCTCTTGGAAATATGAAATATAAAAGGTCATTTTGTGGGGATAAATGTGACAGATGGGGCCAAAACACTCAAAGCCAAAGGGTGTTTCCAAATAGAATAAAGCAATCCATGGATTCAATAAACCACAAAAAATCCATCACTTTCTGTGGATTTTAATCTGAAATGTCAGGATGTCGATCAATACCACTGAAACTGATCCACACCATCTCATAGAGTTATCCCGTGGTCTGTGATTGAGGATTTGACAAATCGAAAATGATTTCAGACACAATATAGACACAGTTGTTATATGGTTTATTCAGGTGAAATACTATTCCACAGACATAGAAGAACATCAGGTGGAGTCAATGAACAGATATCACATGTTCAATAAACATTTTTGCAAGATCCAAAGACAAGTATAAAGTACAGTGCAATGCAGAACATTCAGTAGACTACCAACATGTTTGTACAGTTTTTTTCACCTGTTAAAAGAAAATAAATATTGGTTTGTACATTTTGCTCTGATAATAAATAATGCGTCCATGTCTGATGGATTTCTATGTTTGTGTACAATGCCAAAATGTCTCAGAGAATAAGGCAACAAATCAAATTAATAACTTTATTCCCCAATGACAATGTTCCCTCACTGGTGATATAGGAAGTGAATTCGAGCATCTTTTGCCAGTCAGTTAATAATCTATTCATCACGTTCTAGTCAAAAAAATAGATACATCTATGGTAAAGTGATTCTTTATGTCTAAATTATTTTTGGAAATGGATGAACAATCATGGCGGTGAGCTGTATTTGTGCATTGCAGCACATGTTAAAGTGCAAAATGGAAACAGGTTTTTGTAAATAAATGGACTTTTATCGTTTTTGTCTGTGTTCCCCTAAGAGTTGACACTTTTGACAAATTGCTGAAGTGCATGTGATAGTCCTTACCCTGCCTGGCTCTGTGAGATAGTTGTGTTTTTGATTCCTGTTTGTGGTTTTGGCTCCTTTTAGATCCAAGTTTGAGGAACAGCCAATCTCCTTGTTAAGTCTGATGTAATAGCCATTACTGGGTCCAAATACTCCCTCAGATCCCAAATGCAAGCAAACAGTGAGGCACCATTTCAGTGGTTATTGTAGCTGTTTTCCTGTGTAGTCCAGGCACCCATTAAAAAAGGAGGATGTATAAGGTTGAAAGGAGTTAGTATTTTTAAAACAAAGTATTAAAAAAAATATAGATCAGCACTGCTATAACTTTGGGTATTAACAAAAACCAAACTGGGATTGAAGTTAGGTTTTTGGACATACAATTTCATGAAAGTAGCTGCAACTAATTTGGCTAATTGTTGTTGAAATAATTCCTCTGCAAGTGCCCAGAAAGCTTAGAAAACACCCTCTATACCACAAGGTTAGTCATGATTTCCAAGTTATTGCAATGACGACGTCTCATTTGCCAAAATAATTTATACAGATATTGTTGTTGAGCAGTATTAGATCTTTTTGTGAGCCATTTAAATAGTAGTGTAGGGTACAATGAGTTTATAAAAGCGTAACTTAAATGTATGCTAAAAATGAATGAGAAGCTGGCAGTGGCAGAATGATGATTTTTTTTCCCATTTGACTCAGATCTACTGAATGAGGGACACAGCACTGCAGCACTTAAAACACTCGCATCTCAGACAACACAGTAGAGGCTTGGGCAGAAAACAGTATCATCAAAAGGTCAATACATCACGACTTAACAAGGGATATTCATAAGATCTGTCTTTATATAGTCTTTTTTCAGGGTAGTGTGGAGGGCTTTTTTTAATCTTTGGCTGGTGTTAAATACAAAGTTTATAAGAGACTGCAGCATTTCTGATTTCTGTTCAATAATTCAAAATGATCAGATTTCAGAAATTGTGCCCTTATGTGGCCCAGTTCTCCAGTCACCGATTCCTCCTTAGCTTTGGTAATGTTGGCTTATATGTACAATACACATTAATAACAACAGACCTTACCTAATTGCATGCACAACAATCTAACCTACACACTTTGTGTGTTGTTTCACATGTTATTATTTTATTGCAATTCTTTGCCATTCAGCCCCTGTTAAACTTTAACTCAATGGGCAGCTTCAGACACACAGTCTTCTCGTGCTTGAGCTTTCCATCTCAGTGAATGAGACAGTTGTTCCATTTTCCTTTGAACATCACCAAATATATCTGCTCTAGAAGTGCTATAGAAAACTAATGCAAAACAATTTCAAGGATTCATGTCTGTACTGAGTTTTGTGTAATGTCTATTTCACATACAGTTATTGCTCTTTAGCAACACGTCCAGACATAAAAACACTTAAAAAGAACAAAATACATTGATTCACATTTTTCCCTAATACCAACAAGATGCATATTCTTTAAATACTTGAGTGATGTATTTTGAACTCAACTACTGCCCCGTGAGTGTGTGATGACTTCAGGCCTGAATGTCCATATCTTAGCAATTCCAAAAAAACTTTTTTTCTAGGAGCATACTGTATATTACCACAGCCCTTCTTTTTCATGCAGTTGTATGCTTTATATTTGTTGTGAATGCTGATACCCTGCACCACACACAATTGCTCACAGTTTTCATTAAGGAATCGAAAACAGCTCTAGTACACAGTCATAACAATTAATACATTAAGAAGAACTTTTACAAATGTGTCAAGACGACTGTTTAAATCCATGCATGTCATGCATAGATGATGATCATTGTCTCAAGCCTGCAAAGCAGACAGAGTCGAGTGTTTACTGCATGACCAGTTATTTTCAGCCAGTTGCCTGTCCGTTCAGCATCTTCCTCCCAAGAACAGTTAACCTACTTCACCCTGCACCATCCTGCTAAGACCAAAGCCTGTGAATGAATGGGAGCATCCACACAGTCACATCCACCGCCCTGCAAACCTATTAAACCCTATAAACTATTATCTCACTTTCTTACCAAGCTATTGTTATTCCCAAGTGGTTATGAACAATGTTGCACCCCATACAATTTCTCCAGAGCACTGTGCACTCCAGACCTTGCACACAATGACACTTCCCACAATATTTCACAGATTCTTTCTATGTAATATTAACAAACCCCATAGTACACTGAACAAATACAAAACTGGACAGTCACTAAACTCTCTATAGCTGCCACCATACTGAATGCAACACTGCTCAAATGCACATAGCTAATGAATACTAAATGTTGTGTTACGAAGAGTGATATGTATAGTTAGCTGTCCATTTTAAGAGCGCCTCTGTCTCTTGGTACGTAAGGTCCAGGTGTCCTTGAAACTGTAAGTTGTCGGCATGTATTTGCCACCGAGTCAAATGTCTGTGTCCTTGGGGACTCCAGTTTTTGTATTCTACAGTCATGTTTTATTTTACACGCATGTGATTGTCTGTATTTGTTTTTGAGTTTCATCTTCACAGTCTTTTATGGTAGCCAGTAAATGCTGGTCAAGGCAGAAAACGCCTCAACTCTTATTTCATGCCACTTCGCAGCACCTGATTAGCTGCGATGAGCATGACGCTGATGATGAAAGCAATGGCAAAGGCGCATATCAGGCTTTTGCGCACACAAGTTTGCTTGACTTGCTGCGTCGGGCTGGAGCCTGGGGAAAAGGAAGTAGGAAGAGACACAAGGAAAAGCAAAATGAGCTGAAGGTCCACTGAATCGGGTATTATTTAATGGTTCAAAGACATTTGATTGTTATTTCCAAATGAAAAGCTCACCACAAAATCATACAACTACAAGAACACAAATGAAGGGGAGTGCACACAGCCAAGAAAATTTGCTTTCACACCTGTATGCTACATAATTGCATTTAGATTGAAATGTTAATTGGAGTTTTGGAACAATAAACCAATAAAAGGGCACCTGACTGGCATATTAAAGGACAAAACATTGCCAAAACCATTGTGAATCAAAGGTGTAATTGTTTAGGTCTAACGCAGATGCAAAATCATCTCCAGTAAAGTTAGAGTTCATATCTGTTGTACTTTTACATCCCCCCTTCCCCAATAAAAAATAAATAAATAAATAAATAAAAATAGATAAAATATTGTTTAAAAACAATATTTACTAGCTTTTCATTTCTTATGTTTTCTCCATAGGATTATTACTGTTCTCAGAGAAATCTGTCTCATAAATCACATAATAGGCAATTAATTACTTTTGAGAGAAATCTTCAGCAAATTTCATGTATCTAATAATAAAGAGGCATAATTTGTTTTTTGTTTTGTTTTTTCTGTGTTGTTTTTTCCCCCACTGAGTGAGAAGAAAGACAGAGGGGAGCAGAAATAATGTCATATTTTTCATATTACAGAACAGCAGCCTAAAAGAGCACAGCAGTTCACTTACTGCTGATAAGTACCTAGAGCACATTTTAATCGAGTGAACTTGCTGATGGGAGAAACTGGTATCTCCAGTTCTATTCATGTGAGGGCTGAGTTTTGGTGCGTGTTTTTTGTTTTGTTTTGTTTTGTTTTGTTTTGTTTTTAAATGCGATTGTGGGGAATTTTGAAGTATAAGAACTTAATCTGAAAGAAATAATAATATATTCATACTGTTCGACAATGTAAATAGTTGTTACTGTATTATTATTGTGATTTGGGACAATATAAGTACAAGCAAATTGAATTGGATGCAAGAAGGCGAAGCTTAATTCAAAACAAGTTGATTAGTCCAAAAATACAAAGTCCAAAATTTCAGGGCCAACTCGGGAAGAAAGCCAGTGATAGAATAGACAGACTCACAGGGAACCGAGCAAAGAGATACTCAGCAATGCAGAGAAGAGAGCTGAAAGATACAGCTATGAGGACATCACAGCAATGAACAAGACGAGATTACACACAGGTTCACGAGTGGAGAGCTAACAGGTGGGATACACAGCTGGAGACACAATGAGAGGCGGGGGGAAGTTAAGCTCAACACACGACACAGAGAACAACAGTTACTAAAATAAAACAGGAAGTTTGACGCTACAGAATGGGAGAATTGGATTAACTCGACACGTAAAGAAGACAGGAGGACCAGGCCAGGCAGGTGAACACAGAAAGACAAACAAAGATCAAACAAAGTGAAACACAATGGAAACACAAAGTGAACTAAATAAAGTTCACTAAATAAACAAGGCTAGAAAATAAGCAATGAAAACCTATATAAAGCAGGAGATAAACAAGACTTAGGACACAAAAGGGAATAACAACAATGCCATATATAGAAAAATAAACATCGACAACCAAGATACACAAAAAACCAGAGATAACCTAAAAAGTAGACCTTTAATACTAAGCAAAAATTTAGACAGAGGTTGCTGGAAAGATATAATAATTAACAATATATAGTAAAATACAAAACATTTCAAGAGAAAGAAAAAAAGAAAAGAACTTGCTTTACACGAACCCAAAGGAATTAAACATTTAAGAAAGAAAAAATACTCAAAGACTCAGAGACCATGATAGATTTAGCAGATGGTATCACATTACACAATCCTGGCTTACTTATTGTTGACTCCTTCATCATTTTAGAATTTATCTTAAGATTTTCCTCACTGAAATACATGACAGAAATACTGACCCCATATAAGCCAGTTTGCAGCTTTGGATCCACAGGTGGAGGCCTCTTGGCTTTTTCAAAGTCAAGGTTTAAATCTAAAGGTGGCTGTGCTTTTTTAGCAGGGCCCCTTAGCTTTGGAGTGACCTGCCTGGGGAGGTACGGCTCTCAGAATCGTGACTTCTTTTAAATCCTTTCTTAAAAGCCCCATTTTTTCCAGACTTTCTTTTATGTGATGTTGTCTTTTCATCATCTTTCTATGGTCCTTGTTATTGTTACTTTTAATGCTTTTACTATTTATACTGGCATTTCACCTTTCACTATAATTCAAAATCCTATATTTTAGACAAATACATAATCACAGAAAAGGACAGCAGAGCTTGCAAATGTGATGTCATTTACAAGTGAAGATCATTTGTGAAATTAAAAGCAGATATCATTTGCAACAATTAACAACCATTTGTGTGTAGAGAGTGTCTGTAATTATCAGGGCCTGAGCAGCCCAGAAAACCTTGTGCTTTGTTTACAAAGACATTATCATTAGCATAAATAATACATTATTATATGTAGTGGCTTGTAAATGTCATATCTTTAAAATGCACCATGAAGAGCTATACCATGTTTCATGTAACTTGAGGGACCTTAATAACCTATGAGCAATGGTAATTTCTACAATGCAGTTAAAAGTTTAAAAAAACAGGATGTTATTTTTTAATTCAATATTCATATTTTATTCATTTATTTGTTGTTTTGATTGTGTTTTTTTCTCTAGAAAATTCTAGATTACATTCTAGACTTTCGCTTTAATTTCAGGGTACAAAACACACAGCAGTATGCTGAAATATAGGAGGTTCCTTACTGTCTATGTCCACCTGGCAGTCCTCGGGGTTCTCTATGTGATTCTCCTCAGTCATTATGATGTTTTCGATGTCTTTCATGGAAAGATGATCACAGAAGGTGTCATACAGTAGCCTCTTCAGCTCCTCCACTGTAAGCTTCTGCATGTCACACTGGGGATAGACACACCTAACATTAATGTGGACACAGGCTGGAAGGCACAGTAAAAACATACAAATGCAAAGACAGAAATCTATAAACACACACAGACATAAAATATAGAGAGAATGTAAGTGCATAAATAGCACTGCTGTCTTGTAATTTAAATAAAATATTTTCTGCACTGTAGGCTTTACCAGAAGATGGAAGATATGAGTGATATGAATGTGCATTTTAGATTTCTAAATGAATGACATTTAGATCAAAGGAAAATTTGAGTGAGAGATTCCCCCGGTGGATCTGATACTCAACAAATCCTATTTCTGTTAAACTGTCTGATTTGAGTGCAAGCTCCTCATTTTAGGTGAAACAAGTGCCCCATGGATCTCAGATCTAAAATTTTAACTTAAGTATTTTGTGTCTTTTTCAGTAAATAATAAATATTAGATTATATTGAATATTTCATAAAATGGAAAACGAATGCAACTTAATCACTGAAGTCAATCTAATAAAGGTGAATAAGACAGCAAAAAAAGTATTTACTAACCATTACCACATCCCTTCCCATTTAGTTGGTGTAATCTAAAGTACTTTCCCTGGACACTGTTTTAGATACACTTAGTCAACTGTTTAATACAAATATCTGATCAGCCACTTACATGGCAGTAACTCAATTTCAAACTGAGCATTAGAACAGGGAAGAAAGGTGATTTAAATGACTTTGAATGAGGCATGGTTGTTGGTGCCATACTGGTCTGAGTAATTCAGAAAGTGCTGATCTACTGGGATTTTTCCACACCACCATTTTTTATGGTATACAGGGACTGGTCAGAAAAAGAGAAACTATCCAGTGAGGAGCAGATCTCTAAGCAATGTTTCTAGCACCTTGTTGAATCTATGCCACAAAGAATTAAGGCAACCCAGTGCTTGCAAGGTGTACCTAGTTAAATTTCTGGTGAGTGTAATTACTTTCTAAACTACTATTAATTTCTTATTTCTCATTTTTATGTGAACAGCATTGTTAATGAGAAATTTGTTCACAGAACAATAAAACTATTCTGTATTATGTATTCTTAATTTGACTAACAATGTTTTATTTCTTAATTAGTGATCACTGGTCAGTCTCGTCAGCACCCTGGCATCTCAGACACATAAATTACCCTTTGGTCTCAATATTGTGCATCACTGCACAGACACCAGTCTCACTCCCAGCTTGTCACATATGAATTGAGCTCAGCCTAAGCTCATCTCACTGTTGTGACTGAAGGCACTGTGTGATCAATCCAGCAGCACATGTTTCATATTAGTATTCTGTTATATAATGTTGCACGATGCTATGCAACACTCCCTTGGGCTTGTTGACTCCCTCAGCAGGTGTGATTCTTCTTTTGTGCACTGAGGATATGAAAAACTCACATTAATTCCCTTTCTTTCAGACTCAGTTTGGAACCTCATTTTTTTTGACAGGCATTTCGATGCTATTATCACACAGCTACAACAAAAACAACCCTGACATGAGCTACGTCCCCACTAATTTCTATCACACTGTCAAAATGAACAGCTGATTGTCTAATGAGGTGTCTATAAATAAATTAATATCTATTTTGCATGAAAAATTGACTTGACTAAGTGATAAGACTGCCGCCACATGCAAACAAGCAAAGATCCAGGATTCCATTAACAAATTAATGGATGTAACAGCTATTCCTTTAAAGAACCTAAATGTTTAATAGCTTTGAAGTTTACCAAATTAATGACGTCTTTGTCTCCTTTTAATAACAAGAAATAATGTTTTATAATGAGCACCTTCCAAAAAACTGAGTCAAAGTCAGTGCCACTGAATTTGTCTGGTAACCCAGCTGCTGTGAGCTTTGGACCCAGAAGAGTAACAAACTCCTCAAAATCCACCTGGCCGTCACCTGCAGAAAAGAGGAACAGTTAGTGTTCATTATAGCTGATTTTGTTTTCTGCAGTAAAGTCTAGTTTTGTGGGTAAATGCAGAACAAAGCATCTGCGCTTTTGTGATTTAAAATAGTAAAATCCAATCTGTTTTTTGGCCTCACCATCCATGTCCAGTCTCTGGATGATGACTTCCAACTCCACCTCATTTGGCATGTAGCCAAGGGACCGCATGGCCATGCCCAGCTCCTGCTTTGAGATGAACCCATTCCCATCGCGGTCAAAGACTTTGAAGGCCTCACGGATCTCTGCAGAAGAAGACACGCACACAAACACACACACAAGCTGAAGTCTTACAGCAAACGAGGATATGAAAGTGGGAAATTTTCCACACACCAAAGACACATTTGTTATGCTGCATCACTGCTTGAGTCATAGTTATATGGGGGTTGGCAGCTCAGGAGAACACAAGTTAACTGCCAAAAGAGAGTCAACAAAAAAACAAACCTTGAACACAACACAATGAGATCAGGACAAACTGTAAGGGCAGTAGTCTCTGCCTTGCATTTTAATAGGGATTTAAACCTATTAAATAACAGAAGATTTTGCACCCAAAATAGTCTAAAAATAGTGTGTGATTCTGCCACACTGAGAGGGAAAACGGAGACATTCTGGTAAATGCTTTCTGTCAATTCTTTAATAAATGACAGTCAGGTTGAAATGAGATTGGAAACTACCAATGGGCCAGCAACTCAAAAATACTGTAAAACTTCTCTGTGTAAGAAATGGCATCATCAAATGAAATAAAATCACTCACTGTAATGTGGAGGAATTGCTACAGTAAAAGTGATGAGCTGATTTTAAACTAGCTCCACAGCACAAACACATACTTATCATTTTGTTAGAAATCTAATTATTGTGTGGTCCAAAGAGACTTGAGATGTTTGTGTCAAAACATTTGGCAGTCCAAATTTAAAACATCTGTTGGATGTGTGGCTTTTTTGGATTTGAGTCTGTTTTGTTATTAAGTATCTTAACAAATGATCAGTGACAGTTTGTATCCAAATTTTGGCGCTCTCTGTTGTCAGTTGAAGAAAAACTACAAATTCAAGTCACATTAAAACCAAACCTCAATTGTAGTATGTTTGGAGCTGTTTCTGTGGAGGAGGAGCTTACTGATGAGACAAAAAAAAACCTTATAAAATCAATACCTTGGATCATGAGACTACAAATTGATAACAGCCAGTCTGCATTTCAGGCTGTGGCCATGGAGTTTGAACAGCATGGGCTTTTATGAGGCAGGAATGGTCTAACAATGAGATCTTATCAAGATACATCATGGGAATAAGAACTGCTTAAAATACTTTCCCTTCCTCTTTTTGTACGTACAGCTTAGAGTCCCCAAGCTGTCTAGTTATTTTTTCAGTATTACTAAGAATATTTAGTTGTCACTATAGCTCAGAGTTTCTCAGCCTAAAATCAGTATTCATTGGTTTATTTTCTCTTTTGACAATTTAAATCTTTTCACTGAGGGAGAACTGCATTTCAGTTTATATTTTCACTGTGTATGAACCTGAATCTAGAACAAGAGGTCTTTTGTTTTTCATTTATCATTGAAAGGGGACTTATTGTAAATCCCAATTCTATATTTCTGTTTGTGTTATTTGTAGCTTTGCATTATCACAGTTCAGAATAATCCTTAATCTTATACCATTCCTTGGTATATTAGATTCATCTGCTGTTTTAGCTCACCTCGCTTTAAGGCTACTATCCCTTTGAGCCAGTCATCGTCTCACTGGCTGGCCCTCACAAACAGAAGGTTTGAGCAACATGTTGGCTGGTATGACTAGAGTAAGGATATCCCGTCCCCTCTCACTGGCATCATGCAGATTCATGTAATCCAAAGCTTAAGTACTTCATAGAAATGACGTCTACACAAGATGACCTTATTATACAATATTTTTAATATATTTGATATTTTTAAAATTTAATTATACATTAATTTTAATATAATATTACGATTTTAACATGAGCATCCAAGACTGTAAAAATACAAATATATAATCAAAAAGCTACAGTTTCTTCCTATTTTTATGATTTTGGTGTACAAAATCTCTGCTTTTTGCTGGTTGATGAAACCATCCGTCTCTTGGATCCTCCACTGTGAGATCATTTGGTTCTTAGTGTTTAGAGCAGCAGATGAAATATAAGTAGGGGCTGATGAGTCCCTTAGTTTTTAATAATTTCTTTTGATGTTTTTAAAATGTTAACATATCAAATCTCACCTCCACTGACCAGTATTGACAACAACAACAATGATAATAATTACAAAAATAACAATAATAATAATAAATTATTAATTTGATAGTGATCAAAATAAGTGCAGCTGAGGTAAAGGTACTCTACATGTGTTTTTTTTCCCATCACAGACTACTAGAAATCGACAGTAGAACAGTAAGAAATCAGAGTAATGTGTGGTTTTTTGTTTTGCTTTTAGTATTATTATTACAGCACTTACTTTAAGATAAACATAACAAACTAACAAACTCGTCAGCAAAAGGCATTAAGTGTTGTAACTACTCAGTGTCAGCAGAAAGCTTTTTCTAAACTTTGAAACCTTGAGTTCAATCACTATGGGAAATCTTTCAGCAGTTAATTCCTCGTCTTTGCCTCACTGCATATTTCCCTTCATTCTCCACTTGTTTACCTTTCACGAGGGACTGAATCCCTTAATTTATGCAACAACATCCACGACCGAGTCACCTATAATTTGAAACTTGTCACATCCTCGTCTTACATGCCGGATTAGCACACAAGAGCAGAGCTGGAGATGAATCTTAAAACAGAGACAATACATAGTGCTCAGAAAATCACATGTCAAATTGGCAGTATTTGTAATTTGTTTGTTGAGATGAAATGTATCACTAAAGACCGATGTAAATCTCATGCGCTCTTTGTAATAAGATTCAGGAACATTTAAATTCCCCACACGTCTGGGGAAGTTTTAGATCAGGTCAGAGTAAAGACAAAGATAATTTAGGTGTGTAAATGGGAAAAATGTTGAGTAAGTTTGGAATGAATAATGGAAACAAAATAAGTGAATGTTGCTACTAAATAATACATAACCTGTCTCTATTATATGATTTAGTTCCAATAAAAGCTTTCTAGGTAAGGAAAATAAAATTATAATATTTATTTAAAAGACTTTTCAGCTTGCAGCCAATAGCTGCTGTTAAATTACTGAACTCTAATGCTAAACGAGTGTACATCATTTGAAGCAGGGTAATGAATGGACAAGCCTTAGGTAACATCGACAGTGTGACAGTACAACAAATTTCTCAGCAGAAAAAAAAACATAAAACGTCAGTGATGGTAGAAAAGAGCATGTAATTGTGCTGTACTGTATAGTAGCAACTCCAGGAAATAGTCTGTTACAATCAAATAAATGCATAGGATAGAAACTGCACGAAGGGGACAAGGGTACTTAAAAATCATGTTTTTCAACAGATTACGTCTGGATATGCAATTTATAAAGCCAAGTCTGGTGACATTCACAGCAGCTGTTTTGACATCACTTTCCACTGCAAAATGTCTAACTGAAGATATATTCTGAATCACTGAGAGCCTCCAGCTGTGTTTTTTCCTTCACTGGGTATGATCTTATTGTTTATAGAAAAAATAATAGCTCAGTATCCACCTGAGGACCCTGCTCCATCTGTTTACTTTAGAAAGAGGGGCTTTCCAGCAGACACTTGCTAAAACATGTTGGTGCCTCGCAGGAGGCAAGCACATTCTCAAATTAGGTGCCAAAACTGTTTTTGCAAATGATCTCCTTCATGAAAGCCTTTTTATAGATCAAAGGCCAAAGTAGCAGTGTTACTATTAGTAGTTATAGTGTATCATTATATTGGTTATTTAAAAATAATCTGTTGGAGGATGATTTTATGTGGTGACAAACATCCTTTGCAAAATACTGAAATTGTTGTGTTGTACAGGCTTGAAATATAATGAATGGATTATCGTGTCCTGTGAGATACATGAGCATAAAGCTGGAAAATTTAGAGTTAGTTCAAATATTTTATCAAAACCACTTGCCTCCACATGAAACTAGGCCAGAGTAGTACTTGAATGAAGTAACAAATCTCTGAAGTAAAAAAGACCATGTGTAATCTCCATAGGCTGACTAGGCTGACTAATCAGTCTCTAAAATAATTAATTTTTCTATTCTTGACCACATTCTATCCAGATAAATACATTCTCAAAGCGATAGCACTATATCTTAATTTTACCCAGAAGATACAGCTGCATTCTTTTCTTTTAATTTTATTCTTTGGCCCGAAATGGACTGGATTCATATGTATTATGTACTAACTGTACTCTAAAGACACTCTCTCTATAACAATAATAAAAAAAAGAAAAATCAGTTAATTAAATTGCACTGCACACTAATCAAAGAGACAAATACTTGTTTAAGTCCAGTATAACAGGTTTTAAATGCTCAGGTAAAACCCAGTTTTTACAAGCAGTGTTTTCTGCTGGTCTAACTGATTTCTCATATAATCATGTCTGCTAGCTTCAAAGCTGCATTTGTTGCTTTTTGACTAGTTTGGAGCGGCACAACAAGCCCGAACCCTTTAGAACCAAGTGTGTCATATTTGATATGTGAGGGGATTTTTTAGTTTTTAGACTTCTTCATCAACAGTGTGATTTCTTTTTCCCCAAAAAGGCAAAATAATTTGTGCAATAGACTTTTAAGGAACAAACTGTCTGATGCAGCCAAAATGATAGAAATTATATTCAAATTAATATTTGAATATAATTCAAATATTATATATGGGGTGATTGTGGCTCAAGAGTTGGGAGCTCGCTTTGTAATCAGAAGATTGCCGGTTCGAACCCTGGCTTGGACAGTCTCGGTCGTTGTGTCCTTGGGCAAGACACTTCACCTGTTGCCTACTGGTTGTGGTCAGAGGGCCCGGTGGCGCCAGTGTCCGGCAGCCTCGCCTCTGTCAGTGCGCCCCAGGGTGGCTGTGGCTACAACGTAGCTTGCCATCACCAGTGTGTGAATGGGTGGATGACTGGTGACTAGTAAAGCGCTATACATATACAGGCCATTTACCATTTAAGTATCAATATATTTAATATTTATTTTATTTCATCAGAAGTTTCATCAAAAAATTAGAATTTTCTGGCAATTCTTTCATGATTCAGGCTTTCATAAATGAGCAATGCCACTGGCAATGCTCATTTATGCACAATATGCCCTTTGACATCTGAGCACCAACACACTGGGGAATGGCATTAGTGAAATAGGCCTTTCACTTGCAGCTCATTATTTGTCATATGAGGGTGTATATTTTCTTCTGAATGATAATTCCCTAAACCTAACCAGGTAATCTGATTGAAATCTAAATCCAACAATTTTACCAGCAAGTTGGAAATCTCAATAGTTCCAAAATGCTTAACTTCCTAAACTAGCTTTTAAAATGGCATCATTGTCTCTGGGCACCAGTGCCAAAGGGCATTTTTAATGGGAAGATGCAGAAGATCATGAAAGCTGCCAAGCCAGAAGCTTGTCCTTACATTCACCCACTTGTACCTAGTCATGTTTTCACTTTTTTCCTTTGTTTTAAAATTCATAAGGACGCAGCTTTCTGAAATCAGCATATCCTCCTAAGAACTGAGAAAAAAGAACCTTCCCAATGAACTTTTTTGGGATTTCCTGCCTCTTTGGAGGTAAAAGAGGCCAGCCAAACACATGAGATATCAATGGAAAGCCCAGGATGTCCTCTATTTAGTACATCAGGATTTTGTAAGGTCGTTCATATAAGTGAAAAGATATAGACCAAAAACAGAGGCCACAAATGAATAGGCTGGTTCTCAGCAGGATATGCATAATAAATTTTAAGGATTTAAAAATGAGAAAAAGTTGTTTGTTAATGTCAAATTTGACTTTTTCAGAATCGACCAGAGGCCGTACAAGTGACAAGCAGTTCCCTTTAAAGTGCCATGTTTTTACAATCCCAGCTCAGAAAAACTTGGGAAACTTTATAATATGTAAATAATACATAATGCAATGATCTGCTAATCTCATAAACATATATTTTTTTTAGATAGGCGATAGAGAACATATCAAATTTATGAACTGAGAAACTGTTCTATATTAAGAAAATTTGAATTTGATGGCAGTAACAAATCTCAAAATGCTGGGATGGGACAATAAAAGGCTTACACAGGTCTAAATAAAAGCAGCTGTAGGAACTTTTTGCAACTCATTAGGTTCTGACTCGCAACAAGTCAGTAACATGACAGGGTACGAAAGAGAGCATCTTAGAGGCAGAGTTTCTCAGAAAATGGGCAGATGTTCACCTATCTGCAAACAAATATATATATTTCTACAAACTGTGAAACAATGTTCCTCAACATAAAATTATGAAAACTGTTAATATATCATCATTAACACTATATAACATCATCAAAGACTATTAGAATCTAGAAATTTCTGTTCACAAGAGACAAAGCCTAAAATTAAAATTGGATGCCCGTGATCATCAGGGCCTCAGGTGGCACTGCAGGTATGATTTTGTCATGTTACTGTATGGACTCAGGGACACGTGCACAAATGATCGTATGTGAACACAGTTCACCATGCTATCCACAAATGTAGGTTAAATGCTATGATGCAAAGAAAGGGGCGTACATTTTCTGGGCTGATCTCATTTAAAATGGACTGAGGCAAAGTGGAAACCTGTTCTGTGGTCAGACAAATGTAAATTTAAAATTCTATTTGGAAAATATGGACATCACATTTTCTTCACTAAAGAGGAAAGAGACCACCTGACATGTTATCAGGTCCCTGTTCAAAAGCCTGCATATCTGATGGTATGGGTTGTGTATTGTTGCTTATGGAAGATGCTCACACACATTGAAAAGCACAATAAATGTTGAATGGTTTTAGAGCAACACATACCACAGTAAAATATTAGGGTCTGGGTGCTGAACCGGCTAGCAAGCACTCGAGACCGTTCACCAGCTGAAAACAGTTGGCACATCATAAAATGAAAAACACTACAAAGGAGACCCAGGACTGCTGAGCAGCTATATTCACAACATTCCTCTCCCAGAAGTCCAACAACTGATACCCTGCAGACTGATGTTAAAACAAGATGGGATGCTATACATGGATAAATACGCCGCTGTCCCAACTTTTTTGAACAAATATTCAAGTGTGCCAGTTTCAAAATGTGATGTTTTCTACATTCTTTTGTGAATAAAATATGGGTTTATCATTGAATTGTGTTTATTTACATTTTACACTGCATCCCAACAGTTTTTATTTTTGCTTCCAGCCTTTTTAAATTCTAACTAATGTAATTTTCAGCTTCTGCCTCATTAATATACATTATTTAATAGATTTTTTTCTTTTTAAAGCTGCCTCTTCAGCTCTGTTTCTGGGACCATAGCTTCACCAGGGAAGTGTGAATATTTTTGCTGAAAGCATGTGATGTTTGCTTTGATGTACAGAGGTGCTTGTTGGCCTTCAGATGCAATGCCACATAGTCCCCTGTGGTGTGATCTGACATAGGATGAAACCTCAAGTTAAGCTCAGCGGCTGAAAGAGCCAAGCTTCTAAAGCAGAACACCCACAAGAGAAAGGTGCAGTGCACTCCCTTTTGCACTTCTCTCCCTGTACACTGCTGTTTATCAGTGAATTGAGCTGCATCCTTGCAGCAGCACGGAGTTGCTAAACAGTCTGTACACAGCTCTAAACAAAGTGAGGAACCACTTAGAAGTGGAGCTTATTCATGCATATAAATGGAAAAGGCTCGACAAGGCTCGTGAGTTCCACTTTCTCTGCAGTGTTTTCCTTTAAGCCGTATTGGGCTAACACTTTACATTACATTTTGGTAAAAACATGGCAACACTGGGACTTTTTCTTTGACAGGTAAAAGTTAATTAAGTAACATTAATGTCTAATTTATTTTAGTACTAACAAGTTAACAAATTGATATTAACAGTTGCTATGTTACAGATCTAATATGAGATAAATGGGCCAAAAGTAAAGGCTAGTTTCCCCCTTTGTTTTTTGCTTTTATCCTGT